>NW_026068011.1:5430096-5450758 GCF_014885135.2 Alexandromys fortis | reverse complement strand
AGGCGGAGTAGACAGAGGAGAATTCTGGGAGAAAGAAGCTTAGTGGAGAGTCACCATGGTTCTCCCGCTCCAGACAGACGCAGGTTAAGATCCTCCCTGGTAAGCCAGCTCGTGGGCTACACAGAATATTAGAAATGGGTTAGAACAATATGTAAGAGATAGCCAATAAGAAGCTGGAACTAGCCGGGCCAGGCAGTGTTTGAAAGAATACAGTTTCCGTGTAATTATTTCAGGCATAAGCTAGCCATGCGGGCGGCCGGGTGCCGGGGACTCAGCCCTGCCACTCCTATTTCAACAGTCTAGCCAGAAATGGAGCCGGAAGCAAAAAAGAGCGAGGAGGGATGTGGCCACTTTTTTTTAAAGGGAGAGACCATGCCCCAATATCTTGGTATCTCAGCAGATATTGGCTGGAGGAGCAGAAAGACCTCCTGCAACATATTTGTATTCAATTTATAAGGCATGTATATTTTTCCTGGATGTTGAAAATATAGAACCAAATATGGTGAAAGGATATATTGAATGCTGTCTGCAGTGTACCCTGAATCTGGATATGGCCTTCTGCCTTTCTTTAGGGCTTTCCTAAATGTACTCTAGAATCATCTAGACAATTCTATTTAAATTGGTCTGTTCTGAGAAAGTTCTTGAAAAGGGTTTCACTGTTAATTATTGTTATGTGCTTACTGGTTTTCATTTACATATTTTTCTGATCATGTTGATTTTGACTTAAACAATCTTCCTTGGATCATTGTTTTCTTTGTTACATTTGGGTATAAAAGTACATTGAAACTAAAACAAAGTTGTCTCAAGCATTAGTCTGTAGTCTGCACCATTCTTTAAGAACCTCATTCTCAGGTCTCTCGGATAGATCTGCATAAATTGAAAAAAGTAGATAAAATAAGTCAGTTGTAAGTTCACTTAAAAAGAGATAACAAAGGTGGCCCTGAGGTGTAGTAAGTGATATGAAAATGTGTCTGATAAGTGGTGTTATGTCAATGGCATTTCTGTATGGAAAAATGGCAGGACTATGATTTATATCACAGACAATGGCAATTATGTTTATGATTGTTGTAAACATAAGAAACAAGCTACCATGTTATTGCAGATAAGTTTGAAGGGAGGAAATGAATACTTAAATACTGTGATGTTAAGCCATATACATAGAAGGGCAATAAAGAGGCACAAAATGTTCCAACCCATGATAATATGGCTGTGTACTTGCAACATTCATTTGACACATATTTAACACTATAATAAACTAATCTGACTTGCAGAAAGCTACATATAAAGTGTAATTATTTTCATGAACTTTCACTCATGTCCCTAACAAAGGAGTCAAGGGCTCTTTATAGTCATTTATCAATCGGTCCAAAAAGAATATAGAAAGACAATCCAATGAAAGACTATGCTTAAAGTTAGAAAGGTCATTTCACACAGGAAACCTGATACATGACCAACAAACATGGTATAACCATTACTCCATGTCCACTAAGAAGACAATTAACACATATTAACACTGCCATTCTATGGCACTGGATATCCATCAGAGTTGCTAATACCTCATTAAAGGAATCATGAATGGTTGTGGATGACATTCACAACAAATGATAACCAGGAAGGTAATAATCAAAATATGCATTTTTGATAACAATGAAAAATATGGTCCTGACCTAAATCCAAACAATTCCCCTTCTAAGCAATCCAAATGTCCACTAATGATATCATGGAAAATAAAGGATTTGGAGAAGAGGCATATCAATTAAGAGCATTTGTTGTTCTTCCAGAGAAACTGAATTGGGTTCCCAGAACTCAAGTAGATCCATTCACAACTGATTTGGGATTCCCCTCTGTATACTGTGAATACCATTGTTTAATGAAAGTTTAATAAAACAAGCACTGTCTTAGGCCTGTTATAGGGTAGACAAGAGCTAGTCGGGAAAGACTAAACTTAATGCTGGGAGAAGGGAGGCTTCAGAGAGAAGCCATGTAGCCTGACTGGAGACAGATGCTGGAGCTTTACCCGGTAAGCCACAGCCTTGTGGTGATACACAGATTAATAGAGAAGGGTTAACTTAAGATATGAGTTAGCCAGAAATATGCTTAAGCTATTGGCCAAACAGTATTGCAAATAATACGGTTTCTGAGTGATTATCTTGGGGCTGAGTAGCCAGGAACTAACTAGCAACCCTCTTATACCACACAACCACCTGTAACTCCAGCTACAGAGAAGTTGACCTGGATTTGTAACCCCAGACCAACTTCTGGCCTTCACATGTACACACACAAACTGTATCAAAAGGTACACATAAACTTAAAATAATAAAATTTAATAAAGACAAGCCGGGTGGTGGTGGCACACGCCTTTCATCCCAGCACTCGAGAGGCAGAGGCAGGCGGGTCTCTGTGATTTCAAGGCCAGTGTGGTCTACAAGAGCTAGTGCCAGGACAGGCTCCAAAGCTACAGAGAAACCCTGCCTCGAAAAAAAATTAATAAAGACAAAAGCACATTTATATACATACAATATATACATAAGACTATAAAACATGGGAAAGAACAATACCTCAACAGGAAACAACAATCAGGAAAGTCTCAGAAACATTGGAAATTAATTTCATTTGATAAAACAGAAATATGAAAAGTATTATTTAGCAGCAAAATTCTGAATGGTAATCTGGGAAGAAGGATGTTGTCATGTGCAGGGAAGGTTCACTTGGTTTAGCACTATTTCCAGTTCTTCATCGGCACATTGGTGAAAGGTCTGTGAATGCTTTGTGAAATTTGGACATACTCATGGGATAAAATTAGTAGAAATATTATCAACTTGGTAAAATATTTTAATCTCATAAGTAACTAGCAGAGTCATCTGTATTTTTAAAATTATTCGATTTTTTGTTAAAAATTAATACAAACTTATCACAATTAAAATAAAACACAAAATTTTAGAAAAGCATCATAATAAATATTACATAATTCTACTGTGTATTTCAGGTGGGAAGAAACTACCTGAGAAAACAGGCTGCAAGCTCAAATATATTCAATATAATTGATATGTACTTCTTCAAAATTAGGAAATTTTAAAACCAGTTATGGGTATGTACAATCATCATTTGGGCAAACTAATTGAATAAGATGTCACTTTAAGTGAAAGATGAGAGTTTTTTCTTTATGGCCTGTAATTAACTGGGCTCTTGTAATAGCTTCTTTTGTTTGGGTCTGGTTTTGGTCATTTTCAGTAAAAAGTAAATGCATTCTTTTTTTTTAATGATCTTCATTTTGGAAGAAAAGCAACAAAAACAGCAAGTATATAGGCTTTGCTATTTGAGAATTTCAGTACATTGAAGTCTTTAGTAATTTTGGGGATATTTTGAATCAGCCATTTCTGTCTTTTTATTAAGGACTGATTAGGAAAGTTCTCTATAATTGGGTAATATAATGTACAGAGAATTCTATTTTGTAAAAGTCAATCAGACAGCTGGTGTCTGGTAAGTGGCATCACTGTATGACTTTACACCTCTCAAATTAAGCCAAATTTAAGGCTTGTTTGGGCATGCCACCAAAGATGTAATTACAGCCACACAATTTTTGTCATGAATCAATCCATTGTCTGATTTATTAACACAACTCTGTAGTAGGAGCTGCGGGCCATTGCCTACTGCCCAGCTCCTGCATGGCTAGCTTTACCCAAAATAATTACATGGAAACTGTATTCTTTTAAACACTGCCTGGCCCATTATATCTATCCCCTTCTTGGCTAATTCTCACATCTTGCTTAACCCATATTTAGTAATCTATGTAGTACCACGAGGTGGTGTCTTAATGAGAAAGATTCAGCATGTCTGATCTGCGTCCATCTTGGGCCAGAGCTTCATTGTGTCTGACCCAGAGAGGAGAGGCATGATGATTGCCTCTTCCCTTCTTCCCATCATTCTGTTCTGTCTACTCCACCTACCTAATTTTCTGACCTATTAGACGAAGCAGTTCTCATTATTGATTAACCAATGAAACAACAGATTGACAAATGACCTTCCCAAATCACAACTCCAACAATCACATACTTTCTTATCCAATTTCTAATCCAATCCAATCTAATCAATTTTCTGTCTTAAGGATTTGAACTTTGGTTACTTTATCTGTAGGTGATATTAGATTTAATTTTCCCCATAGATAATTCTGTTTTATTATTGGCCAGTACTGCCTTTGGGACATTTTAATTTCAACACAAAATTTTTAAGTAACATAATCGGTTGTATGTCAAGGTATTGCTCTCTGATTTACCAATATGTCCTCCAAAACTGTTTTAATAAGAAAAGCCAGATGTACTCCCATAACAAGAGCCTCAGTCCCCTCATGAAATAAAATGGACCATATTGTGTTTACTAGTATTTCTTTTTTCAGAAAAGTAAATATCTACAAACCAAACCATTTAAGACAAATTTCAGTTTTTAAGAAATCAGCTTCAGAGAAGATATCACTTACTAGTGTAAGGGCATGAGGATGAGAAAAGTTATAAAAGAGTACGAAGACACAAGTGAAAATAATAGAACAGAAACTTAGAATGGTACCTGGATGGAGTTCTAGTGAATACTGAAATTGCCAGCATATAATTTCCATTTGCTTAAAATACATCTGACCCCAAAAAGTAGGAGTAAGATTTTTAAAAAGGCTGCATTAAAATGATAAAAGAAAATGAACCTATCAATTGAAAGCTGCAGACAACATTCTTAGTTAAACATTCTGTTGCTAGAACAAGACAAGTTCATACACTAGGCCAAAACATTCTATAGGCAAGCCACTCCCTGGGTGGTATCCATAGTTATCTCGCTAAGGGAGTAGAAACTTAGGTGGATTCTTGACTTTTGTTTGAGGTAGAAACAGATCTACTTCTCTATATCTGAAATACAAGGTACCTGTTGAAAATAACCTTGAGAGAACAGCACTCTGTGACCTAATTCTAGGGGTGACCTCTGAGATAGAAACAGGCAATAGCCTTGAAGGAACAGAAATAAGTACCACCTCTCTGACCGGGAGAAAAGGTGGAAATAGACTCACATTTTTGGGGCCTCCATATCAGTGTATATTAATTCTTATTCATTTTATTTTATGCATGAAGGTATATGTGTAATGATCTGTCCTGTCCCTTTAAGAGATAAGCCATACCCATTCCTACCCCATCTGCAGAGACAAGTTGATCTTCAGCTTCCAGACTGAGTTCATTTTTCTGTCTCTCTCTCGAAGAAGCAGCTTTTGTCTCTCCCAAATTCTCCCCCCCTCTCTCTCTGTTTGTCTCTCTACTCTGCTCTTATCCCTTCTCCCATTCTCTTCCATAACCCATTAAATAAATATCCAACCTCACTCTACATGATGTGTCTATCCATGTGTCACTTGTCTGTTGTGTGGCTCCCTGTCTGGGATTAGCCACCTTCAGAGATCTGCAACATGGTCTCGTGGCATGCCTATATGTCTGTCTCTGCTTGTGGCCTGCTGCAGCTACTCAGGGAACTACACCATTCTGGCCTGAGACTAGCTGCTCTTGTGACCCACTGTTTGCTGCGTTTCTGAAGGCGGCTGGTCCTGGGCAGGGAAGAGACAGATGAATAGGCACGCCCTGAAGAGTGAGGTTGCATGTTTACTTAGTGGGTTAGTGGGTTATGGAAGGGAAGCAGAAAGGGGGAAAGAGAAGAGAGGCAAAGAGAAAGAGAGAGAGAGAGAGAGAGAGAGAGAGAGAGAGAGAGAGAGAGAGAGAGAGAGAGGAGATAGAAAGGGAAGGGGAGAAGTAGGGAGAGAATGGAGCAAAGCAGAAGATGCCTATTGGGGTGGACAAGGGAGGGAATGTGCATGGCTTATCTCTTAAAGGGACAGGACAGATAAATACAATATGTACCATATGTATGAAGTGCCCACGGATATCAGATCCCTGAGAACTGGGTGAACAGAAGGTTATGAGCAGCATTCAGATTCTGACTACCAAATTAAGATCATTTTCCAGGGCAGCCTGTATTCTTTACTACTGAGCCAACTTTCTAGACCCTGGTGCATATTATTAAGCCACATATATTTTTCTGTTTTTGAAAAAAAAGTAGTGAATACACAGTTTTCAGTTAAGCCTTTCATAACTGTTTTCAATTAATTTCACAGGAATTGGATTTATTCCATTGTATGATTTCAAATAAAGAGAGACAGTTTCATTCTTAAGGGATTTTAATTTAAGGATTGAAATCATTTGAACCCCTTTTCCTAATAGTAAAATTATTTATTATTACACTCAATAGGAGACTTAGAATTGAATCAATCTAGAAGGGGAAGAAAGTGAGTCAAATGTATCTTGAAGGACACAGGTTTTGTTTTTAATTCTTTTGTTTTCAAATCTCTGACTATCATAGTCATCAGATGGTAACAGAAGATTCAGATCAACAATGTAAATGGGCTTATTTTTAAACCTTATCAGAATGCTTAATTTCTTAGAATTCTAAATCAACCATTAAAAAAGTCTACATTTACATTCCTGACTAAAAAGCAAAAAGATTAAGTGTGTGGGGGGGATTGAGTAGCAATCAAGTTGATGGTAGTTTTCTAGAAGAGCTGCAAAAATCATCCATTTCAGAGGCAGTGCAGATACAGCTCAGTGGGTTCTATCCCCAGTATTGCATAAATGAATGAATGAATGAATGAATGAATATAAACAAGTAAATAAATATATTTTAGGGCCAATAAATAACCTTTGGGACATGTTGGCAAATATGAAGTTTTTCTTAGTTAGGGCTTCTATTGCTGTGATAAAACAATATGTCAAAAAGTCACCTGGGGAAGAAAGAGTTTATTTCAGTTGACAGTTGTAGTCCATCACTAAGGATGATGGTCAGGGCAGGAATTCAAGAACCTGAAGGCAAGAACTAAAGCAGAGGCAATGGAGAAGTACTGCTTGCTAGATTATACTTCAGGGCTTAGTCAGTCTGCTATTCATACTTTTGGAGATGATATGTCTGGGGTGGAACTTTCCTATCATAGTGAGGCCCTCTTACATCTACTATTAATCAAGAAAATGCCCTAAAGTCTTGTGTAAGTCTCTCTAATTAGAAGCATTTTCTTAATTTTAAGATTTTTTTTCAGATACATTTATGTTTGTATCAAGGTAAAAAAAACAGCACAAAGTTAAAGAAACTTTGAATGAAAAGGGAATGTCTACAGAAAAAATGACAAATTAATGAATTTTAAGACCCAACATATTATACTATTGACCACTTAAGGTGGAATTTTCATCACCCTCAGAACATTTAGATTCTTTTTCATACCATCCCTAAAAATTACCTCTGTCCACAGAGAAATTGAATCAGGTGTTTTTTTTTTTTTTATTGTTGTTGTTTTGTTTTTGTTTCTTGAGACAGGGTTTTTCTGTAGCTGTGGAGCCTGTCCTGGAATTTGCCCTGTAGAACAGACTGGCCTTGAGCTCTCAGAGAACCTCCTGTCTCTGCCTCCCTGAGTGCTAGAATTTAAGGTGTGTGCCACAACTTCACAGCTGAATCAAGTATTTTTGATTATTGCTGTAGTTTGAATGTGAAATGGCCCCAATAGGCTCAAGTTTGAATTATTTTTCCCTAACTGGTGATGCCATTTGGGACAAATGCACCTTTAAGACCTAGAGGATGAAAGGCTTTGAGGTTATAATATGCTACTTCCATTTCCCTTCCATTCTCTGCTTCCAGTTTTTGGATACAATATTACAAGCCAGATTCCTGTTTTTCCCCTGGTGTCTTCCCTGGCTATAGCCTTGCCTATCTCATTATGATGGACTGTATCTTTCTGGAACTGTAAATCAAAGTAAACCCTTCCACCTAAGTTACTTTTTTTCACGGTATATTATCATAAAACAGGAAGTAACTATGACTGTTATTGTTCTTAACACCAGTAATTATTTGAAAAATGAAAAGGAAAAGTGTGTATTATGCCTATCTATTGCTCCTGACTCAATCCTCATCATCTGGCTTTATTCACTCATCACCTTCTTCATAGCTTAGGAATTTCATTCAGTTTTCTGAAGACATTTTGCTGGTGAAGAATTCTTTTTTTTTTTTTTCTGTATGTGAGCAGGACTTTATTTCACCTTGGCTTCTGCAGAACATTTGCTGAAAGGATATGCTGTGTTGACAATTCTTTTCTTTTAGCACTTGACAAATGGTATGTCACCTCTGTCTGGACCACATAGTGTCTAATGAGAAGGCAGCTGTCACTTGAGTTGTTCAAATGTAGAGATAGGTATGGAATCATGTCTTGCTGACTACTTTTAGGGTATTTTTTCATCATTTTCAGCAGTTGTCTCTAGGTAGGAATTTGTCTCAGTACATCTGTTTGGATGAAATCTGTATGTTTATAATTTTTTGGTCACATTTGGAAGTTTGATTCATTTCTTTAGAAGTATTTTTAGCCTTTCTTTGCTTTAAAAAGATCTTTCTAAAATACCTTTTTAAAGATTTTTTTTTCTTAATTTGTGTGTGTGTGTGTGTGTGTGTGTGTGTGTTACTTGAATGCAGTAGTTCTGGAAGCCAGAAGGGAGTGTACAATACTCTGGAGCTAGAGGTATAGGTAGTTGTGAGCCATCTAATATAGGAGCTGTAAAGTAAACTCAGGTATATTAAAGAACAGAAAGTACTCTTAACTTCTGAGCCATCTCTCTAGCCCATCTGCTAAAATTCTGGTTATTTGGCATTATTTACTCTGTTATGTCTCTATAGATCTTCAAGATCCATTCACTTTACCAAGCAAAATTCTCTCTATTGTTCAAATGAGGCAATGGATATTAATTAAATCCTTTATTGTAGAAGGAGCTGCAGGCTGTGTTCCTGCCACCCAGCTCCTGGCCACCTGGCTAGCTTATGCCCCAAAATAATAACACACAAACTGTATTCATTTAAACACTGCTTGGCCCATTTCTATTAATGTGTGTAGCACCACGAGGTGTGCTTACAAGGATGATTCTAGCCTACGTCCATCCTGGGTCGGAGCTTCATCGCATCTGCCCCAGAGAGGAGAGGAAATGGCGTCTGTCTGAGGCATCTTACCTCACTTCCTCTTCCTTCCAGAATTCTGTTCTGTTTACTCCGCCTACCTAATTTTCTGTCCTATCAAGGGCCAAGGCAATTTCTTTATTAGCCAATGAAACAACAGATAGAGACCAACCTACATCATTTCCCCTTTTTCTACTTAAACAAAAAAGAAAGGCTTTAACTTTAACATAGCAAAACTACATAAAACAAAACAGTTAACAAGCAAAAACTACAGTTACAATATTTATATCTATTTTATCTTTTATCATAACAAAGGAAAACAACTATAACTATCTATCTATTCTTCATCTCCATCAAAGACTCCAGAAGGATACAACATTACCTAAGCAAATAAGAAATAAGCAACTTCCAAACTCTAGAAATGACAGAGATATTTCGCTACCTGGACACTCACCCAAAGTTCCTCTGTACAGTTGGGCATACATCTTCAGCCTACAGGCCCATAGTATCCAGCAGACTTTTTCAATGAAGCAGGAAATTTCAAAGAGAGTTCAGTCACTATCTGCTGTGTCCTGCAGAATGTCTCACAGACTCATTCATGAATCAGGAACCCCAGAGAATCATCTCACCTTTAGGCAAGTTCAGTAGTCACAGAGGTCAATCTACCTCTACCCCTTGAAGTCACAGAGGTCAATTTACCTCTGCCTCCCAAGTGTTGAGATGAAAGGTGTATACCACCACACCTAACTACTCTCTTTCTTTACTTTAAGAACTTTAACTTTTTGTCTGCATATATTTTAGCACACTGTAAATTATTTAAAGGTTTTCTTTGTTTTTGAATCTCTCTTTACTGTATCTCTTTCTGACCACACGAGCCTTTAAATTATTGATAAATATGGATAGGATTAAAGCTGTGGCTTTGCTGGCTAGATCCAGCCCATTCCTTAGCTTTCCAGCCTCATGGCAGAAGTACCAGCTGTAGCCAATTTTATTGCCACAGCTCTATGGCGTTTCAGGGTCCCTGCCAGCAAGCAAGCTGCAGCATTCTGCTCATAGACCACACTCAGCTGGACCGGACTGTCTGCCTGAAAGAGTCAGAGTTTGCCCTAGCAGGATGGCGCAGAAAGCCAGCATTTTAAAATAGCACAACTTTTTTCCTGCTATGGCTGAAAACTGAAAAGCATGCACTCAGCTTTTCATCAACACTTTTTAAGTGTTTCGTGGCAGGATCTCTTAAGAGAGCTTCACAGTTTTTTAGCTAAAGCTGAGTCAGGAAGCCTCTCTTAGATGAGAGTGCTTGCTTGCCTCTAGCAAGCAGAGCAGACCTGAGAAATTCCTGCCCCATGTTGTGTGCCATTCTGTTGTAGGAGCTGCAGGCTGCGTTCCTGCTGCCCAGCTCCCAGCTCCCAGCTAGCTTTACCCAAAATAACAACACACAAACTGTATTCATATAAATACTGCTTGGCCCATTTCTATTAATGTGTGTAGCACCACGAGGTGTGCTTACCAGGATGATTCTAGCCTACGTCCATCCTTGGTCGGAGCTTCATTGCATCTGCCCCAGAGAGGAGAGGAAATGGTGTCTGTCTGAGGCATCTTACCTCACTTCCTCTTCCTCCCAGCATTCTGTTCTGTTTACTCTGCCTACCTAATTTTCTGTCCTATCAGGGCCAAGGCAGTTTCTTTATTTAACCAATGACCTTCCTCCATCATAATTAGGTTCTTTAGATAATAGAGATTGTATTCTACATAGTATAAGTAATCTTCAACCACTTCAAGACCAGTAGAATATGACATTTAAATAATTTAGGGTTCTATTGATGTGAGACACAATTGCTCCTGGCAGCACTGATCTATTTCTGAGAGAATGTTGAGCACCAAAGACACTCCACTTGGAGCTTCTTTTCTTTTTCACAAAACTGGACTTTGGGCAAGGAACTGCCCATCCATCAACCACTGACAAAATGCAAGATGTCTGGACAGGACAAGCAGTACACAAGAAAAACAGACTGTCAGGTCTTGCCAAGACAGGGTTAGGCAGCTTTGAAATATTTTCTGCATCTGAATATGGTCTATCAGTTACTTTAGGCCTTAACCAAAGTTGGTTTCTCCAACATTTAAAATGAGACTTTGGGTCATTGCCCAGGTAGCTAGTAGTCTCTGTCATTTGTTGCACATTTTGGAAGTTGCTTCATTGCTCTTCCTGCTTACTCAAGTAATATTATTTCCCTTTAGGGTCTTCAATGGGGTTGAGGACTAGATAGTTGTAGTTACTTTCCTCTCATGACTTGGCCAAGTTATTTTACTACAAGACTTAAACTCCTTAGTATAGGATAATTACTGAAGCATTTATCACATGTTTCTTGCTTGACATTGTTTGTGCTGGTTTTAATTCTAATTTTTTTTTGTTTTTTTTGAGACAGGGTTTCTGTGTGGTTTTGGTTTTGGAGCCTCTCCTGGAACTAGCTCTTGTAGACCAGGCTGGTCTCGAACTCACAAAGATCCGCCTGCCTCTGCCTCCCGAGTGCTGGGATTAAAGGTGTGCGCCACCACTGCCCTGCTTTAATTCTAATTTTTATACCTGGTATTAATTCTTATTTTATATAATATTGTGTTAGCCTTAGAATTTTTTTATTCAAGCAAAATGGGGAGGTGCTATAAGAATTCCCGCCAGTAATATTTAAGTTACCCACCCACTTGGGCATGGCCTCTTATACTATAAATGCCAATGTAAAACATGCATATGACCTCTCCTCCAGCTGTAGGATTTGGTTGCTCTTTCCTCATTCAGGCAGAGGACTGTTATCTGTGAGTCTCCCCCTAAATAAATAACTCTCTATTGTACTCAATTCTGAACTAGTGTGTGATTTCCTTTAAGTGTCTGCTTTGTGTGTGTGTATTTACATTTACACACACATATCTATTTACATTTACACACACAGATATATATATATATACACACACACACACACATATATATATATATATATATATATATGATTTTCTGCAATAGTAAACTAAGAACAAGGCTACAAAGACATGATCCACAGTAAATATTTGAATTTTGTATATATTGATAGACTAATAAGGACACACCCCTATATTAGAGACAGAAAACTAAAAATGAGAAATCCAATTTGTGGTTAATATCAATATCTCTTTGTGGTATTAGATGAGGTCATTACAAAGTGCTTATCTGCCTGCAGAAAGAGCTAGTTTTCTGTCTCATGTGATTCTTTCTAGGACTGGAGAAAAAGGTCAAAGGGGGGAGTTAAGTACTAGGTAGTAAAAAAAAAAGACAGGAACTAGAGGGATAGCACTGTGATTAAATCAAAATGACACTGTGATGCCATCTTATACCAGTCACAATGGCTAAGATCTAAAACACCAATGATAGATCATGTTGGAGAGGATGTGGAGTAGGGAACATTCCTCCATTCCTGTGGTGTGAAACTTGTACAGCCACTTTGGAAATCAGTATGGCAGTTTCTCAGAAAGTTTGGAATCAATCTACCTCAAGACCCAGCAATACCACTCTTAGGCATATATTCAAACAAAACAAACTCATACCATAAGGACTTTTGCTCAACTGTGTTCATAGCAGCATTATCGTAATAGGCAGAACCTGAATAGTTTGCATTTTTGAAGGAAGTAGCAGGAAGTCTTAGTGTAGCTAATATGCTGGGTTTCACATCAGATACTCTAATAATTTAAAATATAAAACATTGCCAAGGAAAAGCTAGACTATGAAGACTGGTATTGAAGGACTTTATATTATTGAGAATATAAACACGTTTGTATACAATTTCATACATCTCATGTCTGCCTATCCCCATGTCCTTGCAACTAGATTGTGAAGATGTTAATAGCCACTGTGTATGCATGATATCTTTCTAACTTCTCCCTCATGAGAGAAGAAATTAGGAAGAAGTTTGTTTTGAAAATTTTCACTAACTGCTTTGCTTCTGAATGTGTTCTCACCTCAGACCAATGTTTCATAGAGCAACAGTCCAGGTGTCCCTGGTCTGTGTCCTGGCACTTATATATTTATGAGCTGAAAGCCTGTCAACAGACACTATGAAAACCTATACAGTATAAAATGTAAATGCTTGGCTGACTGGAACCTTAACTTTGAATTTTCAATGCCTTACAGAAACACGAAAGTCATTTAAAATTACCTGAACACATTGCTGCTTTGAAAGAAATTGTTTTCATGAAATATCACCAGGATACTGAACAGTATTACAAGTTACACACTTCTGTGATTCAGGCAATCCATGATAGGGCAATCAGTTTATTATCCTCAGAGGCAAATTTGCAAGTTTGTCAGTGGTGAGTACTTCCTCCATATTTCCCCAGCAGAATTGGGATCATAAATATTCTCAATATGCTAACTTCATAACAAGATTTTTGTTGTTGACAATAGGGGTCCAGTCAGCTGCAGTGTTTCTGTACCTAATTAGAAGTCGATAAAGAAAATAAAGTCTTATTCATAATGCATTGACTATTTCCCCTGATGAGTGGCTCACCAAATTAAGAGTGACACCCTTCAGCAAATGAAAGGAGGAAAGGAAGCCAGTACACTTTGCTAGGAAGAATTAGGACACATGTTGAGAAGTGAAGACTAACCCTCATATATTGTATATCCCCATCTGTGATCTCAAGGGGAAGTCTAAGGCAGACTATCTTATTAAATTCTGTTATCTTCTTCATGATTGTCTGTGACTGCGTGAGGAGTTCCTGTGCTTCAGATTATACTGTCATATATATATATACTGGTCTGTGAGGTGAATTACATCCCTCATTCCAGTAGCTAGAAAGTCGCAAAGTTATAAACTGGTGTCTATATACTTCAGTACTAGAAACCTAGGTGTTTACATGTAATACTTAAGCTCAAAGCTGGAGAAAAAAGTATATAGCCTAATTAGTTTTTATTTTTTTCTGTTCATTGTGTCAGAGGAGGTGTGTTTTTCACTGACTCTGAAAACATAATTAAGTCCTTGGCACCTCAGGTTCTTATATGTAAAATGATTTATGTCATAAGGTCAATATGAGAATTAAAGACAATAATGTCATCAAATCATTTACGTTTATCTCTGATATATACTAAGCACTCAGCCAATTAAGTGGGATGTAATAATAATTCACATTATTTCAGTTACATGTATTAAGTATTGTGTTTCCTTGAATAAAATAGCTGATAGAAAGAGAGAGAGAGAGAGAGAGAGAGAGAGAGAGAGAGAGAGAGAGAAAATCTCTCTATAATATCTATCTATGTCTTCTACAAAATTTTTGGCCATCTCTGTTGTGATCACCTCATTGTCAATGACCTTATTTCTGAACTTTACACCATAGAATTTGTCGGCTGACTCCAGCAGTTCAGACCTAAAAGTAGTAGTGATAAACTAGGCATGCATAACTAGCTCCATGATCATATCTGACACATCTTTTTTTTCCCATAGTTGCTGCAAGCTTGGAAGATGTGTATAATATTGTGGTCTTCACAACCAGGAACTATAAATTTTAAAACTAAATAATTGGTTATTATTTAGTTTTTGATTTTAAAATACACAGTCCTTTTATACTTATCTTTGTATTTTATAAACTCCCCTGTAATGTTCCATTTCTACATATAGTTGAGGAATTTTATTTCCTATACAGCTGTTTGTAAAGTGTCCTCCTATTTTAAATATTTTGAGATGTCCTAAATATTCTTCTGAATTATCTTATCAGTTGTACTTTTATAGCTTCTATTAAATAATTGGTTTGTGACAAAAATGATTTATCTATGTCATCCAGGCTGGTTTCCACCTGCTCCAACTCCCCAAAAGTAAGGGATTACAGATATATGTTGTATGACACAACCTCTGACTGAAGAATGACATCTAATAATAACAGTATTAAGTAATAATTATCACTTTCAATTATGTTAGGTATACTTTATTTTTTTCTGTTTAACTAAATCACCCCAATATCTATAACACTTCTGTGTATAAACTAGAAGTGTTCTGACCCACTGTTTGCCTATGGACTATAGTAGTGTTAATGTATGTAGCTTATCTAGATGAGCTGGAAAACTGAGAATGGTTAAAAATATGTACATAAACCTATTATAGTAAAGTAATAAAACATACTATCCATGGACATGGTTGCAGTGTCTTTTGTAGAAATATTTGTCCATGAGAGATAGGAAGTGAAAGAAAAGCTCATATACCTCATCACAGAAATTCCCAGGGTGTTACTGTACAGTAGGTGATGGATATTGCCAAGGATATTCTCAAAGAGTGCCTTCCGGACTGAGGCATTGAAAGAAATAAAAATGGATCTCTGCTTCTATTTAAATTGTTATCCTCAGATTATGATGGTGTGGTATTAAGATATCATTTTAAGGATCATACATGCCAAATGATTGTTGTAGATCACAGTAAATTCTTAGGCAGTTCAAAAACAAACAAAAAACAACTTGTTATACTCAAATTTTGAGAATAGGATGGACAAAAATATCAGCTAATAACATGAAATCCAATGAATGTAAGGAGGTAGGTATGAGGACACAGGTGAGTTAAAACAGAGAATATCCATTCCCAGTTGCAGTGGATTTATTCTGCTGTGATAACATGCCATGACTTAGAGCATCTTGGAGGAAAGAATGGTTCTTTTTAGTTTACAATTGCAGAGGGACAGACTCCATTATGACCAAAAAATGTTGGCAAACATAATACATGTCAGGGAGTTAATTAATCATATTTTCATCCACACACAGGAAGCAGAGAGACAGAGAACAGGAAATGAGGCTGTGCTAGTAAACCCTCAAAGTTTGTCTCCAGTGAAATACTTTCTCCAGAAAGGCTCATGTCCTCAGGGTCTCCAGTCTTTCCAAACATCCAAACAGCACCACCAATGTGGAAACATGGTTTTAAATCATAATCCTGTATGGGATATTTCTCACTTAAAACACACATTTATTTCTAAGACAAAGAATTGACGAGTCACGAGTCCCAGATTCACAAGTGAAGAAGAGGAGAAATAGGTGATCAAAGTGAAGAGCTAAATCAGCAAGGATTTAGGAATTCCCAAAATCTTTGCCTTCTAGTGCTGCTGATGGATGCTACATTGAGCACAGCCCAAGTATAGCATTTGCTACCAATTTGCTGCTGAAGTGATGGGTGTTTTCGCAAAACAATGTACTTCGCCTTAGCAAGTAAGAAATCAATTTTCTCTAGTATCTACAAAGCAGGCAATTTTTCAGTCCTTATGGCTCTTTTTTAGATAGACTTCAATGGCCAATGCACCTTGTTCCTTCTAAGCAGTAAATTAAAACTCAGTCTTTCTATGCTCAAATATTTGATAGGAATGTTTTAACAAGAAAAGTATTATGAAGTTATGAATTAAGTAATAAAACTATATTAAAATGTCTATGTCTAATGTATGGTTGGAGTTAGGAAATTTATTCTTTGGGATCAGTTTTCCTCCACAAGAATAGAAAGTACTAAGAAAAGGCATATTCCTTCATTTAAATAAAATCAAATCCAATCATGAGATTTCAGTTATCACATTAACCTTGGGGGAAAATCCATAGAGTATATAAACTCACTTGTTTTGAAGGCACCTTATCCTCTAGGAGATAACACTATGTCCCAAACTCTAAATGATGTCTAAAATTCTATTTGCTGATTTGACACAGTGAAGGACAGTCTCCTCATTTAAGACTGTTATCACAATTGTATGATGAAATTGAGCAGAAACTCAAATCTCCCCAGTGATGTGCACTATGCAGCTACTTTTGCACCTATAGGTACACGTCTTCTAACCAGGTCTCCTTGCTCAGAGAATTTAGCCACTTTTATTTCCTTACCGGAGCATCTCTTTCCTTAGTAATGATAATGCCTGCAGCTATTAAACAAACACATTCTTACTAGGTCAGAATGTCAAGGGCCCATCTTGATAGGAAGTAGAAAAAAAAACTGAAGGGGGAAAATGCACTAGTATTTCTGTAAATAGACATCCCATTTTGTGATGTGCCTTACTGAAGATGCACTAGGCATTCTTCCTTCTTCCTGAGAAAAGGGTACGGAAGCATGCCAAGAAACACACTATCCCTTTTTTACAAAATAGTATTAAGAAGCACAAGAAAGAGGAATACATTGTTTCCTGGAACTTCATCTCCATCACAAAAGCTCAAAAGCTCTTAATTAAGAGAAAAAGAAGACATAAGCCAAAGTAATTAGTATTTAGTAGAGTGTAGTTCTTACATATCCTAGTTATGAACAATTGTTGAAGACAGGTGTGATATTACAGGCATTTAGTCCAAGAACTTGGAAGTCAGAGTCACGTAGATCTCTGTGGGTTAAAGACTAGCCAGGTCTACACAGCAAGTACAAGAAAGTCAAAGCTACATAGAGAGACTGTGTCTCAAAACAAAGTTACAAGAAATAATGGCTTTTAAAAGTGACTATTATAGCTCCACAAGATGAAACTCATGTCTAGCACCATTAACTGGGTCAACAACTTGGGCTAGGTAGATCATAGGTCCTAGGAAAGAAACTACTACAGTTTGCTAAGTGAGGATGGTATTAAACTTCCCCCTAAGTACATATGTTTATGTACTTAGATTAATGAATTTTTCAACTTTCATTAGAGAACCTTCTTTTGTACATGTGGGACTATTCATAAAAAGCCCAACAATAATGAACATGCAAAATATAAGAGGCAGAGGAGTGTTCAGCCCTAAATGGGATTTTTATACCACATCCTCACTTTCTAAAGCTTAGGGATTGAGAAGAGGGATCAGAAAGATTCTAAGAGCCAGAAGTATTGGATGACGACAGTAAAATAGTTTCTTTAGGAGATGAGAGGGTTGCAAAAATGACCTCAAGTCCCTTGGGCCTCTATACACAAGACTACACAAGATTAAGCCAGACAAAGTTTAAGCATGAATGAGGAAATCCTACCATGATGAGGAAACTCCAACCTTGAGAGGCTATTAGCAATGGATGGTTGATGGGAGAAGGAGATTCAGGTTTCTCAGCAATGAGGCTTCTAAGAGACTATCCATTTTCTTGTAGATGGTCCTAAACTCATCCACATATAGGCAGCTATAAGTGGTTTGAAAAAAATTAACACATGAAGTTGGGAGGGAAAAATGTGAGGGGATAATGGAGGAATTAAAAGAAAGGGATTGGAGGGTGGGGTGGATTTGATAATGTATTTTGTAAAAACATTAAAGTCAAATTTTAAAAAAGTTAAAATTAAGAAGAAACATACAAGGAAGGCCAGTTTGATTATTTATATGTTTTTCTTCTTTTTACCAGCCTACAGCATTCAGTATTCGCAGGCAGTCTCCCATCCAAGTCCTAACCAGGCCGGACCCTGCTTAGCTTCTGAGATCAGACGAGATCGGACACATTCAGGGTGGTATGGCTGTAGACAGGAGGACCTGTTTGAAAAGGCTTCTACTTTTTACCAGTCTTTTTCTGTTCTCTTATTTTATTTTCATAGTGTGACTATTATTTTTAAAGTTTACTTATATTAGTCTTCTTTTTCTATATTTTTGTTAATAAAGTGACTACCTAAAATATGGTGCATGCAGTCATATCATTACTGCTGAATATGTAACATAATGCATGTTTTGTCTTATGGAACAACCAATAATAATGTGTTAATTTATGGTTTGAATGTAATTGACCTGATATTGTAGCTATATGTATATATAGATATATAGAGAGAGATATATACAGATAGATAGATAGATAGATAGATAGATAGATAGATAGATAGATAGATAGATATACATATCTGTAAGCAATGTGGATAATAAGCATTTTTAGTTCACTAAATTATATTTAATTTCTTACTTAGATAGAGCTGTGGCTTGGCCACTTCTCTGAAGACAATGACAAATAGGAAAACACAGCCAGCTATGAAATTGCCACTTACTAAACCCTTCTGCATTCTTGAAAAGACTGATTTCATAGCCTCTGTCCACCGCCCTCATGCTCTCTGCAAGATAAATACTCTTCAAAATGGTCATATCTGATTCCTTTTGGCCCACAAACTGCTTAGTCAATGAAACAAACTCGGTAGCTTCTTTTCTCACTTGACATTAAATCAAATTTTGTGGTGAAGCAATAGTGAAAGCCAAATTGTGTGTGTGTTACTCATGTAACTTGCTTTACTTCAAAGCCATTTGATTTCTACAAGGTCACTAAGATAATTTACTTTCTCGGTTGTTTATTAATTCATTCATTCGTGTTTTGACTCATTTAGCAAATACTAATTAGATGCTTTCAAACACCAAACATGCTGTTAGCCTGTTATACATTCAAAGATCTTGGAGCCAGAGTTCTTGGCCTTGAGTTTATAGGCCAAGGGACAAAAGTAGCCAATAATAAAAGATAAAACATTTAGATATCATGAAAAAAAATATATTCACAAACTATTTATAATGGCATTCTTTGTTTATATTGGAAATAAGATTATGAGGAAGATTAGAAACAACCTGTTCTTAATTTTGTCATAATTGCAGCACAGGAGGAAGAAACAAAGCAAAGGTGATTATCTTTACAATAGCTTGGAGATGTCTTGAAAATCTTTGTGGTCAGTTTACCAAAATAAGTCTGAAAGCTGCTAGAAATATTTTATTTTTTGTTACTTGTACACATATGTGGGTATGTATATGAATGTGAATGCAAGTCCAAGTGTCTGGGGAGATCAGAGGCACTGGATGTCCTGGAGATAGAGTTACAGGCAGTTGAGAATTTTCTTACATGGGTGGAGGGCAAGAAGTTCAGATACTCTGTAAAACCATGACGAGTTCTGAATTGCTGAGTCATCAGCCACTCCTGAAATATGAATTCTTAAAGCAAGCAAGGAATGACAAAGGGGGTTTGGAATTGGCAGATTCAATAATGGAGTTGAACATAACTCTGTTTGAATGGGCAAATAAAATGCAACTGTAAAGAACTGAATAGCAAAAGTAGACAGATAAGGAAGTAAAGAAGGGCCCTGTTGGTTAAGATAAATGGTTATATGTCCTGCATGAGATGTGTAGTGTCTGGAAGAATCAACTATATAGGGTTACAATGATGTTTAGCTATTTTTATTTGGTTTAAGTGTATTTTTTCACTTTATCATTGTGAGTGTTTGTGCTATGTGTTTCTGTCTGTGTAGACAGGCACAGGTATCTGCCATCAGAAGACAACTGACAGGAATAGTTTCTCTCTTTCTACCATGAGATCCAGGAATCGAAATCAGGTTGTTGTGATTTCACAGTACAGCCTGTGTTTTTAATGTTTTGAACCATCCTGCATACCATAACTTGTGCTTTTCAAAAGATTATTTTCATGTAAGTATGACCACTCTAGTTTAGAGATACTTGTGTCCAACATTGTAGTGAGGAGGTGAGCAGGCCTGCTTAGCCCCAGAAATAACAACATACAAATTGTATTCTTTTAAACACTGCCTGGCCCATTAGTTTCAGCCTTTTATTGGCTAATTCTCACATCTTGCTTAACCCATTTCTAATAATCTGTGTAGCACCACAAAGTGGTGGCTTACTGGGATAGATTCAGCATGTCTGACCTAGAGGTTGGCTCCATAGTGTCTGACCAATTATGCTTTCTTTCTCCCAGTATTCTGTTCTGTCTACTCCACCAACCTATGTTCT
>NW_026068011.1:5418193-5429956 GCF_014885135.2 Alexandromys fortis | reverse complement strand
ATATATCTGCTGCCAACAGATAAAACATGGCAGACCAAAGAAATTTAGCAAACAAAGTCCAATTTGGTAAAGCAGTGATTTTGGCCGAGGTTATTTCAGGAGTGTGAACAAGGGTTACCACAGGTGCAGAAATGATGCAATGACAGCTCCAAAAGGTCACCTAACATTGGTGAAACCTTACGAAAGCCACAACTCTGGAGCTCACTGTATGATTTTCATGAAGCTTGACAGGTTAGAGGGTTTTTCTAGGCATCTTGGCTGATCTGCCTCATCCACATCATTTACTGATTCTTCAGCCTTGATGAGGGAATGGCTCTGTCCATCTGATCAGCTTCAAAGACTTACCGAAACTTCCAAATAGGTAATGAGAACCACTTTAGATCTTCCTAAGTCTCAATATACCATAGATTAGGAAAATGCTACACAACAAATAAAGAGTCTAAAAAGCATTCATTTAAAGTTCAGCTTATATCTAAGCTACTATATCTTTTTTATTTTCCCTTGATAGTTCATCTATATTAAACAAAAGAAAGAAAACACCTTCATGAAAGAAGTTATAATGACAGTATTTAATAGCTGAGAGAAAAATATTGAAGGTTCATTGGTTATCTCTATGAAAGTTAAAAAAATAATTAACAGAAGTCGATGGCAGTATTTCTAAGTGTGATTGCTGTAGTTTGTACCTTCTATAAATATTTTAGCTATCATAATTGACTTTTATGTTATAAAACTTCAAAAATAATAATTTTGTTTTGTGTTAACATGTTTGTTGTACAAAGATGGGACCCAGTGAGGAATTAGTAAGTTATGATTTTTTATATTTAATCATGTATATATGATTTTCAGGACAAGTCATTTGTAACCAAAGACATTTAGTTCCAGTAATAACAGCAACAACAAATATACATTTATTGATTGTCACAGTCTCTGAAAATCCATGCCAATAGAAGTTGATTACCACTATCTAATGAACAGTTCCTCCAAATTAAAGTTTTTTGCCCTCATTCCCCAAACTTCATAGAGAATTTCAAGACAGCAGGTGATAAGGAATTAACCTTGACTTTGATCTTACTCAATAACTATGAGGTTTAGAAAACTAGTAAACAAATGACATTAAGCTCATTAAATTTTCTTTCTTGTACAAATATTATAATGTACTAATTTAAACTTACAAATGAGACAATGATAACTTCCATGATGTGGTATTATAACTTTATATCTTGTACTGCAGCAATCTGGACTATTATGTCTCCTTGTCTGTTTCTTTTCCTCTGCCAATTATCTCAATCATTTCAAAATACAAGAATTATAGTAGAGAAAAGGAAGAAAGATTTAACTAAGGCAAATCATGTATTTAAAAGCAAAATATTAAATTAAAAATGGTATATTAATTAAATTGACAAAATAGTTTAAATTAAATGTTTTGTCAATGCAATTTATTAAGAAAAGAGTATAATCTAAGTGGACAAGAATAAAATCATATATCTCTTAAGCAAAATTTAATAGTGACAAAAATATTTTTGAAAGTGTTCAATATAATTATTAAAATACATTATTATTATTATAAATAAATATGTAAATGTTCAATATAGTTAGTTAATTGCATTGTACTAGCACTATTGTATAGCCATAAGAATTACAATCATGTAAAATAATTAATAACACATTCTGGGATCTCAACATCTCAAAGTCTGATTTAGAATTCGACATAGCTTCTTGGAAAAAAAAATTGACAGTAAAGATTAAAAACTAAAAATTTCCAAGTCATTTATTCAACAACTTATAATTAAGAATGTATCATAAACATAACATTTTAAAGTTTACAGTATATGTTGAATTGAATAGAGGTTGATAACAATGTTATCATGGAGCATAAAAATTTAATTTCTAATACACTCTAGTCAATTTTGGGATTATTATGCTTTTTATTTATTCTTTTCCTAGTTTTAACTTATTTTCCATAACAATTATCAAACCTGGCAAAATTTTAAAAAGGCAAGCAAAACACTATTAATGCCCCCAAAAAAAATAAAGACAAAGAAAAGAAATTAATATTTGGAGATAAAAAAAGATAGAAAACAACATAACATTATTATTGAAAATGTGATCAAAGATACTCCAGTAAAGAGTTTTGCACCAAAAAGAGTTGCAAGTCAATTCTTAGTTCTACTTATATTAAGAATAATAAATTAAAGTTAAATATTTCAGGATACCTGGAACATTGGTAAAATTAAAGTTCTTATGTCGCTCTACCTCTGGTTACCTAGAGAGCTAGGTCAGGTACTCCATGCTTTGGAGAAACTTTAAAGTCTTTTGGAACAACAGGAAATAGGGTGATAACTCTTGCTCATTAATATTCTCATGTATGTAAAAGGGAATTTCTGAGCCTACCTACATGGTCTGTGTAAATCCAACATTCCATTATTGTCACAGTAGAGGAGGGGTAAAGAACCTGGTAATTGCTCAATCTACAAGGTAGAGTGCTTCAGCAATCCGTAGTTGGAGGCTGCTTGTTCATTCCTGGCTGCCCAGATTACGAAATAATCACTCAGAAACTATATTATTTAAATCATTGCTTGGCCAATCATTTATGCATACTGCTAGCTAGCTCTTATATCTTTGGTTAGTCCATATCTATTATTTTATATTTTATTACAAGGCTTGTGGCCTACCAGAAAGGTTCAGCAATCAGCTCGGGTCTTTCCCCTCTGGCTGCTACAATGTGTTAGTGACTCTGCCTGCAATTTCTCTATATATCTCCTCCAGCCTGTCTATATTCTGTTAAGCCATTGACTAAAAACAGTTTCTTTATTAACCAATAAAAGCAACACATATACAGAAGACTTCCCACACTAGCAGTCCTCATCTTTTATCCAGGTCCTGCAACATTCCTGGAGAAGCAGTGGCCTTTGATATCAAGAAGTCATTGAAGCTGGGTTCTGATGTCAGCAGAGGATATTAGCATCAATCACTGAAGGAGCTTCACCACAAACAACAGGGCCTCACCAAAAAGTATTGACAAAAAGAAGGTAAAAACCAAAACTTTCCTCTTGGACCTCCTTATTCCTGGGTGGTGGCCACTACAAGTTGCTGCCCACATCTATGGGTAACATTTAAATTGACTCAAAATGGCATCTGGTGATCTAGGAATGTGATCGTCTCTATTCCACCTATGGAGCTTTAGGTGAAGTCATCAATCTGCTGATTTGGTTTTAAAGGGTCTCTCAGCGTCCACTCTTACCCTCACCCCTCCTTTCCTACACAACTTCCAATCTGAGTCAGATTAGATGAGTCCCCTGCTGTAAAACCTTCTAGCAGTTTTTTATCATGGCAAAAAAAAAAAAAAAAATGCAACCCATTATCTACAATGTCCCAATGTACCTTTCAGACTTATCTTTCCTTATCTACTTAGCATCATTTACCATAAGAAAACTTCATGGCTTCCTTTCTGTCATTTGAATTTATGTCACTGATTCCCATCTCAGGACATCCTTCCAGGTTGTTCTTCCTGATTGAATATTTCTTTCTATTCCCACATTTCCACATGCTTCCTGCTCATCAGTCAGACTCAGTACAAATGCTACCTCCTCATCTCCAGTCTGTCTGAATAATTGCTTAATCTCTTAGAGTATGTTTGAAATTATCCAATAACTGCCATTTTCCAGCCAAGGGCAAACAAATTTATCACTGAATAATTTGGTTAATAAGTGTGTGTGTGTGTGTGTGTGTGTGTGTGTGTGTGTGTGTGTGTGTGTATGTGCTGGGATTAAAGGTGTGTGCCACCACCGCCCAACTATGACAAACCTATTCTATAGAAGACATTTGGTATGCATGTGCACAGAGACAATTTAAATAGCAGTAAATAAGTATTTAAACATTAATAATTTAATTAATAAAACATTAATAAAAATTAAAAATAAAGCAAATGTGAGTGGAAAAGGAAGGTTCGCATAAAAAGTGTAATGTCAACTTAATGTAACTTGTCTGTTTCAGCTTTTGTTTTATATTTTGCTTGTTTTGGTTTTGGTGACAGAATTTTACTATAATGCTAAAAATGATCTCCAAACTTCAGATTCTCCGGCCTCCACTTCTCAAATGCCGATTGGAGGTATACACTGTAATTATGAAATACTAGCAGTGAAATCCAGAGACAGTGCAATCTTGGTTAACACGAGTTGCATTCCCAATACCTGTTCAAATTTTTAAGAATTATTAGAATACTGAGGAAAGAAAAATGGTTAGAATATATGTAACACACTGTGAAGAATTGTTACAGCCTATGATAGATACATGGCAGTTCTTTATAATATTCTATATTTTATGGATATGGAACTGAATCTAAACCAAAATAAAAATCCAGTAACAGATAAATTAGTAATGAGTCTGGACACCAGTGTTTGCAACAAGGCCATTGGAAAGCTTTCCTAATAATTCTCCAAGGCAGTAATGTTTCTTAGAAAATACCAATGAAGATGGTAATCATTAAAAGAGAGGCAGATTCTGAGCACGTTGTAAAGGTACAGTCAGTATTCCCAACAGAAGGGATTAAACATATGAGAATTATTTTCTGAACTGGAATGCATTATTTATCATTTTATTCTAGAATTTTCACCACCGAGATCCAAATATTGTAACCATAATAGATTTTTAAAATAAAATATCTTATTTTCTCATCATTTTTCTCTCCATGGGACTTCCGTAACCTTTACAGAGTGCCTGGCATTAAAGATCTTTCAAGCACCTGGCTGTAGCCCATACTCTTTCCTGTCTCATTTTATAATTCCAATCACCAGTGTCTCATATGAGCCAACATGCTCAGGCTGTTGCTCTCTTCAGAGAGAGCCAGTGACTCACTCAGCAATTCTCTGTGTTAAAATAATGCCATCTGTTATTAGCCAAGCTGTAACTAGAATCTCTCCTGCAAAGAAAGATGTGGTATTTTACCATAATTCATCTCAGTCATTATAAAGAAAGGATCGAGATTCTTCCACGAGTTGGCAACAGTGAGTAGAACTGGCACTCTGGGATAAGTAAGATCATTTAACTAGTTTATTTCCCCATATTAAAAAACACTAACCAATTTATTTGATAGCACTATTAAAGTTATTGCCTGCAATTCGAAAGAGTGAGTTTAAAGATCTTCCACAGGGAGGGACATTAACACTTTGCACTGTACATTTTCAAAATGAAAATTAATGTAATGTCTAAGGTCATAAGAAAAGACGTTAAGTCAGTTAACCATAACTAATGTTTACATATGCATCTGAGATCGTAAGGAAAGTTAATATGTTACAGGTAAATGTAAATAATTTGTGAATGAAAATTGCACAGGGGAACAAAGAATTAACCTCAAGAGACCATTAAAGGCAAATATATTTCTTAGTAACTAAGAACTCAAACAACTGACAGAATCCAGATGCCTTGGGAATGCTAGGTTGTTCCTAAGGGAAAAAAAAAAGATATGGGAAGAACAACAGCAACATCAAAATAACTCTCAACATTTAGATTTAAGGTGACCAGAAATAGCCCATCTTTTTTTTCCTTTTTTGTCTTTTGCTGGTAAAGAGACAGATGGTCCCCAAAACACTGAATTTTTAACATTTGCACAGATACTAGACATAAGAATAAGCCCATGGTAACCATGCAAATACAAAATACTCCATAAAACGTAAGATTCAACAATTTGTCCTAGGAGAGTGATATCAGGAGGCTTTTTAGAAAGGAATGCACACCCTTCGAAGACAGATCCCGTGAAGTCAGTTCAGAGGGCATACCTGGTTCATAGCACTCACTAAACAGTTCATTGTATGAAGTTATACAAAAGAAGACGAAATAATTTGCTTGATGGAGAGTCCAATGGCAGAGCTAACTGACAACAGGATTGAAGCCCTAGGACCATCATCCAACAGTTACCATAAATATGAATGCATACAATATGAATGCAGAGGTTGTAAAGATTCTAAAAGGTAGATTTCTCTTTCTCTCTTCTCCCCCATATAGCTCCTCTCTCTCTCTCTCTCTCTCTCTCTCTCTCTCTCTCTCTCTCTCTCTCTCTCTCTCCCTCGTGTGTCAGTGTCTGTGTGTCTATGTGTGCCTGCCAATGGAGGCCAAAAGATGGTGTCATCGGATCCTCCTGAGTTGAATTACAAACAGTTGTGAGGACCCCAATGTGGATGCTAGGAACAGGACTTGAATCTTCTGGAAGAGCAGCCAATGCTCTTACTAATAAGCCATCTCTCCAGCCCTCACCCTTCTGAAAATTATGATGTCTTTTACTTTTGGAGAATATAATATAATTACATTATTTCCCTGTCCCCTGTCCTTCTTCAAACCCCCATATCTGTGTATATATGTGTATACAAATATATATTCCTAAATACATAACTATAACTAGATCATTCTGTGTAATGTTACTTGAAGCCCCTTTAAGGGAAACTGGAACTTAAAAAAAAAAAGCATGCTGAGAAAAATAATGCCTATAGTGGAAAAGAAATCAGTTCATATAGAGAAAAAAAATGTTATTACAGAAAAAATTACTGGAAATTCAATATATAAACTAAGGCCATTTCAGGGGAAGGGGATGCACCATGGCACTGGAATGGGGAACAATGAAACATATTAATGAATATTTTTCATTATTGATTTGCCTTCTCAAATTGTAAACACAGATTTTGTGGAATATAAATGAAGATAAATTACATCTATGAAATAAGGTAGAAATCTGTAGCAAGTTGTAGAAATCCAAAGAAAATTAAAAAAAAAAACTTTAATAAGAAAAAGATCAAATAATTTTGTCTATAACTAAACATTAGAATGATCATAGACTTTGAGTTAGTAAGAGAGGCCAAATGTATATTGGAAAAAATAAAAAGCTGATGGTATTATATTGAAACTCTGAAGTACATGTGAAAATTACACAGAAGTTATAACTTGTGTTCTCTGAAAAGAAGTGTGAATATAAGCTCAAAAATAGAAATTTAGTATAATATAGGTACACGATTCATTTTTGTTGTTTGAAATTTTTAGTAGAAATCCAAATTCAAAGTAGGAAGATATTGCTTAGTTGTTAAGGGCACTTCTTGCTTTTGTAGAGAACTTGAATTTTGGTTTCCAGTGCCCATGCTTGGTGGCTAGCAGTCAAGCAGCTAAATCAAGATTTGTTGTGTACTCTAGGAATGACTTACACACGTCATTCATTTTCTTTGGGTGCAGCATGTTGGTACTGCATCCATCATTGCAGCTTTGACAGTATGATGCTCTTGATGCTAACTTAGCAGCTCTCATTCCAATATGCAGCCAATCTGTTTGCACAGGAATTGATATACCATCTCCAACTCAATGTCTTGTTTCTGGTGAACCAAGCATGAACATATTCCCTATTTGTCCTCAAATTTTGTCATCCTCTCTGGCACCACCCTGGGCCTATCTTTTCCACTAACCATATGCTGTTTTCTGTACCTAAGATATGTCTTGGCTATTAAAGGACCAAATTTTGTGGAGTCTTAATCCATCCTTGAATTTCCTAGAAATCAGGACCTTATCACTGAATAGTGCTTCTAGTGTTTTCTACCATTTTCTTCTGTGATGGTACAGGCTGAGTTTTCTCAACCAAAAAAAATAGCAGGTGAAAACATTAGGGTATAAAGCATGCAGTAGTCAATGAAAAAGGGTGAACTTTTACACATGATTATCAGACACTGAGAAATATATTATGATATAATAAGATGATACAGGTATAAAACAAGAATTTCTTTCACATACTGAAACACAAATAAGAAGATAGGCTTTAATTGTAATAAGATATTTGAAATTCCTCATTTAAAATCCTTTGAATTTAGTAACATATATTTCCTTGAGGTAGTTTAAATGAATAGTGTGGTGGAACTGGTTATAAAATCACTCTCTTTTATATCACAAAGAAGAAATTAAAATGAAAAATCTGTTATATCCATTGCAAACACAGACATTTATTTTCCCCCTTTTTCTACCTTAGTAGTTTTTCAAGAATTCCTAAGTGGATTTTGATCACATTCACTGTCTTCCTTTATACCCAGATTCACTCTAGCCTCCCTACCTACTCAAGTTTATTTGGATCATCTTGTTTCATTTTGTTTTTACACTTTCATTACAAATTTCTTTCTCAGTAAAATAAGAAAAAAAAACTGTTTGTTCTTCCATATATGGTTATAGAGGATAAGTATGTCAGAGTGCAAGGTTTAAGTAATTCAACTGATATTATGAAAAGACCAGCTTTATGCTATACGAGAAAGTGAGGAAATTTAATTGTTCTTGCTACAATGATCTAATTAACTACTACAAAATGGCCAGCCTCTCTAGATTCATAGCACTTGACTATTATGTATAAGGCAATTGAATTAACAGAAGTATGATATGAAACAATTATTAGGAACAGTAGAGTGACTATTTTGCTTATTTTTCCAAAAGCATTTAATTTTTTTATTAAATACAAGGACAAAAATATGTTAGATATGGAAGCCATATGCCTATAATTCAAAGACTTGGGAGGTCAAGGAAGCAAGATTTTTTTTTCAAGTCTGAACAAGCCAGGCCTACAGAACAAGACTGAGTCTGTATAAACCAGAAAGGGGAAAAGGAGAAAAGAATGGAGGAGGGAAAAGGAAGGAGAGGGAAGCTGGAGGAGGAAGGGGAGAGTAAGAAAAAATTGATTATATCTATCTATCTATCTATCTATCTATCTATCTATCTATCTATCTATCTATCTATCTATAGAATCCTGTCAGAGGATTGGTTCCAAAAAGTTAATCTCCATCTATTAATAGCTACATGATTAATAATTTCTTATATTTCAGGCACTGTGTTGTTATGTGTCTTATCTCACCAATTTCTCAAAAAGGAAACTGGTGATCTTATTCTCTTCTAACTTACAGAGAAAGTGATTGGCAGTTAGCAATCTATGGTGAGAAATCCACTCAGTCATCTCATCTCACTATTAAAAAAAACATGAAAAACTTATGAGTATGTTTCCAACCATGGGTTAATTATAGAATAAACTTACAAAAATAGAATTAATTGTGAAACTGTATTAAAGAGGTAACTAAGGGACCAAGTGATAACCATGGGTTAACGTGTCTTTACTTATACATCTGCCTCAAGACTTAGGAGAAGGGAGCAGATTCTTGAGGAAGTCCTGTGGGAGAAGGATGTGAGGTCCTTGGCAATATGGTTGGAAACAAGTCAGAAGAATGATAGCCATGCATTCTATTGGATTCTCAGCCTGAGGACTTGATGATAGCTACTTTTTGCCAAACTGTAGCACAAAATGGAAAGTAAAAATACGTTAGACCACAAAAACTTGCACTTTAGGACAATGAAACAGGTTGACATGGGTATGGAGGAAACAAAGAAGAAAAAAAAAAAAACAACAAAGTATCCATTGTGACAAACATTTGTTATGGGTACAATCAGATGAAAACTATCAGAGAAACAAGATGATACTCAATCAACCTAAAATAAGGTCAGATATTACATGTTTGAAAAATGTGTATAGAAACTTAGTAATTTATTTTTAATATTAATATATTTTAGGGATGGTTTGAAAATAACTTCGTTTCTCATGTAATATATCCTGGTCATAGTTTTCCCTCCCTTTTTCCCTCTTAGTTTCTTCCCTTACTCTCCTCTGGATCCACTCATTTTCTGTCTCTCATTAGAAAAGATAACAACTAAATACGACAAAATAAAATATAATAATAAGAAGCAACAACTTTCATATTAAGTTGGACAAGGCAGTCAAATAGAAAAACAGTAAGAAGGGAAGACACAAAAGTCAGAGACACATTGATTCTCACACTTAGGGGTCATATAAAATATTTAGCATATAGCTATAATAAATAATATGTGTATGTATACATTATTTGTTATATATATATATATATATATATATATATATATAAACTGGTACAGTTACAAGTAGTTTCTATACTTGCTGCTTCAGTCTCTCTGAGTGCATATATGCCTTGCTGAGTTCTTTCAGAGGATCCTCTATCCCTTATAGTTTTTACAATCTCTCTTTCTCCTTCTACCAGAGATGCTTTGCATTCTGTGGGGAAGGATTTGATGGAGACTTCCCACCTATCCTCTTTCTCAACATAATGTCCAGTTGTGGCGCTCTGCATCTTGTTTACCCCCTTTTCCCTGGGCTATTTAGTTTCTGGTTTTTGATTACAAAGCACTGTCATGGATGAGTTAAGTAGAGATGGTGTTAAGTCAAATCAGTCATTGTTTGGCTACTCCCACAAATTCTGTGCCATTACTGCCTTATTTTGCAGGCAAGACAGATTTTCTGTAGGTCAAAGGCTTTGTTGCTGGGTTAGTGTCTGAATGTCCTTCAGCAAGCTGCAGAGTATCATCCTATACCAAAGAGACTAGAACATGTGGGTGAAGACTCTATGTAGGCATCTGCTCAACTTCTCTTTGTTTAATAAGTTGTATGGGTGTTGTCCTCAGCAATGGGGCCCCAAAGTCTGTTTTCAGAGAGCATCTCTGTGTCTTAGCAACAGCATGGGTTGTTTGGAGATTTCTAGGCAAGTCTTCCAAGCGTGGGACTGTGTTGCTTTCATTTGAATTGTTGGCCAAGGAGGCCACAGGGGACCAATACTGTATAAACAAAGAAAATAATTAAAAATTAAAAACAGCAAAATCAAAGATGGAGAAGAAAGTGAAAAATGATTATGAGGAGAAAAGGGGAAGAAGAATTGTAGCAATTGGGAACAGATGTAAACTTCATAGGTAAATGCTGCTCAATGAAGTCAAAGCCTTATAAATAAAAAACCTAGTGGTGGGTGCACAATACTTCCCTCTGAGTTATTGGCTGGAGAGTTTCCAGAAGCCCCCCCCCAAAGATAGATACTGACTATTTCATTGGTTTTGCTTGCTTGATAGGACTAAGTGGTATTACTCTATTTGTTATATTACACATATTTGTTATAAGACTCTGAAAAATCAGGTTAGAACTTAGAAGCTCCTTCCTTGCTGCCTAGTGTTGTACAGACTTCAAGGGTAAAAAAGAAAAACACTGACAGTCTCACCCATCATTAGGCCCCACTTACTAAATACAAACCTGCCAGGCAAGGTATGCATGATGGTACAATAATGACATATATTGGAAATAACAAAATACTTGTTAATTGAATTGAAGGCCTGTCTCATGGGAGATAATATAAATCTATTATTGTAAATCTGGCCAGGATAAGGTCATGGACTCAAGGAGTAAAGGTTCTATCATTGTCTCTATATGTGAGCATGTCAAACTTCCTCCTAAATAATTTATTCATATTTATACCAATAAAACAGTGAGGTTCTCAGCAAGATCAAGGAGTGGTCTGTAAGCTATATAGAAAGGGATAGTTAATACAGAGTGATGTGGGAGTGTCATATATCAATCTGTTGATTTCATTGGTTAATTAAATAAAGAAGCTGCTTGCCCTGATAGGTTAAAACATAGGTGGGAGGAGTAAACAGGAGGAAGAGGAAGTGAGGTAAGACTCCTCAGACAGACGCGAGATAGCTCTCCTCTCAGAGACACACGCGATGAAGCTCAGACTCAGGACGGACGCAGGATAGAATCTTCCCAGTAAGCGCACCTTGGGGTGCTTACACACATTATTAGAAATGGGCTAGTCCAGGTGCAAGAGTTAGCCGAGAAGAGGCTAGATATAATGGGCAAGCAGTGTTTAAAAGAATACAATTTGTGTGTTGTTATTTCGGGCATGAGCTAGCAGG
>NW_026068011.1:5379376-5417134 GCF_014885135.2 Alexandromys fortis | reverse complement strand
AGTTTGTGTGTTGTTATTTCGGGCATGAGCTAGCCAAGCGGCCGGGGTGTTGGGGATGCAGCCCCACCGCTCTTATTTCAACATCATAATATAAAACTGTCAAGAATTCTCTAGATAATATAAGAAAAATAAACTCTAGAAGTTGTAGAATTTTCACACATGAACAGGGATTTTGACCTACTAATCAATATATTTCCCTTTGCTTGCAAATTTTTAGCATAAAGCAGTAATTATAGTTTACCATTTCATTTAAAACTGAAACCAATAATCTACACAACTTCAATAATGAATTTTACACTATGAGTTATAACAGAGTACCCCTGTCTTCTGAACTGAGTCCTCACTTTTGGCTTTATGAGAAAAACAACAGAATGTTGAAATGCCAAACAAGTTTTAAGAAGTCAAAGTCTACTTAGAGTGAGAACCAAGATGACAGACTGTCAAATAAGGTCACAATGAAACAAGTAGGGACACAGTCAGAGTATGGATCTGGGAAAGTGTCGTCAGGGAAACCAGGAAGCGTGAGTTCTGTTCCTAATAAAGCAGAGTGTCCTTGAGCAGTTGCTCCAATAGTCAGAGAAAAGTTCATGCATGAACAGAGCATAAAGAAGCTCAGCAATGGGCACAAATGTTCCTTGTTAACTGTAAGGTCACTGGATTTTTTTCTTTATGTCTTCATTAAATTCATTCAAAATATTCAAATAAAAACATGTGCAGCATTTTCTGCTGTGTGTGGGTTTATTCTCCTGTCATCGCAGAACTAAGGATCTACACACAAGACACTCTATTGTAACATTTTGATTATAGTATTCATTTACAGACAAAAGCATCATAGGTGTTGATAAATTCTTTTATAAATAAGTACATTTTCTCTTGTCCTTTTTGGTAGAAGAATATAAATATTAAAAAATGAAAAATTGTAATCACAAGATGATAATACAAATGTTTACTTTTGACTCTTGCAATAAAAAATTTACTAACCTAAGTAGTCACTGTGGAACACCAAAGCTTTATACCAGAAAGAGGCCCTCTTGCATGATCTTCAGACCTTTGTGATCCCTGGGTCTTTATGGCTGCCAGCCAACTGTGACAGTCACTGGTAAGCACTCTAATAATGAATTCCGAGAGCTTTTCTACACACTAGAGTAGTAATACTTTTTTAGTTATCAGCAACAAAAGGAATGGTCTCTTTGGCGGTCTCTTAACAAGCTTTGTATTTCCCACACATTTCGGTAACTGTTTGATATAATTATTGGGGGTCATAAGAAAATAAATTTTGTATAGCAATACTCTTGCCTGCTGTGAAGCTTTGCTTACAAATAACATATGGCTACTACATTCCCCTGAACAATATTGGTCTGCAGCAGCAATAAAGTTGTCATCAAGAGGTGACAATAGACCATTTTGCATGGTGATAACCACCATTTTATATATAAAAGCTCAGAACTTTATGGAACCTCCATAAATGTGATCAATGACCACAATAAAATTGAGAGGCATTTGTGGTGGATTATTTTTCTCTGCCTCCCAACACGAGCTGCCTTGCTTGCTGGTCTGATGTTAGGTTGCAATGGCTATGTAGATAATCCAGAACTGTCAAGGAACAGGCATAACTGCTTCTATTATGGCCTCCTCAATTCTGCATGATGTCCATTAGTTTATTCAAGTTACTTTAAGCCCACCATGTTCTAAAAGTAAGGGGAAGGCCTCTCTACTTTGAATAAACTGGAAATGAAAAGCTAGTTTCTCCATGCTTGAATATTTTATTTTATTTAGTGTATTTTATTTTATTTAGTATTTATTTTATTTTATTGTGAATGGAGGAACATGTGCACTGTAGTGTACATGGAATCGAAAGAACTATCTTGAGTGTAGAGCCTTGCTTTCTGCCTTGTTTGAGTGATGGCCTATGGCTATTTGTTGCTGACATGGAGCAGGATAACTAGTCAGGAAACTCATAATACTCCCCTATCTCTATTTCCCACCCATAAAATGGCTGACATATTGGCACTTTGCTATATACTGAAAAACTGAGATCCTCGGGTTTGTCTTGTGAAGGCTTAACCCACTGAGTCATTTTCCCAGGTCAGCATTATAATTATATAAAGTTCTAGATTCCATTTCTATGAAAATAATTTACTTAAATTGTAGAAATTCATTGAATAAGTAATATGTGTTTATGTGCCCATTTGCTTTAAATTTATTGGAAACATATTACATATTACTTTTTTGCAAAAATAGTCAAGTGGTTTAAATGTATACCTCGATTAAAGAATCAGTATTATGCTATTTGCAGAAAAGAATGTAGTCTAAATATTTTTCAAATGTATGCCTCCTGCCAGACATAATGGTGAATTCTTCCTGCCTCCATTGGCACTTGCACCAGCATTAGCATATACTAGATACACGCACAAATTTACAGGCACAGAAATAAAAATAAACTAAAAATTTAATTTAAAAGGAAATAATTTGAATCAATATTACATGTTTTATAAGGTATTATACTGTTACTTTTATAAAATATTTTGCATATAGATGATAATTTATTAATAAAATCATTGCTTTATGTTAAGTGGAAGTTTAATTCAATAATTATTCTGCAAAATGAGAAATCTTGCTATATACATTCTGAAACATTTTCATTGAACTGGAATAATACTTGTTTTCTGCAAAACATTTATATATGTGAAACATTACACATCACAATATATGATATATATGTATATATACACATATGTAAGCATGATATATCACAGTGCCTATGCAGCACTGAGTTTAGTAAGTTAAACCACATGTTTTAGCTACACAGCTACCTTAAGCCTCCAGATTCACCCATTGATTTTAGCAGGAAGCCACAAAATTAATAAATAACGGATACATATAAGATCAATGATTCTCTAATTTAGTTTGCTTTCATTAACCATCCAAATTACTTATCTAATACTAGAATGGTTTAATAAACAGCTGCATCTATTAACTAATGCTAGCTATTTTCAATATGCCAGTCAGTTTCTGGTGATTACTGGCCTATTGCCCCACATACTGATCTGTGATGGGGAAGTGGAACACCATAATGCTTTGCAATTTGGGGCAAAATTCTGCAATGTTCCAGAATTCCTAAGGGGTTAAATTTGTAAAAATTATGCCTGGGACCTGTTGACAGACTTCATTACTAGTGTTTTCATTTGGAATTAAGAAAAGATATACAAGGACCCAAGCTATCTTCATTTTCATTTAACAATCATGATAAAGAATATGGCATTTCATGAGTAAAAACCCACTTTTAATTCCAACTTTGTTCATTTTTTTATTCACAAAATGTTTCTTGCAATGAAAACAATTTGAGTGGAATTTAAGGCACATTTATTTTTTTATTATCCATTTCCAGACAAATAGATTTCATTGAGATGCAAGAATTGTTCATCATTGAAGGGAGCACGACATGTGTCTGTGGGGCGAAACAAAGAACACTATGGTCAGGTGGAGGCCAGGACTTCTTTGAAATAATTTCTACTGGCTACAACCAAATTGCTGTACTCATGGAAACACAACATCTATGGTCACCTATTCAAAACGAGAACAAACGGCTCAACACTAGCATGGTTGCGAGAGGGGCTGCAAATGAATGAGCGGGGCAGTCTAGCTGTGGAGCTATTGTTGGCTGAAAGCTGCAAAGGTAGAAAGAGTCACTTTTTATGGGAGTGGGACATTTGTGATTGTTTGTATCACTTCATGACCTTTGACTAAAATATTCTAGGCAACAGTTTCCATTTTTTTCCCTTTACAATTGTAGATAGAGACATTACATTTAAATCGACTGTCAAAATTTAGAAGGTGGACAGTTTCACATAACAGTATAGATGATGCTTCATTGGATAGGTTTATACCCACAAGCATTTGTGTAGTACTGATATTTGACTCAATCAGCTATTGAAAAACGAAGTAAGATATTAAATTGGAAAGAGCATATAATGTACAAGGAGGGATCCAGGAGAAGCTAAATGGAAGTATATAGAGATGAATATGAGCAATGTGTATTGAAAACTTGTATAAATACTTCAAAGTATCAATTGTTCTTTAAAACAGCATTGTAAGAACAAAAGCATAAACATGCATTTGGAATATATTCGCTCTCTCTTCATACATTTCTGGAACTGTTATAGACAAAAAGTTCACCCACCATCTATCAGCCCTTTCTCTTTCCTTGCCAGTTCCATCTTAGACACTATATGGTAACCACCAGCTAGTCCAAATTTTGAAATTATTTCTAATGTATTGTAACTCCAAAGGTGAAGGGCAAGTACAGGGCTGTGAAAAAATTACTGCATTTTATATCATTTTTATGAAATACAGACTTTTACAATCACTGTCAGAAGACAACTTAGCAATACTTAATTTTCACTTTAATTACCTCCATAGATTATGTTTCCTCACAACCCGAACAGATTCAAGGATACAGATAGTTTGGACACAATCCATGGCTAGGCAGTGAAAATGATTAAGATGCTGGGAAATTGGCTGTGTTGCTAAAGAGAGAATGAAGTAGACAGACTAAGCCACAGCAATATATGTTTTCTAGTAAGATTTAAATAAACACAGATGCACATCAGTTTCTTACAAAGAAGACGAAGAAGGGTTGATAGGACTTGACTGTGTATATGATCACTTCAAAAATATGAAAAAAATAGGCATCAGAAAAACATAAGTTAGCATAGATGGTTACTTCATTATTTTTTAAAAGAACAATTCTAAAGAGCAAATATGTTATTTCCTACTTAAAAAAGACACTGGGCAGTGGGAATTTATATTATCATCATAGAATCTCTTTCAAAAGAAAGAACATGTGAAAGACTAAATTAGGCTCATCTTTTTTTGTAACTTACTGATTTGGTTTTTGGCGTGGTACAACACCAGAGAAGTCCATGTCTGTTCTGTCTTTTAAAATTCATGCTCTCATGAAATCACTGTTTGATTTGGAAACAGACATAAGAATAAACAATGATCTGGGACTCTAAACACTGGTCTCTGCAATGGCTTCCTTTGGTCTCTTTACAACATATAGATCCAGACATGACTCAACATTTAAATTGGTAGTCAATTTTAAAGCAGAAAGAGTTCACATTACAACATAGGTTTCTATAATTTCTGGGCAGCTAAATGTAGAATGAAGTAACATCAGATATTTGTCCTCACAAGGACATGGGTATCTAGAGGTATGTTCCCTTTGCATTAAGTCCCACAGGAGTTTATCACCCATAATGGTGATATTCCTTGCTGAGAAATGGCCGTTCCTTCTGTGACTCAATTGTAGCAGGAGAAATTCTATGGCTAGGGATATAATTCAGTAGTTAAGAAGCACTTGCTGTTCAATGTTTGGAGCTGAATTCAAGTCACCAGAACTCACATAAAAGCCAGGAAGTTGTCACTGTCTATAATCTCATTTCAGGAGGAAGACTTCCCAGTATCAATCTGTAGTTATACTTGCCAGAACTGGAATGCTCCAGGGTAAGTAAGAGACAAGCCCCAGGTACAGTAAGAGACTCTGCTTCAATTAATAAAATAGAAATCAATTAGAAAGAAACTCAATTTTAACCTCAGGCTTTCACAGTCATGCACATACATATTCCACAAAACATAAGCATACACACACACACATATACAACCAAATTGCTGTACTCATGTGTGTGTGTGTGTGTGTGTAAACTCTATACACGCATATGCATGCAGAAAAGAGAACTTTTTCTTCCCCTATACCTCTATTATACTTGTATTATTTATCAAATCACCGTCCTGATTTATTTGTACTTTTGTAAAGTCCATAAGACAAATTCACAGCCTTTCCATTTGTCCTTGTCTAATGTCAGAAGTTCTTGTCATTAGATATCAATTTGTACATGGAAAAAAAAAACTTTCCAAAGGTCAGTTGAAAAATATTGGCATTTGAAGCACGGAGGGATTAAGGTATTACCATACGGCTGGAACTGACAAGCCATTATGGATTAATTAATTATCAGATTGACTTTGTGTCACCAGCCATTCTGAGGTCACACAGCAACCTGGGTCCACCATGCTGATGCCTGCCCTGTCACGTTTCCATGCTTCCTTTTCTTGATGTTAATATACTAGATAAGTAGTGCAGGAAAATCTGAGAACTAAGAGAAATGGAAAAAATGCCAAATGCTAAACAATTATAATGCTCACTTTATCTTCTATTATATTTTAATGCTATTAATTGTAATTAAAATTATAGCTCAGCAATTTTGTTTCTCATTTTTTTTTTGAATTTGGCTTTTCTCAGCATTTGCTTAACAAATATCTAGTGATCAAATTCTATGATGCACCATCTTGTAAATCCTAAGCTTACAGCATGTTTTAGGCATTGGGGAGATGGCTCTGCAGGTAAGAGTATTTGCTTCACAAGCATTCAAACCTGAGTTCAAATCCCAGGATCTATAAAGGTTTCGGTATGCCCATGGTTACTTGTCACACTATCATTGTGTATGTCAGAGGCAAAAAGATTTCTGGGGCTTTCTGGCTGCTAGTCTAGCTTCAGGTTCAGTGAGAAATACTGTCTCAAGGGACAAAGGCAGAAAGTTATAGAGCACAAAACTGCTGGCCACCATGCACACAAGCATGTGCACCCACTCGTTCACATGTGCACATACTTTGCATGCACGCACACACACACACACACACACACACACACACACACACACACACAGGAAAAGGCAAATATAAAGGAATAAACTACTCTGGCTTCATGTAGTTTTTCACTCCATTGATGCAGAAACATAATGAAAATTAAAAAAAAATCAGTGACATAAAGTACAAAATTATTTCAGATGAAAAATTCAATTGAAGGAACAATGCTATAAAATATCATAGGATAATTTACATTTACCTAAGCTGGCCAACATATAAGCAAATGCTTTATTGACTTACATTAACACTGGGATCAATACATGATGGAACTGAAAGGGTTCATTGCACAAAGAATACTTAATGACATACTTATTCAATATCTGTTCATATTATACACTGTTAGTCATCTTGTTTTCATTAATTTATCATATAGAAAAGTGTAATTCAGTTTGCAATGCCAATATTTTGGGCACTTCATACTTTTGCAATATTTTGCAATTTAAGTAAACTCAAAATATCAAAAGTAATATAAGTTGAAATCAATAATGAAAGATTTGTAAGCATACATCTAAAGTCTTTGAGTAGTGTGTTTAACATGTATGTCACTTTGTTTGTGCAAAACACCTAAAGTGAAAGGTAAAGCTAGGGCTGGAGTGATGGCTTAAAGTTTCAGGACATGTACTGATCTTGTAGAGAACCTGGATTATGTTCCCTGTGTCCACATGGCAACACACAGCTGTCTGTAACTCTAGCTTCAGGAGATCTTAGACCTTCTTATCTCCTCTGGACACACTGAGCTCATAAGCAGAATGCCACACAGATATATTATATATACATAATTAAAATTAAAAATGAATTAATAGACCCCATCAGCACTACTGTTACTCTGTTGAGAATATCATCTCAGCATCTGGTGTCATTCTGAGCATTTTCAGGAGCAAAGACATAAATCCTATAAAACTATATATATATATGTCATATATAAAAGTATAAAATGATAAATATAAAAAAATATGTAAAATATTTCCTAAAAACTTTTGAATTGCAAAGAGCATCCCAATATTACATCGTAAGGAGGTAAAATGCATATGTGTGAATTTGAATATTCAAGTACTAAAAAGTCAAATTTTGTAGATCGACTAAACAAACCATGGAAATGTAATTCCATGAAATAAATCCTGATAAGTCATCTGCCCACTGATTGTAAAAACAAATATCCTTGAGAAACTTCTGCCATTACTAAATGATTGTGAACTCTTTTTTTTTAATAACGAAAAATATGGGGAAAGCAGAAGAGCAACAAAAACTTAAAGCCAAATGGACTTTGTTTAAGGCATAGATTAAGTCATTTTGATGCATTTCCCATAGCTACAGCTATATATTTTCAACTTTTCTTTTATGACCTTAACTAGCCAAGTTTCTTCCAGTTGAGCCTTATCTAGCACAAACAAAGATGGCAGAGTCCTTTCTCTCTCAAGTCATTGTTAGTCTATGTGGGAATTTTACTTCATCACTTATAACAGGCATTAAGAAAATATTATCGTCAAAGTTAAATTTCGATGATCTTAGCTAATCAATTTTGAGTTCTAGTTTCTCAAGCCTATCTTGCCTGTCTTTATATAAGCAAAAATATAATCAACAAAAAATGTTGAGGGCCAGGAAGATGGCTCAACCAATAAAGGCACTTGCCATCACACCCAATGACATATATTCAATATCCAGGATTGACATGATGAAAAGAAAGAACCCATTCCCATAAGTGGTATTCTGACATCCATAAACATACCATGGCAAAGCCCTTCTATAAATTAACAAAATGTAATTTATAAATTTATTCTTAAAATCCAATATTAATCTGCCCCACAGTCCAATGTTGCTTCTTCTAACCATTTGCTTTTTCTTTTGCTAATGCAAGCCTATCTTTCCCATTACTCACGTTTTAAGTTGTTTTCCTCCTAACGTAGCATTTGCTGGAAAAATGCATGACAGTTATCTGGGATTTCTAAAAACAATACTTGGATTCACATTAGCTTATGTTTAAGACATAAAAGAGAAAATTAGCTTTATTAACATGTTATGTGAATTCTTACTCTATTGTCACACTTTGTCAGGATGTGACAGATAAGGCATAAAGACAAACACCTCTTAGGGAAGTCTCGGCAAGATAAAGCATGGACAATACAAAGCAGATACACCCACAAAGGAAAAGGGTGACTTGATCAAATTGATTTTAAAAATTCTATAATTTCTTTTCCAAGAAGTCCAAACTTCACAGAGTAAGGAAGACTTCCTCAAATTCTCTTGTTTGCATAAATTACTCATTGAAGAGACTATTGACAATATAATCACAAGAGAAGAAGAGAATAGGTTTGCAGTTAGAGAGACCATTCAGTAGTTAAAGAGACTTGCTGCTCTGGGAAGCAAAACTTGTCCCCAGCATTCACGTTGGGAAACAAACCCTGGCAACTCCAGCTCCAAGGACTTAACCACCCACTTCCAGCATCTGGGGAACCTGTACTCCCATGCACATCTTCAACACAGATACATATAAACATAACTAAAAAGTTTTTAAAGGAGAAAGAGCAAGGAGGAGGAAGAGCAAGGGGAGAAGGGAGAAAGAATCAGTTCTACATTGTTCTGGTCCTTAGAAGAAAATGACAACATAATTAAATCTGAAAAGTGGATGACTACGTTCCTGAACCTTTTAAGGTAATTGTTAGAACTGAGACTTCTGTTAAGCTGAATATATCTGAAGATGGTTGTGTGATGCAACCAGGAGCAGTTGGGAGATGTCAACTATGTGTTGAGGATATGATGACCAAGTTCTGAAATCTAAGTCTTTCACCAATTTCTAAATTATATGATATTTACCTTCAAATAAAAAGAATATTTCATTATAAATTCTTACACACACACACACAGCCAATAACTCACACACTTAAGTAAATCCCTTGATTTCATCACTGGAGTAGCTGATGAAATAGTGCATAGGAAACAAAACACTGCAAAAGAAGATAGATGCATTATTATCTGAAATAAATACTGCTAAATCAGAAAATATAGTTAAAGCCTAGCAGGCAAAAAAAACCCCACTAGTACAAGCAATACTTGGATAAATTTATAGATATGGTCATTAATTACATATTAAAAGCACTTAAGAAAAGACATTACTGACAGTATGTGATGTTGTTAATGAAAAACTATGCAGCTAGGCATGGTCATATACATGTGTAATCCCAGCTCTCAGAAGTCTGAGAAAGGATGATAGTGTGTTCAGTGACAGCCCGACTACATAGAAAGAATTTTCTCAGAAATAAAACATAACATATATATGTGTATATACATACATATATATAATAAACGACTATTATAGTGATTTCTGTAATTACTCTAGGACACTCTTAATAACAGCCTTTTAAAGTACAATCCAATAGATTTTAAAGAAAGACTTCTGTAAATAATTCCTCATAATATAAACATGCATAGATATGATTATAGATAAAATAACACATAGTTATACATATTATATATTATTTTATATATGAGCACCTATAACTACAGATAGAGCCCATTGAATATTATTAGTCTTATAAACCGATGATGTAAAGATTATTGTAGATATAAATTTCGTTAAGAAACAATTTCAATGAAGAAATAAAAATAAAGTAAAAGAGGCCAGAAGAGTTCAGCAATCTTTGTAGATAACTACTAACTTCAATAAAACAACATTTCTACAGGACAGTGAAATAAGGCTCCATAATCATGAATCTTTTGCATAGTATGAGACCTCCTGGTGTCTATCAAAGAACATCTTAAAGCATAGTCAACTTAAGATAAGCTGTGATTTTTTTTTTAACAAAAACCACAGTTCAAAATTTGCTGTTGTTTTCTGTGCTTATGAGGCAGTGATTCATCAGCAGTGATTCATCTGTTCTATCAGACAGATACACTGTTTTCATATTTTTATTTCAGAACTAAGTGATGAGAGAGTCTGTTGATACTGTGTGCTCAGCTTTCCACTATATTGGTAATTTCTACAGTTATGACATGACTATTAAAAAATGAAATCACAATAGCTGAGTTATACATCTCATAACAGAATTTGGGGTACTGATGACCACATATATTCTGGCCATTCCACAATGTTGCCTTGAGTCTGAAAAGATACTCCACAGAGAGTGATGTAACCATTGGGAAGTAATGAGCCAATCTGACACTCACACTTGTAGGGATAGTGTTGTAAACAAGCCTATGCTCTTGCCAGCTAGTTGGTATAAGTCTAATTTTCTTCATATTAGTACATATGATCTTCTACTTTCCTTTCCATTTTTGTGATTTAAAATAAATATAAAAACAATCAACACTACAACCAAAAGCATTTTAGTGGATGGAAGGTTAATTTCAGCTTAGAGATGACTGTCCATCACTGAAGGAGGGCAGGGCAGGAACTCAAGTATTAGCTTGAAGTAAAACAATTGAGGAATGCTTATTGCTGGTTCATGGTCTAGCTTATATTCAGATTGGATTCTTCTTACATAACCCAGAAATACCTGTCCAAGAAACGTTATCCACAATGGGCTAGGCCATACTGCATACATTAACTATCATGATAATGTGCCACCTCCCCCCAGCCACATCAACACACATGATTACAAGCCAGTCTGTGATAACCAATCCTTCATTTGAGGGTCTCTTCTTGGGAGAGTCTAAGTTAAGTTGAGTTGACAGTTAAAACCAAGTAGGATGCATGATAGAGATAATTAACAACTATTTTACTAAATTATATACTTAATTCCTCTATGATATTTTGTCATTATTTTAGAGTAGAATTTGTCCTATTAAAAATAAATTACTTTTATAAAGAGGTTCCTATGTTATATGAACAGCATATATTTATATTTACCTGTTATATTTCATATTTACCATTCATCAGTTCAACCATATATTTATTATTATTTTCTTTATTTAGGTTTTTCAAGATAAGGTTTCTTTTTAGCTTTGAAGCCTGACCTAGAACTAGCTCTTGTAGATGAGGCTGGCCTCAAACTCACAAAAATTTGCCTTCTTCTGCCTCCCAAGTGATGGGGTTAAAGGCGTGGGCCACCACCATCCGGTTTATTTATTATTGCTTTCATGCCACATGTAATCTCATGTTTAATTCATTAAATACCATGTTTAATTCATCATGATCTAAGAAGCAGCAGCTATACCAAGTGCATGATTACATACATGTTTTCATGGCACAGAGATTATGTTGTAGCATGTTATCCCACCCAGGCTGTTTTCAATGTAATCACATGGTGGGGAAAAATCTTTTAAATTCCCCCAACTTCATGTTCTACAAGGCTGCATTAATTATACTGTACCTCTTCTGTGAGTCTCACCAATTTTATCATTCTATTCTTGCTTAAGTGGCCAATACACGATCTCACATTACATTCAATTTTCACATTCCTTAGTCTCCAAGTCATGACTTCCATTGTTTTACATCCTCAGAAGAACATCACTTAGATTGAGGTGCTTCAACATCTTCTCATGATGACAACTGTACCGGCATAAATAAATTCAGACAGATTGTAATAATATATACAGTTTTAATGGGGAAATAGACTTACAGAACCCCGTTCCTTCAGAGAACAGGGAAGCAGAGCGAGCAGTGGGCTCACACTCACTAGATTTATATGTAAACATTAGCCTGAGGTGAACACGCCCCCTAATGGGTTGGGCTTATCCCTACATCTCCCCCTTTTGCCTAAATAAGACAGAACTATACCAAATACAACTATATACAATAATAACAAATAATAAATATAACAAACAATATTGAGAACAAAAGTTTTGCTAATCATTCTATCTCAAGGAGTCTAAATAATGTAGAGAGTAACTACAATTATATAATCTTCAACTCCGTCAAAGATCTGAGAAGGGAATAAATATTACTTAACAAACGAGAGATATCCAAAATGTGCAGCAAATGACAGAGACAACTGACTACCTGGGCAATCACCCAAAGTCTCATTCGCAATGTTGAGTCAACCAACTTTGGCTATGGCCTAACATAACTGAAGGCAAGGAACTTTTTTAGAATTATCTTACCCTGTCTTGGCAAGATAAGACAATCCTGTTTCATATCTTTGTCAGTAGATGAGGTATGGGCTTTTCTTAACCCTAAGGCCAGTTCTGCCAAGAAGACAAGCTCCCAGTGGAGTGGCTTTGGTGCTCAACGTTCTGTCGGGAGTAGAGTGGCATTGCCAGGAGTAATTGTGTCTCGGCACAGAATTCTAGGTTAAAGGCCATTTTCTACAGCTCTTCGAAGAGGCTGAAGATTATACTATCTATATTAAATATGATCTCTATGTATCTAAAAGACCTGATTCTCAATACCTATCTAACTTGAAGACTAAGAGAATAAACAACTGTGCAATATATGAAGACAATGATCTTCAACTGTAAACAATGTCATTATATAAATAGTATCAGAGGTAGAAAAGTACATTGTAATATGGTACATATATCAATACAATATAGACAAAGTTATAAGTATATTCTTATACAAAATAGAGGTAGGAACACTCACATTCAATATTCAATATATCAAAATAAAAGAAACAGTACCAGTACAATTTTCTAAAAACAGTAATTCACAAATACCAATCATCCCATCAAACCAGTTAATCCCCTTTTTTTGAATATACCCCTAATTCCATAAAATATACCCCCATCCCCTCAACCCTAAACCAACCACCAAAAGATGTCCCTAACCCTGAGGGCAAACTCTGTTGGGAGAGGGGACGTCGTCCTCTAAGATTGCTTCTAGCTGACATGGGGGCTACGTTCTTCTTAGGGGCTCCTGTGAAAGCAAATGATGGTAAAACTCCCAAATTAACTTTTGACCTAAGAAAATTGTAACTAGTCTCTGAGTGTTTTAAGAAGGTCTGGCCATAGTGTTGTCAAAAATGTGCACCATTTGAAATTGTCTCGTGCAGTTGGTACCAAAAAACAGGTCTAATATTAGTGCTTAAAAAATATTCATGACGTCATAAAAACCAGATTGAGTAGATGCTGTGGGGCCTCATCTTCATCCTGGAAACTTTAAAGATTACTGTAGGAAAATTTGTTCTTATTCTGTCCCATTTCATGGCTCCTGGCCTAAGACAGACACTCTGAGATATCTCTTATCAACAGGCTTGGGGAGAGACCTCTGGGGGGGGTACTGGCTCCCAGCGGTCACCTGGGTGGGTATCTGCAAAGCCCCATGTTGGGTGCCAAGTGTACTGGCATAAATGAATTCAGACAGATTGTAATAATATATACAGGTTTAATGGGGAAATAGACTTACAGAACCACCGATTCCCGCAGAGAACAGGGAAGAGCAGAGGGCTCAAGCTCGCTAGATTTATACATAAACATTAGCCCGAGGCGAACACACCCCCTAATGGTCTGGGCTTATCCCTACAGACAGCATTATGCATTTGGTCAGTGGAGCTGCTACTGCACTTCTCATCCTCAGGTACCTTCTTCATTATGTCTTGTTGAAAATGATGCTTACTTCGACCATGTGTTTGGGATGCAGTCTATAGAATATGTCTTCTGCCCTGTTAAAAGAATTAACATGGAACTGCATATCTGTAACTTTATTTATTTACTTCAGTCCAAGAAGGTTTCCAATCCTCCATGTTACTTAGCAGTTTCAGAGGACATCTGTGGATCTTCCTTGCAAGAATTATCACTCTACCATATATCCCAATGATGATTTCAGATTCCCCTCATTTATTTTATATTATGACTTGAAATGCTTCTGTAAGAAAGAGCTGTCCATTCTTATGCATTATTCACTCATTTATTTACATCAAGGCAGACTCATAGATATTTATTTATTCTTTGGCTGTGATCCAAAAGCTTCCTTCATTTTGGCAGTCAAATCATTAGGTTTGAGTCTTGTATCTATTCAATATACTCACATTTTCCCCAGCATTCTAATTCCTAGATGATTGCAATTAAACATGTTCAGTTTATCTATCCTTTGAAGTGAAAAGTGGCATGTTTTCCAAAGGAGAAAACTATTATTCTTAAAGAAAACAGTTCTTTTGAACTTTGAAAATGGTTGCTAGTCTTTCTAGTTTAAATGCCTTTAGACACAGCACTGTCAGATATAAATGTTATGTCTGGGGATAAAGAGAAGCTATAACATTCAACTAGGCATAAGTCTTTCCTGGAGACCTGAGTTCAGTTGCCAGCACCTACATTGGAATCCTCATAACTACCTTGAACTACATACCCAAGAAATTTGACCATATTTTCTTGACTCTGTGACCACTATACTCACAAGTACATACTCACACACAGGCACACACATATACATATGTATATATAATTTTTAGAAATTAATCTTTTAAAGGTCAGGTATGTATAGAAGACTTACTTAGTACTCAAAACTATTCATTGATAATCCTGATCTAAGTTTACTGGATGACACCCCTACATTCCAATAAGCACAAAATATCTGGATATCTTTCACTTATTATTTGTAAACATAGCTTCTAAATACCATTACAGAAGATTTTTCAAGCAGAATTACTTTAAATAAAGCTTTTAAAAATGGTGGACATAGATAATAGTTAATAGTCTGGTACATTAAGCAGCAACAATAGGTTACTTCTGTTGTGACATTTTAAGTCTAGTTATGGGCTGTCATTTTTAGTTATAACATAATAAAAACATATAGAGGGTGTGAATGAACTCAGGATTCTGCCCTAGAGACAATGAATCCAACACATATTTTTAATTTAAAAATATTTTCCAATCAAATTTTTTTTACTAAAATTGTGGGATTTTTATTTTCTGAGGAGAGATTTCTAAACATCTTGAATGTGAATTATGAATATACTCACTAATGAAAGAAGTATAATGGACAATATTGATATGATTTATAAGTAGATGAAAGAGAATTCATGTGCTCGGTCTTCTCAATAATGAGATGAGGAGAAAATATTTGCAAAAGAATTTGCCGGAGATGTGGGTCAGATGTTAAGAGTATATCGTGCTCTTGCAGAAGACAAGAGCTGATATAGATGGATTTTTCTGTTCAGCTAGTTCCTAAATAGGGACAAAGAGATTTAATTATAATTATTAATTATATTTACACATAAATATATTTATTTATAATTATTAATTATAAATGCTCAGCTGGTAGCTTAGGTTTGTGTCCAACCAGCTCTTAGAACTTAAGCTCAACCATTTCTATTCATCTATTGCTGTCCTGAGACTTCTTTACCTTATCTATGAACTTCCCATGGAGACACCTCAGACTCTGCCCTTCTTCTCAGAAATCTTTTTGTTCTGAAATTCCTGCCCAGCTCTTGGATAATCAGCCTTTTATGAATAAGGAGAGCAACACATTTTCACAATGTGAGGAAAGATCTTTCCACAGAATTCCAAGTTTGATTTCCATCACTCATGTTGGGTTGGCTAAAACAACATGTAATTCCAGCTTGCGAGTATTTGATGTCTTCTTCTGACCTCTGTGGACACTGCATTCACATTCACATTCATTAAAAGTAAAGTATATTTTAAAACTTGGAACAAAGCACTCTAAACGCATTTCTAATTCTTGATAAAGTAAAATATTATTCATGAAGCATGAAAGGCATTCTGTGACAGAACTTTTCCTGGGAGACACAACACACTCCAGCTAGGTAGCCTCCCAACAACCAATGTACAGATACCACCAAAGTCCAACTTGGTGAACCAATGAGTTTTACTGGGGCTTGCTTGAAGGATTATAGGTGAGGGTTACTTACAGAAACAGGAATTTAAATTTAAAGACTTAAAGCTGCAACACCAAACCAACCCATGAGTGGGTGGCAGATCACATAAGTTGGAATCCTAGAGCATACTTCACAGTCTGCAGGGAGCTCAACCAGTGCCTCCTACAAGCGACTGTGTGATGTAAACCCTTTCCAGGCAGCTTTGCTGGTTTCTAATCCTTCCAGTGAGCTGGTCTGGACTCAAAATTTTCTTTGTATTTTGGCTTGTCTGACAATTCTTTCCAGTGTTAACGCTTCTGGAAGAGAGAGGCCTAGAGAATCTGGTCAATTTCAGGGACTTCCTGGAGCTATTTTGGTTCTTAACCTTTATGTATGAGAAACATCCTTGTAGGATAGAATGTTTCAATGTTAAAAGGAATTGTTATATAACAGAAGGACATCTTTTATCCCAGGCAGCTCTGGGCCTTTCACTCTGTCAAGTTATTTTTCAAGGTGTTATCTATGAATGAATGAAAAAGAGCTGGGAGACTATCAAAACAAGCACTGTGCAGTCTTGTAGAGTCCAGCAGTGGTGTCTGCAAGTTCACACATAGAAATAAATGTGACTTAGAATAAGACACAGCTGTGATTGTTTCAAGGAAAACTTTGGGATTAACTTCAGAAATGAAACTCAAATTGTGTTGCTTTCTTCCTTTGCAAATCATGTACCTTTATTAAACTATGATTCTAATTTCTCAAATTAAAATTATCATTTATAGTTCACAGTTTTTGGTGTTTGGTTTGTTGTTGCGGGGAGATTGCTTGTTGGTTCCTGGTCACTCAGCCCCCCAAATAATTACACAGAAATTATATTAATTAAATCACCTCTTGGCCCATTAGCTACAGCTTCTTATTTGCTAACTCTTATATATTAATTTAACATATTTTTATTAATCTGTGTATTGCCATGTGGCTGGGGCTTACTGGTTAAGATTTTGGCTACTTGGTGTCTCCCTGACCTGCCCTTCTTTCTCCTAGCACTCAGCTTAGTTTTCTCCACCTAGCTCTGTTCCCATATAGCTCAGCTATAGTTTCCTTATTCATTATTGATAGTCACAGCATATAGAAGAGAATGCCACATCAATTTGTGGCTGTTGTAAAATCTTCAACAGAATTTTATTTTATTACACCGTACCTTCTACTTATTTATATGCTTGGTGTGTGTATGTGTGTGTTTGTGTGTGTTTGTGTGTGTGTGTGTGCTTATACATTTGTACAGATGTCCATGGAGATTCGAAAATATAAGATCCCCCATTATTAGAGTTTCCTATGTGCTTACTGAGCTGCCCATTGTGGAGGCTGGGAACCAAACCTTAATACTCTGCAAGAACAGTAGGTGTTATTCACCACCATGTCACCGACTAGCCCCTTCAATAGAATTTTAGTAACAAAAGTGAGCTGACACCATTATTGGAAATTTTTAAACAAACAAAGCACAGGGAGATATGCTAGTGTTTTGCTATATTCTGTTCATTCATTATACCTCTGCTAAGTTAATTTTTTAAAAGTACTTCTGACAAAAGCTTTTCAATCTGAGATAATCCTGTTTGCATTAAGCTAATTAAAAAGATATTCCAAACTGATTCAATTATGATTCATAACACATATGACAACTTGACTAGCACAGACTTTTTTTTTTAAATCTTCAGTACTCACCCACTCCAGAAAAAATATCTGTACCAGGAATACAAAGATTTTACTTAACACTATTCAGTAGGCCTTTTAAAATTCATCTTACCTGCTTTAAGAATTAATAAAGATGAAATATTTATATTTCAATGAGCATTTCTCCCTTCATCCCCTTTCATCTTTAATTTGGTCCTGCGGGGTAAATGTGCTTTGAGCTGTGGAATAGATCACTGAACTTCACAGAAGACCAATATTACATCATCTTAACAAGAATCCTGCTCCAGACATCAAAAAGCATAGAAATATGCCCAGGAGGAAACTCTAAATATCAGACCCAGGTTGATTTGAAGAACCTTTCAATTAATATTTGAGTTTTGTAAAGAGTAGCAACATGTGGCTTGCTGTGTGGAATATTTTCCCATGATTCAGAGACCATTCACACAAGCTGAATAACAAGTTGGAAGTTTATTTTAAGTGACTTCTGATTTTATCCTTTGGTTTTTATCACACTCATTCAAATGACTAACCATTTGAAACTTGCCTTCCAATATGACACATCCTAAGAAGAAACTAACAAAGACCTAGTTTTCCTCATGCTATTTAAATAGCTTTGGAATTAAATTATTGATATAATATTATACATCTCATTGTATGTCAGACCTACAAGAACATTGTTTGGAAATTCTACCTTCATACTGTAATATGAAAAGATTAGAACTCTAAAGATTAAACATCATTATTCTTAAATTTTATGTAAACTTAGGTGACTTCAAGTCAGCCTCCTCGATATGTATACAGTGTCCTATTTGGTTTGTCATTGATTAAAATCCCTGGGGTTATTACAGTGCAAAAAATATTTTTGATGTGTTTGTGTTTGTATGTGAGTGTGGGGGGGGGTGTGGGTGTGTGGGTGTGTGCATGTGTATGGGTATAAGGGCACATTCCCATGAGTTGAGGCCCGCATGTGCCTAGACATGCAGGTGAAAGTTTGAGGATCACTACAGATATGATCACACTTCTACCTCATTTGAGTGAATATCTCTTGTTGTTTGTTACTACACAAATCGGGATCCTGGGATTCACCAGTCTTTCCCTGACAACTTGCTTTATTGTATAGGGCACTTATACTCTGAAGCATACAGGCTATTGTATATGGTTTAATATGGGTTTTGAACTCAGGTCCTTCCTCATACTAACACCTCAAATACTTTATACACTGAGCCATCTCCTCAACCCTAATATTATGCATTCTGACCTTTCTTATTTAAGCACAGTTTTAATATCTGCCATCTATATAAACACAGGAATATTTTATTCATATTTCTTGCTTACTAACTTCCCCTATGAAAAAATTTAAATAAAAATATAATATGATCTTAAATACTTAATATGAAAATTCTAAAGCAATTCATGTAAGACATCTAATACAAGGGCTAGCACACTACATTTTCAATAAAATCATAGGCTAATGTGTATTACCTGTGTGTGAAAGCTCCACTGAAAATAGGAACAGTGTTTTATCTGCTATAGCTTCAAACATTTCCACCATTAAGATGCCTGGCACAAAGAAATTTCAATTGGTATAAAATATCTAATAGGTGCTTAAATGGATGGATGGATGGATGGATGGATGGATGGATGGATGCATAGATAGATGTGTTTATGAATAGAGGGGTAGACAGATGCCTTTATAGATAGGCATCTTACTGAAAACACTGATAAATTTGCATAGGTATATGAGTAATTCCTTATAATTAGTCTGTTCTGTTCCAGGTGTTCTGTTCCTTTGAAATAGGTAAAAAATAAAACATAAGTGAAATGTGTTTTCTTTATATAGTTAGCTGATATAGAAATTTTGAAAAAGATATATTATTGAATCTAATTTAATACAAAAAACAAATGTTCATTTCACAATACTTTATATTGGTTTGGATTTTGGTTTACTGATAGAAATTTAAGATCTCTTTTGCTATACTGTATGAATATTTCTACTCTTGTTTAATGTATTATGTTTATGCGGCTCATTTAAAAGTGTAATATATATTTTGAAATCCAGATTAATAATCATATATAAAAGTCAAGCTGATAGTCATATTAGTTAGGTTTTCTAGATATGCAGAGTTATATTTCAGATGGATAGGTAATCTTTAAACACTTCAAAAATATACTGAATATGGCATTTAAAATGATTTAAGAACTTAGACTTTCTTCAACAGTTAGACATGTCTGCTCTAGGCAACACCAATTACTTCAAGAGGATGATTGGCGTTGAAGAAACACCTTATAGATTTGCTTTCAATATGTCTAAACTAGTCATTTGGGCAAGAAAATACTCTTCTCTGGACTATTTGATTATATTCTGTATTAACTGGACATGCAGGACATACAGGCAAATGACTGTTAGAGATGGGAGGGTCCTTCTGGGGCCTGATTCACAGGAAAAGCTGACAAGACACAGAAGAAAGTGACTGACAAACTGCCAATATAAGCGGGACAGTCTTCCAGATTTCCTGCTTCATTGAAAAGTGTGCCAGATACTATAGGTCTGTAGGCTGAAGATGGATGCTCCAATTTTTCAGAAGATTTTTGGATGACTGTCCCGGCAGTCAGCTGTTTCTGTCATTTCTTGAGTTTTGGAAGTTGCTTACAATGGACTTCTTGTTTACTTAAGTAATATTATATTCTCCTGGGGTCTTTGATGAAGTTGAAGACTAGAAGCTTTCCTTGATTATGATAAAAAATAGTTTAGATATGAAGTTTTAGATACACAAAGATATTATAAATGATAGAGTATTTTCTTTAATTTTTCAAATACAAATAAACTATTATAACTGTAGTTCTTACTTGATTACCATTTTGTTATATGTAATTTTGCTATGTTAAAGATTAAAATTTTCTTTTTATTTAGACAGAAGATGAGTGGGATGCCCTTTTGTTTTCTGTGGATATGTTTTATTAGTATTGGTTATAAGAAGCTGATTTGACCAATAGCCAGGCAGAATAGATTTTCATGAAATCCAACCAAAGTTACAGGGAAAAAGAAGGTGGAGTCAAGAGGACACCAGCAGCCTCCAGAGAATAATGATGCAAGGTATCACAATGGCTATGTGGCGATATATAGATTAATAGGAATGGGTTAATGTAAGATGTAAAAGCTATCTAGTAATAAGCATAAGCCATCGGCCAAGCAGGTTATAATTGATAGTAAGCCTCTCTAAGCTTATATATTATAATTTTATTTTCATATTCAATAAGTAATTTATTGAATAATTCAAGTCTCTATAGATATACAAATAATTCAATATCAGCATTTTGACAAAATTTGCTTTACTGATCTCTAAAGCCAAATCTCTAAAAACTTAAATCATAATGATGCTTAAATTTGTATCTCAGTTTAACTGCTAATATTCTTCCCTCCTGTCTACCAAACAAGCACAGTTCTTCCAACCACAACCACAATCACAAACTTTGTATAAACAAGTATATGTATTTTTTTTTTACCAAAGAACAAAGTGCACATTTTGTATTCTCAATTTCCCATCTGTTATAAAATTGTGCTTTTACATCTGCATGTGTATCTGTATGTGTGTTTTTGTGCATGTCCATCAATGTGCATATATATATAGGCCCATATGTATCCTGTTGAGATCAAAAATCAACATTGAGTGTCTCCTGAGGTATTTCTCCACCTTATATTTTTTTGAGACACACTCTCTCATTAAATATGGAACACAGATTTTGCTAGACTGGATAGTGAGAAAACTTTAGATATTCTCTTGTTTCCGTCTCCCAAGTGATGGCTTAAAAGCATATGTTGCCAAACCCAGAATTTGATTTGGATCCTGAGAATAGTTACACACCACAGCCTGAGTCATCCCCCTAGACTGTGTTGCTGGCTTGTTCTTGTTGTTTGTTCATTTGTTTTGTGTTATTTCTTTCCTTTTTTTTTAAGCTCACATTTTAAAACACTACTTGTTTGACTTGATTTGATCCTTGGCAACTCAGACCAAATTTTGGAGCTGAGGTTCTAAAGATAAACAATAAAAACAACTGGCAAAGTTGTGTGCAACAGCTAGATGCCTAATACAAAGGGGACACTATTTCATAGATTTAATCTTAGTGACATTAGACATATACTATGTATGTCAGGTCTGTAATCATAGCTTCTCAGGAAACTGAGGCAGGAGAGTGTTCTTCAAAGATGCTTTAGGTCACTGGAAGAATGCAAGATCAGCTTGGTCAACCTAGTTAGACCTTATCACAAAATACAATCTACAAAATGGGTGAAGGATATAACTCAGTATCACAGTGTTTGCTTGAAATGTTTAGTCCACAATAGTGAAAAAATACAAGTAATATCATACCATGGTATATAATATTGATGTGGACAGTCCCAACAAAATACTTGCACACTATTTGAATCAGTAGTAAACTAAACTTTCAATAACCTTTATCATCCAGCCTTTGTTAAAGGCGAGAGACACTACCTTTGACATTTTTGCAGTGCAGTTTGGTGTTTTGTCACCTTATATAGATTCGCTCAGTCTCCTTGGGGGTTTTAATGCCTAGTTTATTGAAACCTGATTGTCATTTCTTCCTTTGTGATCGTTGAAACTTTAAATTAAATGTTATATTCTTTTCTGTTTATCATTATCTTCTGCAGATTACTTAAAATATCCAGCTGCCCCTCTTGATTTCAACTGATTACTAACATTAAAACCTTGAAATCAGTATGTCTAAAGTTAATCACAGTATCTCCTCTCCAAGTAAACTATCGTTTTAGTTTCTCTACGTAGGCCACAAAGCCTAAACTAGACAGTCATTCTTGGTGCTCGAGAGATGGCTCAGCCTTAAAAGTACTTGCTACTCTTGCAGAGAACCTGAATGTGATTCCCAACATTTCTCTGGTAACTCACAAACACCTGTAATTCCAGATTCAAGTGATCTGATGCTTTTTTTCTGTCCTCCAAAGGCCTTCTTCACTCAAATCCTCCTACTACTGTTAGAACAGGCCACTTGTGGGTCCCTAGCAGCTTGGTAGCTCAGACCCAAAATAATCACACAGAAACTGCATTACTTAAATCACTGCTTGTCCCATTAGCTCTAAGCTTCTTATTGGCAAACTCTTACATATTAATTTAACCCATTTCTACTAATCTTTATATCACCATACAATGAAATGTCTATCTGTACTTAGCTCCTTCACCATCAAAAATTCAAGGAAAACACAATAATATACATAATCCAGACTCTCTGTGATTTTTTCCTTTTTACCTGGCTTTTTTTTACTCAGTTTAATCTATTGTCTGTACTCTGTCTCTTTAAATACTTTATATTTTTTATAAACCATTCACTTCATTTTTTAACTCTCTATATTCATTTTATCCTTTCTTTTAAGCCTATATACATTCATCTAACACTGTGACTCATTTTGAGTCTTTTATGTCCAAATCAGTCCTGTGTATTTGTAATTATTTACTATCCAGGCGTGCTTCTTAAAATGGTAAGTGCTTTATGTTTAAAAAGCACTTATGAGTGATAATTGTTTTTCTGCTCTGGGTTACCTCACTCAAGATGATGTTTTCTATCTTCATACATTTGCCTGCAAAACTCAAGATGCCATTATTTTTCTCTGCTGTGTAGTATTCCATTGTGTAAATGTACCACATTTTCCTTATTCATTCTTTGGTCGAGGGGCATTTAGATTGTTTCCAGGTTCTGGCTATGACAAACAATGCTGCTATGAACATAGTTGAGCACATGTCTTAAAAATCAGCTCACAAATTACAATCTCAGAGAACCTAGACAACAATGAGGACCCTAAGAGAGACATACATAGATCTAATCTACATGGGAAGTAGAAAAAAGACAAGATCTCCTGAGTAAATTTGGAGCATGGGGATTTTGGGAGAGGGTTATAGGGGAGGGGAGAGATAAGGAGGGGAGCAGAGAAAACTGTGGAACTCAATAAAATAATAAATATAAAGAAAGAAAATGTTAACTGCTACTTAAACCTTAAGTTGCATCATTAATAGAGGTAGTACAGAATTTCTAGCTTGTGCTACCAAGTCTAGCATGGCAGAGGTGATTATAGCCTTTGAGAGCCACACACAGCACCCTACTTATAGGCACACAGCCGGTCCAAGTTGCCATCAAGCAAGCTCCTCACAAACCACATTCAAATGCTTGGTTTTATGAAAAAGCCAGAGTTTGTAATAGCAGCATGTCCTATGCCCGGGAAGCTGCCATTTTGAAACCATGGCTGCTACTGCTGAATCAGTAAGACCTGTCTTAAAGGAGCTGCTGCATGCAACCAGCAAACAACAAGAAGCTGTGTTCAACTCTATATTTTTGTGTTTAGAATTCCTTTGCAAGCTCTCTCAGGTTTTAAGCGGATTTTAGTTTGTCACGTTGGTGCCAGTTTGTTGGAAAAGAAAGGATGCTTGTTGGTTTTCAGCCTCCCAGTTAGCTGAGACCCAAAATAATCACAGAGAAACTGTATTATTTAAATCACTGCTTGGCCCATTAGTTTTGGCTTTTTATTAGCTAACTCTTACTTCTTAAATTAACCCATTTCTATTATTCTGTGTATCACCATGTGGCTGTGGCTTACCAGGTAAAGTTCACAGTGCCTGTCTCCAGCAGTTCCATGGCTTCTCTCTGACTCTGCCCATTTTTCTTCCAGATTCATCTAAGCTTTTCCCACCGAGCTCTGTACCCCTATAGCTCTCCTATAGGCCCAAAGCAGTCCCTTATTCATTAACAGTAATCACAGCATACAGATTACTCTCACCCCACCACATGCATATACATGTCATTGAAAATAAAAATGAAAACCTTAAAAGAAATGAGAGTTCTTGAATCATGGTTTATTTAGGTCACCCTCAAGGACAAAAATTCTGACATCTCAATCTGCTTAGTGATTCCCAAACCTACTGTTTCTCCATTCTCTACAAGAGTGGAGTGCAATATTATCTGTGCAAGATTTGGAAAAAATATACATCAGTCTCTTGGGCATAAGTAAAGCCTCCTCTCCATTCATTCCACATCCTGTAAGTCGATACAGTCCTCTAAGACAAACTCCTGGTGGAATATTCTAGCATTCTTAATTCTCCATAGTTCTACTCAAGCACCCATAATCACTCAGTGGGTCTCCAGTCTCAGTTCTATCTGCTTTTATCTTCAGTGCTGCAGTTCACAAGTGAATTAATTATACTCCACTTTATTCCAGTCACACAAAGATCCAGATCCCTCTCTTGTTTTTAGGGCTCTTCATGTGTAGTGTTTTGCTGGACGTTTCCACCTTCAATCATTTTTATCTGTATATCAACATAATGTCTATTGTCAGTGCAGACACTGAATCATTACTGTTCATTGATTTGTTGATATTCACAAAATTACACATTTAAGAAAGGCACAGGACATATGTATCTTGTTTACTATTTAATCCACGTAATTCCATGACATAGTAGTGCTACCTTTTTATAGATAAAAGATCTATATATTTAAATGCCTACAATTCCATAGGGATCAATAAATATTTTTTACAAATGAGAAAAAAAACACTTCCATATTTCCATTCTATACTCATATTTTGTATCATATCCTACAGGTTCCTAAGAAATGTACTCAAGTGCCAGATGAGATCAATTTCTCTTCCTCTATTACCTGCATCTATTCTAATATATACATTATTTTGTCCTAAATCTTCCTTAAGTATACATTTTTCTGCTTTAATGCTATCTAATGCACATTTTATTCATCTTTGCATTTAAGTGTCACCAAAGTCTTGTGATTTGAATATTTTCCCACCTATGCTATTTTTTTTTAAGCAGGGAGCCACAAAACCACCCACTTACATTTTGAAAAAGTATTTTTTTTTTCCTGAGCCAACTTTGCTGTAACTAAACTTGTCTAAGCTGTCTCTTCTCTGGGACATGATGCATTTCTAGCCAGCCTCTGAATGTTAAAGGTCCACGTAGGGGACAGACTGAGGACTGTGCAATGGAGAAATAATGCTGTTATTTGGCTTTCTCTTTGATATGTGCTAGCAATTGACCTTAGACTTTGGGTGCACTGCACCATGACCGAGTCATAGCTTCAGAAGTATACAGAGTAAGCTGGCTCTCCGCTTTCCCTGTCTGCTCTCTAACTGACTCAAACCTCCAGAGTGTCCGTGATACCCTACCTGCATACTTTTAAATCAGTTTTTGGTCTATTCTTTTTAAAACCATTTCCTGTATTTACCATACACAGTGAAGATTTTGTCAGTTTCAAAGCAAGTTGTCTTTTCTAAAAGACCGATAGTTTTTCTTGTTGTTGTTGATGTTCTTTTTTATTTTCATTTCAGATAATGTTTTTAGATGGATCCTAGGCAAGAAAGAGAGAAGAAAAATTTATGACCTGCATTTTGCATGATGCATAAGAGGATATGGATTTGTTTTTATTTCTTCCTTGTATGGGAGTAGTTTTTCCACTTCATTGTTCTGATCAAACTTTAAGATGATTTGAAAATACAATTTATACAATTTCTCAAAGTCTCCTTAATGTTATTTTCTAGTAGATATCAGAGGTTTATTCTCTTATCTCAATTGTTATATTCTGAATGTGAAACTCATATTTAAGCCCATCGTCTCTAAGTATTTACTCACTATTAAAAGGTTGTAAAATCTTTAGATGTTGGGCATTGCATAAAGGATGATTAATTATCAGCCAAACTGTGTGAATTATCTCCAATACTACTTCCTGCCTGAAGTCTACTTTTCCCAGATGTTCCTGGAATATATAAGTGTTTCCCACTTCCATGTTGGGAGTACTCCAAAAGTACACATTCCCACTTTGCCTTACCTTCCCAAAATATCTTGTTTCTCTCTTGCTTCTGTCTGAAATTCTGTTACAGTAAGAAAAGCAACCAATGCAGATTTTCTTAAATTTTATTTTAAAATTTGTTTTATTTGTATGTTGTTTGGTCTGCTTATGTGTTTGTACATCCCATGCATGCTTGGAGCCCTACAGAGACCAGGAAAAAATGTCGGCCCTGGGACTGGAGTTATAGGTGATCGTAAGCCATTATGCCAGTGCTTGGAATTGAACTCAGGTCCTTTGGAAGAACATTCAGAGCCCTTAAATGCCATGCCATCTTTCCATCCACATCAATTCAAATCTTAACTCAAGTAAATTACATTTTTCTCTACTTTCATTTAAGCCTTTGAAATACTTAATCTTATTCTAAATTTATTGTTGGGCTACAGTACAGAGTTAATAAACATTATAGGAATAATGTGCTTTAATTTTGCTAAAGAGGCATTTTCTGGGTGAGACAAATACCAAAAAAGAAAGTCCCTGTCATCCTGAAGCTTGCAGTGTCCATAAGGAGATAGATACCAAGTGACTGTACATAACATTTTTGCAAGTAATTTCAGAATTTAGTAGGGTATGTGAGAAATAGATGTTCCATAATTGTTTGAGTTAGTGTAGAGAATGTAAGGTTTAAAACTTCCTTACAGTTTTTGGGTTGGAGAGATGGCTTAACAGATAAAAGTGCTTACTACTTATCCATAAGATCCTAGGTTTGGTTCCCAGCCCTTACTTTGAAAAGTTCACAACTGCTTGTGAACTCTATTTCCAGCGGATCTACCAGCTTCTTCTGCACTCTTCGAATAGCTATGCTTATAAAGATTTTGAAGAAAAATATATGAAAGAAACAAAAAAAACCAAAACCCACACAATTTTAGAAAGACTTTTGTATTTTAGAAACCATACTTTATTTGTATTTTAAACATTTTATATTGGACTTCTTCTATTCATCAATTTGATTACTAAAATAAGCAAAATAAATAGAATATAATTTAAAAATGTCATAATCTTGGAATTGTTTCTGAATGTCAACTCTAGAATTTTTCTCATTGTCATTTTTAAACATTTACTTTGTTTGATTAGTTAAGTATATGCGTGCCTATATGTGAGGAATATTGCCTGTGGGGAACATATGGGGCATCTAATTCTCTGAGTAATACAAGTGATACAAGTGGTTGCGAACTGCATTTTGCAGTTGCTGAGAATTGAACTTCACTCCTCTGAATGAGTATCTGGTTTTTGAGCTATAGCACTTCCTCTCTAGAGCCTTGTCTATCTTTTTAATAAAATTTTAAAAACCGCCTTTTGGATGAATGCTGAGAATTTATTTTGTCATTTTTTAACCATTCTTCCTACTGTAAAAAAATGTAGCAGACAAAAAAAATCATGTTTAAAAATGTGATTCTATCATGGTTCCCTGCCCTGTGGAAAGTCCAAGGTCCCCCCCCCCCCCTCCGTCCTTGTCTAGGAAGGTGAACATCCAAACTGGCTAGGCTCCCACCAAGCCGGAACATGAAGTAGGATCAGAACCCCTTGCCATTGACCTTGGCCTCATTGTTCGCCATGATCAGAGAGTCCGGTTTTATCCCATGCTTTTTCAGTCACAGTCCAGCTGGCCTTGGTGAGCTCCCAATAGATCAGCCCCACTGTCTCAGTGGGTGGGTGCACCCCCCGTGGTCCTGACATCCTTGCTCGTGTTCTCCCTCCATCTGCTCCTCATTGGGACCTTGGGAGCTCAGTCCAGTGCTCCAGTGTGGGTCTCTGTCTCTATCTCCATCCATCACCAGATGAAGGTTCTATGGTGATATGAAAGATTTTCGTCAGTATTGCTATGGGATAGGGTCATTTCAGGTTCCCTATCCTCAGCTTCCCAAGGGACTAACTGGGGACATGGCCTTGGGCTCCTGGAAGCCCCTCTAGGTTCAAGTCTCTTGCCAACCCTAAGGTGGCTCCCTTAACTAAGATATGTGCTTCCCTGCTCTCCTATCCAACCTTCCTTTATCCCAATCTTCCTGTTTCCCCAAGTTCCCCCAATCCTCCCCTTCTCACTTTTCTCTCCCCGTCCCCCCTTATCCCCAACCCACCCCACCCCCAAGATCCCAATTTTCTCTCCGGCAATATTATCTACTTCCCTTAGCCAAGAGGATAACTATATGTTTTTTCTTGGGTTCACCTTCTCATTTAGCTTCTTTAGGTTCACCAGGTATACACTCCGTGACCTTTATTTATGGCTAGAAACCAATTATGAGTGAGTACATCCCATGTTCATCTTTTTGGAGGGGGAGGGAAATGGGAGGCTGGGAGGACGCGGAAACTTTTTTTTTCTTATTCTCAATAAAAAAAAAATGTGATTCTAGCTGGGCGGTGGTGGCGAACGCCTTTAATCCCAGCACTTGGGAGGCAGAGGCAGGCAGATCTCTGTGAGTTCAAGACCAGCCTGGTCTACAAGAGCTAGTTCCAGGACAGGCTCCAAAACCACAGAGAAACCCTGTCTCGAAAAACAAAAAAAAAAAATGTGATTCTACTAAATTAGATTAAAATTTGTAAATCACATTCATGGTAATAGTATATTTTCTGTTTGTGTCAATTCATATATGAAAAGTTTGAAATGCTTGTATTTATAGTCACTCTAAGTACAAAATCAAAGTTTGAAAAATATCTAACTCTAACCCACTTTATGAAAGTCAATGTGAGGAAAGAGACAAAGTAGGCTTCAGTTACACACTGGAAATTTGCCATCGAATCTTTTCAAACTGCTCACATTATGCTCTGATGGCAATGACATCGCCAAAGAAACATGGCGTGGGCTCTGAATACCATCAAAATGCCCTGCTGTCTCACATTCATCATTAGATGAAAGACTTGCCTTTTAGGATGAGATAAATTTCGAATGCAGATGTTTTAAAAAGTAGCTGGCATTTGAATAAGAAACATGAAGAAGGACATTTCCTCTGCTAGTTTAGGAAACTAGACAGGCATCAGTTACTCTGAAGAGTACTAAGATTATCCAAAAATTCTAACAGGAATTGTTTCCCCTGTCAGTCCCTCCTTCTCTTATTTGCTCTGACCTTCCTAAAGTTCTGGAATACACACTTCTTTGCTCCAGGCACATAATTTATCTCCTCCTGTGCTAGACTTCAGTTCTCACCTAAGAAACCTCCACATAGAGAACACCCATTTGTGTTTACAGTTATTACAAGTCATGACAATCACAGGTGGCAATAATCTGACTAGATACTCATGCTCCTCCAGATTCTCCATAACAATATTTGAACAAGCTACTCCACAAAGTGATCACGCTATGATCTTAAACTTCAAAAGCATCATCAAATGAATCAATTTGGACAATGAACTTGTACCTTAGCCTTGGGTCTTCTAGAGTACACTGACCAGTTTTCTTTAAGAAAAAAAAAAAAAACTTGTCGGAAAATGGCTCTGGAGACTATAAATAAAACTGTCAATCTTTTTTATACCATCAATACTTTGAGTGTCTTATGCTTCTCTATGTATTCTTGCATTCTTAGCCATGCCATGACTTGGAGGCAGTCTATTCCCCTGTGGATTCTCATCACTTCTTTTTTCTAGGTATCCCTATGTACAAATTTGTCATTTTCCACATGGTATCATAAATAAGGATCATGGAATTCTCAAAATGGTCTACTGACAACCTTATTATTGATATAAAGCTATTATCTCAAAATAAAGCTATGGATTAAAATACTGGTGATAAAGACTTAAAAATTCTTTATTTGGAAGGATAGTTTTTAAAGTATAAAATGCTTTCTTATGGTATTATGGGAGAACGTTTACCTCTGCTAAATTAAAGGAGATGTGGAAACCCTCAGATTTGGAAGGCTGAATTAGTACAAGATTATAGAATTCACTCTGTTAACAACTCATATTATTTAAGCATCTATGGACCCTTTATTGGATGTTGGGATACACGGATTGCCAGTAGTGTTTCATAATAATAACACAAAGCAAACACAGTTCCTCAAACTGCTCAGCAGCTATAACCTTGAAGTAACAACTGACTTAGGAAAATATTTCCAGTGCAGCACTTCCTGTAAAACCAGTTTTAACACAGGGAGAGACATATTGAAGCTTGATAAACTCACTGAGAACAGTGCTTTTGAAGTTTATTATTCTTCATTTTCCCCAAATGAATGCTTTATTTATATAACAAAGATAATAGTTGTTGAAATAGACTTCCTAAGTACTGTTTTATTTACTAGAGTAGATTCACAGCATTATTCATGTTTCCAAGGAATAATATACCCTGACAAATTTGACCATCACTTAGAGATGAAAAACTTTGAAGCATACAGTTGCAGTTTTAAGTTTAGAAGAAACCACTCCAATTCATTATGAACCATGAGGTTCCTAATGCGAAAATATTCCAATGTTATTTTACCCTGTTGCACAATGTTCCTTTCACAACACTTTGAAGGAGTTGACTTATCTTTAATGTGAAAAGAAAATAAAAATCATTAAGAGCAAAACATACTGCTTACTTTCCAAAACTGTGCTGCTGGAGGATAACCATCTCTTCTGAATAAACAGTCATGGTGATAAAATTTAGTTTAAGGTGATATTTGCCTGCTGGGCCTTTCTAAACCCTGTTTCCTGCAGCATACAGTTTTATATTCCAGTAGCAGAAGAAACATATGAGAAAGGAAAATGAAGGAAAGAGGAGGGAGGTAGTAATTGGATGGGAAAAGAAATATGAATCCTGCTATAAGGAAGTCTGATTGTTGGTTCCCAACTTCTTAGCCCCAAAATAATCACACAGATACTGTATTAATTAAATTAATGGTTGACCCATTAGCTCTAGCTTCTTATTAGCTCTGACATATTAATGTAACCCATTTCTATTAATTTGTGTATTGGCACTTGTCTGTGGCTTACTGGCTAAAATTCTGCTATCTGTTCTCTGGCGGGCCTATGTGGCTTCTCTAACTCTGCCTCCTTTTCCCCAGCATTCAGTTTAGTTTTTCCTGCCTAGCTAAGTTCTGCCTATCAACAGGCTAAGGCAGTTTCTTTATTCACCAAAGGTATTCACAACATACAGAGGGGAATCCCACAACAGAATCCCATACTTCCCAGCAAACAACTTTTTTTTTTCTCATTTTCCTTGAAAATTTCTTCTTTAACCCCATTTTCAGTAGAATTTGTTATCAATGATTTTTTTTTAAATGTCACAGAGGTGTGCATTCTTGTTAGATAAGCAAATTGCTTTGACAGTCTTTCACCCCAAGGTACACTCTGAGAAATTTGAATTCATAACACAAGACAGGACAACCTGATGAAGGTGAATCTATCCTATTGGCATTGCCTGGTGCACTTGCTTGGCCTATAAAGGGAATATTGAAGAACTCACCGGCTAGGACCAGAAATGACAGTTAATTAGTGAGGCCAGAGCATACTTTACAGTATGCAAATGGTTCTCTGAAAAGCAATACTTCAGAAGACTCATTCCATTCCTTCTACGGTAGCAGGTTTATAATTTTCAAGGCTTTACCAGTGCATGTTTTGTTCCCATACTATTAAAATCTTTCTAAAGCCCTGGGGCAATGTGCAGGTTAGTTTTAAAAACACAATTGGACAGAATCTACAATCAGTTGGCAAGAAAGTATTAATAAGAAGTTATTTAGGCCAGGTTGGCCTATTGGTAATTTTTGTGGCGATTATTTTAATTATTAATTGATGTAGAAGAATGCAAACCTCTGTTGCTGATTCCATTTCATAGGGAGGATTCTAGGGAAGTATAAGAGTGGAATAAGGTAGCTAAGAGCAAGCAAGCAAAGATGTGTCTATTTTCTTCTTCATGGCTGCAGATGTGATATGATGAGCTGCTTGAGTTCCTACTTCACTTCCAAAAAATCATGGATTATAATTGAGAATTTCAATCCATATAATACTTTCCTTTTGTGTGTTGATTTTTTTCAAACTGTTTATCATAATATAAATGAAGGTAGGACAAGAAATAAGAACAAAATAAAAGGGTGCCCTGAGTCTAAAATCAGATACATCACACAGTCCTACCTAGTACCATAGAAATAGTCTATAAATACTCAGTTATTCTTCAGGACAGAGCTTGATACATTTTTTGTATTTTCTGTTTTCTTGTTGTTCTTGCTGTTGTTCAAGTCAGCCACTTAGTTTTAGCGCAGGCTATCCTATAATGCATTGTATAACCTGGACTAGCTTTGAGTTCTTTATGATTACATCAAACTTTTAGATTGATTACAGACACGAGACAGCATTCTTGGCCATGACATATGTTTAATAAGATAAAGGCATTACTTCTAAAGTATGTGAAACTATTTCAGTTACAAACTCAATTTTCTTAGATACGTCTGACTCGTGGGAACTTATCTACATGCTCTATAGACACGCTAGTTACTGCATTATGACCATATTCTCTAATATCTCAAGTTATTGGTTCTTCTGTTAAAGGAATGCATAAACAGTATGTGTAAATCAACATATAAAGTCTAGTCTCCAGATTATTCTTTGATGTGCATTCCTTTACAGTAATCAGCTTCTAAATATAAATGAGCCATAAATCTAACCCAAGTTTACAAATTCCAAACCAACTTCTCAACACAAACCATCCAGTTAATTATTTAACTGCAGTTACATTAAGTTATAATTTCACGTGGGTTGCAGTAATAAAAATAATATCCTGGCATAAAGCGATTTAGGAAAGAAATGGCTCACAAAGGTCATAGTTCTCAGTGAATGGAAATCAAGGTAGAGGGAGCTTGAAAAAAACTGGTCATATTATATCCATCATCAAGAGCAGAAAGAATAAATGCATGCATGCCTCTTATTTGCTTATGTTCAGCTTAGTTTTCCCACTGTTACATAATTCAGGACCCCTTTCCAGTGAATGGTATCACACATAGGGGGCTGACTTTCCCTACATTAATTAACTTAAGCTATCTTCCACAGAAATGCTTACAGGTTAACACAATGCAGACAGTCTCTCACTGAGATTCTCTTGTTAGTCTAGATTGTTTCAAGTTGACAAAGCTAGTCTTCACACATTAGTGGAAGAAAAATCAAAGCTCCATTGTACTTTGTATGTCATGTCTTTCCCTATCCCCCAAAGTAAGAGGCTCATAAGAAATCCATGAACTCTTTTCTCCTTCCCTGGTATTATACAGCAGTGTTTTTGAGCTAACATGTTGAAAATAAAGATAGAAATCACAGTGATACATTATCACCAAGAGAGAAGTAAGATGAGAATTCCATTTTTTTTCATCTTGAGGATAATAACTCCTGCCTGTGATTATCTTACTTTTCACACTGTAGATCATGAACCTTGCCAAATTCTTTAACTGTATGAGCTAATTCCTTATAATAAATCCCTATCTGTAATATTCTATAAATAAAAATAAATTTTTCTCTGGAGAGTCATGATTAATATACTATCCTTTGGCTCAAGACTGAAAGACATTACAACAAGTTTCTTTATAAAATTCATTCTGACTAGGTTCCACATAATATTTTAAGACAACATTTTCTAAAATGTCAATTAAAGCATTTGAGTTGGTTTCCAAATAATAATGTATAAAGAAATTGTTTTATAATTGATACTGTATAGTTTATTTCAATTCAAGTTATTTATATGAATAATCTATAAAATTCCACTCACTCTCTTATGTCCTTCAGCAGTAGCTGGTTAGAGGAGACACATGTGATCCAAATACTTAGTGAAGTCACTTCTTTTGTCAGGTTTTATGGTACAAAGGTGAATTTAATTAAAAATGTGTTTTCCCAGAAGTAATGCTTGTTTTTAAAATCCTCCATATGAATTATGGAAAATATTTCTGTCGTCCAAATCAGAATGAACAACCACATTACATATAATCCAGGTACAACTTGCATCAGCAATCACGCCTGTCTAACTCTAAATGTCAAATTATAATTGGCATTTAAGGAAATTGCCCCAGGATATATTTCACATGTCTTTTAAGATACTGGTAGGTATTTTTAGTAATTATTCCATTACTACTAAATTGAGGACTAGTGTCCAATTAGACATTAATTACCAGGCTAAATATGGCTAATGTTCTAGCCAGGATGTCGCTAAGCATTTTAATTCTGCTAAATTAAATGCAATGGAATTCAACTTTGCAGATTCACAATTCAAACACTCCTTTAATTATAAAGGTTTATTTGAATGGGATAGAGCAAATGCTCTTTAACCTTAAAACAGTGGTGAAATTAAACATGGTATTTAGCAGAATCATTATAGAAGCTCAGAAAGAAAGGTTCATTTGAAAACCTGAAAGAAACTCTGTTCCACCCCTGTAAAATCTTTCCCTGGTCTCCCTGGTCCCCTGCTTCAGGGACTCCAGGAACAAAGGGCTCTAACATTTGCAAATGTCTTCCTTTATTGCAAAGTAACCTCAATGTAATTTCATCCTTTAATTTTATTCCTTCCATTTGGAGCACAGTAGAATAAATTTATTATCCCTTTCACATATTTGATGACAGGTCCTCTATTATTCCCCTGTCTCACCTGCTCTGAGATAGTGGGATATATTGCAGCTCACAGTCATCATTTTGTTTGATCTCTCCTGAGCAATCAATGTCCTTCTTAAAAGGGACCTCTGATATGTGCATGACATATCTCTAAGGCCCTTGCCATTTACAGTCTTCTTGTAAATGTAATAAACTGCCTCTTCTGAAGAACTGTCAAAACTCCTATAAAGGTTGGGGAATTGGGAGGAGGAATAGGGGTGACTATGAGCAAAATTCATTATATGCAGGTAAAATTCTCAAATAATAAATAGAAATACTACATTCAAAAGTTGTATAACCGAAGGAACTACTTTTAGATATTCTTTTACACATATACATGAAATAAAATGTCAAGAATATGTGTCAAAATTAATATTCATAGAATCTGTGTGTATCATCATTCTACAAACTTCTAAATTGAAATTGCAAAATATAAAGATCTGTCATTCTCTCAGATGTTAGCTACAGACAAACGCATATACACACAACAGTTTTAAGAGAAAAAAATTGGCAAACTAAAGAAAGTAATTAAATGAGATTTCATCAATATGCAGTCAATCTGTACAGAAATTTAGATTACTATATCATACTTAATGTTTTCCTTATTTATTTAAACATACCTTTATGTTATGAAACATAGCATATGCACATTTTTTTGTGTGTGTTACCTTATATTTGAGTTTCTACTTATAGTTCTCTTATTAAATATGTCACTTATAAGGTTTTGTTTTCAAATAGTTATGCAGGTAACTTATTATTGTATGTGGAAATGTCTTCTCATTACTTTCATATCAAAGCTTTGCCTAATGGAAAAGATTTGGATGACCAAAGAGGAAAAATAATAATCCGGCTAGTAAAAATTTTAACTATCCCCCCAAAAGGGGTGGCACATGAAATCATTTTAATTAATATGAGTATTTGGAAAGCTGAGACTGAGACAAAGAAGTAAAAGTTCCAGGGCAATGTGGGCTACATAGTGGCATAGTAAGATCATGTATCAAAATAAGCAGATGATAGATAGAGTGATGAAAAGATAGATAGATAGATAGATAGATAGATAGATAGATAGATAGATAGATAGATAGATAGATAGATAGATAGATAATCGTAGGTACTAGAACAAAATCTCTGCCAGAAAAGAAACTTCCAGGGAGAAATAAAGGGACTTGAATCCAATTATGCAGCACACAATATGTTTCTCAACAAGAATTGAAGGCCAGCCAATCTATATAGGGTTACAAGTCAGAAATCAGAAAGACTACTGTGGTATGAGAGGAATGAATTTTTAACTGTTTGGGATTTGAAAAAAAAAAAAAACAATTTAACTCAGGTTTAGAGATGTAGCGTAGTTAGAGGAGCATTTGCTTTGCATAGAGGAAGCCCTGCTTCAGTCTCCAGCACCACACACATCATTTATGATGGCCTCATCTGTAATCACAGCACACAAAAAAATTGGAAAAAGGAGATAGATTAATATTTATCTTTTTCTAGACAGCAAGTTTGAACTTATCCTGAAATATATGAAACTCAAAACAGAGGCTGGAAAATTTTAAACTCAGAAATGAAAGATGAATGTGAAATATAAAACAAAAATAAATAGGTAAGATAATAAATATGCAGATAGTACATTTTAGTAAGGGAAGTCAGAGCAGAGACTGAACATCTAAATCAGCAATTGGGAAGGGCCTGTTTCATCAGGAAAATGTAGATATTTTACCAGCTTCACTTAAGAATGTGATATATCAAACACTTTAGACTAAAACTATTTATGATTGCAATATTAGAAACATTGTGCAAGCACCAAGAATAAACCACAAATACATAAAGAAATTGACAATCATCTGAGAAAAATGATTGATGGAATGGAGAAAGGAAGGAAAAGAGAATGGAAAGAGAAAGGAATGAAGCACAGTCATAAGACTGCAAGAGAATCAAATAATAACATTTCAAAAACTCAATCTGCTCCTGGAAATTTACTTTAAGAAATTCAGATCAACATATTACAGAGATAGTTGCACATCATTTATTGCACAGAAATTCACAACAACCAAGAGAATAACCTAGTTATCCAACAATGAAAGAATGGATAAAGATACATACACAATGAAAACTTTTCAGCCATAAAGATTGAAGTTATTTTTCCAAACATGATCAGAATATATTGTGTGAATATGTTCACAAAAATGAAATTATGACATTAGCTGAAAGACAGATGACAACCATATAAAAATAAATTAAGCTAGTCTCGCTGAGGAAGACAAATGTGTTTTCTCTCTTATGGTGTGTATAT
>NW_026068011.1:5353337-5379244 GCF_014885135.2 Alexandromys fortis | reverse complement strand
AACCTATGATTCTATCTGTCTGTCTGTCTGTTTATTCATCTATTTATCTATGTATACATATATTATACATATACACATATACTTTGAGCCATGATATGAGATTAGAGGTAGAAGTGCTAGGGGACAAAAGAAACTAATGAGAGATGGGAAGACACATCTCTGAGAAAGGTGTTCAAAGTACATCACATACGTATATGAAAATTCCCATAGGTGTCATAATGCCATGTACAATGAATACATACAATAAAAATTGTTAAAAAATTGCAAAATGTTATTGTAAACAAAGCTGTAGTCTTTACTGTACTGGTAAAGGTATTTAAAAAGAGAAACATTGACAAGGTAGTAAAAAGATAATAAAATCGGATCGCCGGAAGCCTCCCTTCAGCCTTGGCAGGAGTTGCACTGTGATAGCATACAACTTGACTTTCTTTCCCAAATTACTCACAAAGATGTTTTCTGGGACTTCCTGCTCAAGTCCCCATTCTATGTCCTGACTTTGGAAGCCAAGGGCTCTATTTATAATGGGAAAATTTATCATTTTCTATGTTACCTGGCCACCATAAAAAAAAAATCTCCTTTAAAACACACATCTTTGAGCAGGGCGGTGGTGGTGCACGCCTTTAATCCCAGCACTTGGGAGGCAGAGGCAGGCGGATCTCTGTGAGTTCGAGACCAGCTTGGTCTACAAGAGCTAGTTCCAGGACAGGCTCCAAAAACCACAGAGAAACCCTGTCTCGAAAAAACCGAAACAACAACAACAACAACAAAAAAAAACCACTCACACACACACACATCTTTGCTAAAATTGATTTCCAACTTAAGGAAACCATCTTTCTAGCTATGAAGAAACATAAAACAAAATAAAATATTTGGCCTGTTTAAGAAGGAAATAATATATAATGATTGTTTTCCAAATTTTTCTTTAGAAATAATATTAAGGCTGTGCCTTCATGTAATGCTATTTTAGCCAGCAAATGTGACTCTACAATTATTGGCCCACTTCTCTCAGTTGCCCGGCCATTCAGCACACATCCTGTCAAAAATTCTCTTCCCACAAGCACTGATCCTATCGCTAACACTAAAGGTGGTTTTAACTAAATCTCTATAATTCTGTTTGTAAATAGGACTAAAGATTCAAAGACTGTGGTGAAAATGTAGTAACTCAAAGAGACTGAGTAGCAAAGAGCTGTCTTTCTTCTTGCTGGTATCTTCTAAGGAGTGTCCTTCTGCTTTACCTAACAAAAAGACCATGCCATTCGTAATCCCTCCCCACTACTTCCAGAGCATCTACCTGTAGCCTCCACATAACCTCTGATGATCTGCAATTGCTTTCTGTTGCTATGTTGGCCTTCTGAACTAAAGCTAATCTTATTTAATTAATATAAATGCAAAATAGTGTGATCAAATATCTCTCAGCATTTTGCTCTTTAATTTATAAATAAAAGTGGAAAAGTTTTTAACTCTAACAAGGTAAAATTATATAGAATAAGAAAAACTATCAAGTAAGGATTACATTCATGATATGCAATCCATTGAATTGCTACAGCTGTGGTGGGAAAGGAATCCTGCTGTCAGATTTCAGGCAGTACCTACAGTAGTGAAGGGACAGTTTCCCGATATCTACAGCTCTGGAGGGAAAGGTATCATGAATAGTCATGAAGTTAAGTTATACCTACAGCTGTAAGAAGAAATGTATCCTGACTTGTGGGGATTTCAATATGTACCTGAAGTTGGGCTCTAGTGGAGGATGTTCTCCTTGAATGATGCGACAATCCTTCTCTTCTCCAAGAGACAGCCTTTACAGCTGAACTCTGCTCCTTCCTGCAAATAGTTTCCAGGCACAGATGTTTGCTGCTTCTCTGCTACATTACACTAGGCAGTCTCCCAGCAAAGATTCTGCTCCACTCTGGCAAAAGAAGGTATTCACCCAAACCTCTTTCAAAAGACTTATTTGGAAGGAGGAATCTATAAGAATGGCTGCCTCTGCCAGGGTGGAGAAGGGCAACTAGCAACTGTACAGGCAAAGGGTTTATATAGAGCTTCTTAGAGTGCTTTCGGAGATAAGAATTTTCAGGGTAAAAATTAGTCAGAATGCAAGAGTTTCAGGGGCAGGGTATGTTTCTTTCACTGTTTAGTTCCAGGGCTAGTGTTTCTTTCACTGAGTCTGGTTTCAGGGTCAGAGTGCGTTTCTTTCACTGGCTGTGGTTTTTAGGGTCAAGGTGGCTTTCTTTGGATGGCTCTTAGACCCTACCTGTCACTTCCTTTTGTGTCCTGCTCATCCAACTTAATCAGCAATCTGCTGAGTTAAGACAAGATCAGTTTATTGCCCACTGGAAAAGTTTGCCACAATAAAATCAAAGTCTATATAGAGGTTCTTAGATTGATACCCATCCTCCTTTTTTGAAATAAATTGGTGCTGCCAGGAGTAGACATAGCTCACTGTCATGAAAATCCTTAAGTTATTAAAAACAATTTTAATGCCATATTCCATAAGTATCTGATATGTTTGAAGACCACCTGTATTTCTAAAGCATACCTGATATCATTATAAGTTTGATTGTTATAGATGACTAACTACAAACATGCATTTCTTAATTATATGTTATGCTTTAAATGAACTGCATAGCTATAATATCTGAAAAAAACAATAGAAACTTTTATATACTATAACAAAATAACCATAAATTTGCATCACTATACAAAAATGTTTTTAAAAAAGTAGAAACATGTATATATAGTATAACAAAAATAAAATTAAATTTGCATCAACATGCAAAAATCCATACTAACATCAACTCTTTGAGATTAATAGTTGCTTTTCAGCTTAAATTAGATTAAATAATCTATACTTTTATCCTTTCAATATTCCCCTTATTTTCCTTTTTTTTTTTTCTTTAAGAAAGAGATTCTTGAAGGGCTGGGTGATGCTGGCACATGATTTTAATCCCAGCACTTGGTAGGTAGAAGCAGCCTGGTGTAAAACTACTAGATCCAAGACAGCTATGGCTTTTACACAGAGAAACTCTGTCTTAAAAAGCCAAAAGAAACAAAGAAAGAAAGAGAACGAAATCCTTGAATATAACCTCCCTTCTTTTGTTTCCTGCATTACCATGGCTAGTAACAATTTGCAACCAACCACCCAAAATGACGTCACATTCTTAAAATTACTTCCTCTTCTCTGGGAGTGACAGCATATTTAGGGGACCCTCAGAAAAATTGAGATAATGATCAAGTTCTGAGAAAACTAGCTTATCCAAAAAAACTGGAGAAATGGTTATCCAGTCTTTGTGTAATGGTCTTATCTGAAGTCCTGCCTGGGGTAGTCTATGAGGCTGGGTCATCTCAGTTAACTACCTTGAAATTGTCTTGAACAGTTTATAATTCAAATATGATTTATTGGTGGTCTTTATCAGCTTAATGGTGTTACCACAATCCAGGCAAAATTGTCATTTTGGGACCTCATCATCCTTTTGGAGATTTCAAATATCACTGTTAAGAATGCTCATGAATCACTATAGAAAAATTAAACATTTTAAACTTCATATGCAGTATATCTCAGAGAGGTTAAAAAACCACAATCTATTAAGTACATATAGAACACACAACTTTAATCCCTAGTTACCTACTTCAAGCTCAAGGCCAGAGCTATGTACAGAAAATGGATGAAGCTTGTTCCTAGAAGTAGTTAATATGTTATGTAACCATTAATATCTTGATATAAAGTCTATAAATTAATATAGCAATCATAAATTTAGAGATAATATTTATATCTTAAATTTTTTAAATAGTCAAAAAAACAAAGGATTTTAAGATTAGTGATACTAGAATAGTCCCTTAATTTTGCTTTCTTTTCTGTCCCATATCAGGTCACTTTATTACATGAGACAGATTTAGAATTTTCCTTTAACAAGAATTCTTGGGTATAGATAGGGTGAGAGCCATCCTCCAACAACAAAACTAGCTTTGATTTTTGATTAAATTTCCATCATAAAAAGACTATTTACGTATATGTTTGTAAAAAGCATCAAAAACAATTTTGGGAGATTTATGAAACTTTATCCTGCTGAAAATGTGCTGTACCATCAGCCCAATTTTACTCATTTTGGAAAATTGGTGGCATTTTTCTCTGGTTGACTTGGGCTTCTTCAGATTTCTCACATGTCCAGAGGTCTTCAGATTTCTATGTTGGATATTTTTGTTCTCCTGGAAAGATAAAAACAAGCCTTCCCCAACCCTACCTTTGTGGAGATGCATTTTAGTCAGGTTATAACTTAGTTTAGAAAAAAAAAAGACTTTTGGACAACAGAAACAATATTATCTTCTAATAAAAAAATAATTTTCTCATACCTGATCAAATGAAAGGCATTTGATAGTCTTATAAGTTAGTTTGGATTGAAAGACTAAGTTATTTGTTATACTATCAGCTCTCCTAATTAAGAGGTTTCTCCTGTTTGAATCTAATTTTTATCTATCTTGATGGTATCCATAGCTTTTCTTCTCCTGTGGAAACAAAAGCAAAAACCTTTTCACCAATGTAACACATATGGTATCTATTCAGAGTTCAACACATCTTTAAAATACATAAGCCTATTTAATTCGGCAGGTTTTATTTTATTTTATCCAAGGTCTCTTCACAGCCATTCCTTTTTCATTAGAATTTTAAAAGTTTAAAGTCAATAATATACCATGTAATCTATCACTAGTTGTCTTTATTGCCCCTTTCTGTTTATTAAGCATACCTTTTAAAGTGTGATTAGATGTTTATATAACTGTCTGTCCTAAAGAATTGTGTGGTATACCTATAACATGCTTTATGTTGTGATATGCAAAACATCTGCTGTATTTTACTAGAGACATATGCTTTAGTATTTTCAGTCTTAATTTGCACAGGTGTTCTCATAATGGCCATGATTTCTGATAAATGTATAATTACAGAATCAGCCTTTTCAGAACTACTTAAAGTTACTGACCATTGAGATCCTGAATATTTTTCTATAGTATGGTGTATATATTTAATTTTCCAAACTCTGAAAAATGAAAACACATCTATTTGCTAAATATCATTTCTTTATGTACTTTTGTGTTACTTCCTGCACCAAATGGAGTTTGATTACACAAAGAATAAGTAGATCATTTCCTTATATTTTCTTTGGCTTCTTGCCAAGTGATAAAAAACTTCTAATCTTGCTGCTAGTGTGGTATTTTTTATGAAATTCAGGGACTTGTAGACAATTTCCCACCTATAACTGATCAATATCATTTTCTCTGACTGGTAGATCTCGATGGGATCTGTTATATGTTATACAGAAAGGATGACTTCTATTTTTGATTACTTGTATTTGAGCAAATAACAAAGCTAATTTTAAATCATCTTGAGTAAGTTCAGCAGTTTCAATATATAAAACAACTCTTCCTGCATATTGAGAGTCAGAAACTATATTAAGAAATTCTGAAAAATCTAATAATACCATGAAAGTAGTATTTAATTCTGATTTCTGATCTGAATCATAAGGACTGTGTCACTTTACTTAATTTTCCTGACTTACAACTTCCATTTCCATATTTAGTTATATCATTAGTTTAGTTATATCATTAGGGGCTCCTGAAATTGGTGTTCCCTTTATTATATGAAAGAGAATCCAATAAACTCTTTTTCATATAATAAAGTCTCTTGCTTTGGGGATATTGTAGCAAATATACCCCCCAAAATTGTTTCAATGGTTTCAGCAATGTTCATTTTTGACCCATAATGAGGTAATTTCAGCATTAGTAAAATGTACCACAATTTCTCCTTGGTCTACATCTGCTAACTAATGAAGTTTCAATTTTATTTTTATGATCCATTCAGAAAATATTTTTACATGGGTTTGTAATTGTTTTCTCTGATTGTGTTGTATAAATATACATTCTAAGATATTATCTTCTCTGTTCTTAAGAATTCCTGTAGAAGAATGAGTAGAAGATAAAATAACTAGAATAAAATCAAGATCTGGATCTAAATGATCTACATGTGTATCTTATAATTTCTTCACATCCAAAGTCAATACTCTCTCAAGCTCAATTGATAGTTATGTTGGACTATTGAAGTCCTTATTACCTTGTAAGGTTTGAAATAAATTACTTAGTTCTTGAGTTGTTATTCAATTGTGGACCATAACCAGTTATGGAGATTAAATATCTCCCATGCATTTTTGAAAATCATTAAGACTTTGTTATTGTTCACTCCTAATTTTTACTTTCTATGGTTGAATTTTTTTGTCAACCTATCTTATATCTTAAATAATTAATAGAATCATCTCACTGTGATTTTTCAAGAGCAATTTGTTATCAGCAACAAGGTAATTTTTTTTTTGTTTCATCAAACATTTTTCAAAAGTATCTGTGTCTGAATCGGCCAATAGGATACCATACATAAAATGGCAAATTATAGATTGAGGAAACTGTTTATAAATTACAAAATATTCTAAAAAATATTGGAATAGGTTGGGGAAGTTTAACACTACTTGTAAAAGATTTTTTTCCAATGATCAATATTGTTTGGTAACTGAATAAATCAAAGTTGGTATTCTAATAACTTTAGGCTGTTCCTTTTCAGTTACATAATGCAATGGTGTTGTATATTCTGCTCTAGATCCTCTATCTAAATCTGACTATTTTTCTTATTTGATACAGTTTTTCTTTCTAAAGCTTGTGTCTCATTAATACTAAGTCCTTCTAAGACATATCTTATCAGTCTTTTTTTTTTCTTGTTTTCATTAGTAATCATTATATAGCTTACATCTTATCAGTAGTCTTTCCAAGGTTTGTATCTTATCAGACAAATCATTTTGGCACAGTCATCAAATCATTTTTACAGGATAAAATATTAATTACCAACTGATAATAATTACAATCAATGCAAGGTCATTTACTCCCTCATTTAAATTTTCTATTTTCAAACGAACACTCTTCTGGTTCCTAGCCCTCTGTATTGTTATATTCCCCATTCTTAACATGAAAAAGATTTATCATTTTAATATTGTGTAATTGCAAAGAAGGTTTGCCCAAGTATCCTACCAAATTTGCTGACTTCTTAGCTTGTCTGCATTATTGGTGGCAAACTCAAGCACCTCCTGCAATTTCCAGGTGTGTACCTGTTTCCACAGTCCTGATAAGCAGCAGCTAACTACTGAGATTGCTCTTGCAGAAAGGCCCAAGCAGCAACTACAACAGAGCCATCTCATAATACATATGTTCATGCCATGTATTAGAATGACAAATGTCAACTTTAGCACATTGGCTGCACTTTAGACTAATGTTATTTCAAACAATTGTGACTCTGCGCTTACCCATATGCTTATCTGGCAGTGGGACAGCTACTCAGGCCACAGACTGGTAGAAAGTCTGTTCCTGCAGATATTTGCCCTCTCCCTGCCACTAAAAGTAAAATTATTTAAATATCTACAATTCTATTTATAAATTAGATTTGAGATTCAAAGACCAGGGTGAAAATGTGCTAGCTCAGAGAGCTGATCAGGAAATAGCTAGCACTCTCTCCTTGCTAGTGTCTCCCCCAAAAACATCTCCTGCTATGCCAAACAACAAAGGACACACCATTCAAAATCTCTACCTACTTCTTTGATGTGTCCCTCTATCTCTGACAGATACTTCCTAATGCTCTATGATTGCTTTCTGTCAACTAGTTTTTAACTCATCCTCCTTTCCCAAAATTAATTTTATTTAATTAGTGCAAATGCAAACACAGGGTTAGTAGTGTGATCAAATTTCCTTCATCAGAACACAGCATAACAAGATGCCCTAAGACGAGTTACAAACCCTTATATCAAGGCTAGTCAAGGCAACCAAGAAGGAGGAAAAGGGTTCCACGACAATAGAGTCAGAGACACCTCCCACTCGTACCGTTAGGACTCCAGCAAAAACCCCAAGCTAAACAACTACAGCATATATGCAGAGGACTTAGCTAAGACTTATGCAAATTCCATGGTTGCAGCTTTAGTCTCCAGGATCCCATATGAGCCCTGCTTAGTTGATTCTGTAGACCATGTTCTCATGGTATGCTCAACAATTTTGACTTCTGCAATCTTTCCCCTGTCTTTGTGAGGTTCCCCATGCTACACATAACATTTGACTATAGGTCCCTGTATCAGCTCCTATCAGTTGCTGCAGGAGGCCTCTCTGGTGGTGATTGGACTAGGCATCTATCAATGAACATAGGAGAATATCATTAGAAATAATTTCATTGATTTTTTTTGCTCTATCATTAGTTCTCTGTTCAATTTTCCTTCTGGATCCTAGCCATCATGTCTATGTCAGGCATTCACGGCTTTCATAGTTTGGGCCTCAAGTTAGAGCAGTCTTTGACTTGCCATTCTCACAATCTCTGAGCCATCATAGCCATAGTCTGTTGTGGAATATTTCTTTACACTGTATAAAAATATGTTACTGTGCTTGGCATAATAAAAAGCTTAGCATCTAATAACCAGAAAGTATTTTGTGGGCATAAAGGATGCTAAAAAAGGACAGAGAAGTCATCCAGGCATGGAGGAACCAGGAAAGCAGAACTGATGATACAGGATCTAAGGTAATAAAGGCACAAGGCAGAGGGTAAACTAATAAAAATGGGTTAATTTAAGTTATAAGAGCTAATTACAAATAAGCCTGAGATGTTGGCTGAGATTTTATATTTAATAATAAGTTTCCATCTTATTATTGGGGAGTTGCTGGCAGCCCTGATGGAAAGGTCCAACTACAAATGGCACTCAACATCTGGCCATGAAAGACCTGAGAAAGCTTTAGAAAAGATTCTAAACACACACACACACACACAAAAAAAAAAAGTGGAGCCAAATGTAGCTTCGTAGTCTCATGTCTCTCATGCCAGTCATGGCAAAGAGCTACTTCTCCCAGCAGCTGGAGCACAATTAATAAAAATCTCAGAGACATATATTGGGGTTCAACCTGAAGATGAGAAAAGCAAAGCAGCCACTGAATCTTACATCGAACTCAGTTCAAAATTGGTGATCCTACCTCCAGGAATCCATTACAACATGTTTTCTATTTCAAACTAGTATGGCTACTGTAATTAAAAGTGTATGTCATTGTTGCCTGGTCTATAAGACTGGTCAGTGTGGCTGTTTTACTTTTCTGATTCTCAGGTAAGCTCTATTTAAATAAAATACAAATGAAATGCCACTGCAAGCAGCTGCCTGCATGTATGAGCTTTCAGTATACCATGTGGTCAGTTTAAGATTTTGTTCACATAGACAGAAAGGTTACAGATATACAGTAACGCAGGTTCAGATGGACAGAACTGCTAAACAGGTTGCAGTGTGTTTAACAATGTGTATAGGTGTAAGGAAAATGGGTATAGAACTACATAGAAAAAAATAAATAGTTTAAAAATAAAAGTCTTTAAAGAAAGAGTAAAGTAATAAAAAATAGGTTATACAACAATAGAAAATACAGTCTGGATCCTATATGGTGTCATGTTAACTAACTTTTAAAATGTATATATGCAAAAATAGCTGCTGATAGACATTGGATTATGGAAAAAGTTAGATTAAAGCAACCTATATATTTTAAAAATGACAACTTCAAAATGGAAATCAGACAATGTACTGCATCCATAAAGAAGTTATGATTTTTTATTTCATGGGAAAGGAAAGACTGTGGAATTCTTAAAGATTAATAAAGATCAGCTTTATTCAGGAGACATCCTGAATATCTTGGCTACAGATATGAGGAAGATATAACAAAAAGACTATGATACAAGTGTCATGTAAGCTTTTCCCTTGACATTAGAACAGCTCTGAAATAAGACATGATAAATCTTGCTGGTTACAGAATTTTTATGACATATTATTACATGTTATCCTATCATATGACATTGATAGAGATTTATATTACCATTTGATTATACAGTTAAACAGAGTTACAAAGTTGACAGATGTGTTTTACCTGCTCAAAGATAAAACAAAAATATATAATCTTTGTTACTTGTGCACACTGCACATTCCATACTTGTGTTAATTAAGATATGTATGTTATCTTTGAAAGTTTGTTTTCTAAGCAAGGGAAAAAGCACCAAATATAAACAGGTGACCCAGTTGATCCAGACTGACATAGTGCCTCTTTTGCAATTTTCTCAGAGTTCTGCATCCAGAATATCTTCAAGGTTGCTGGCATTATTCCAAGTATAACTTCAGATAAGTTTTGCACTATACAATTGCAAAACAGAGACAGGACAACAAATAGCTAATTCTACAAGGACTTGACAATTATCACAATATTACCAAGGTCTCCTAAAGTTGACAATTCCTACTCACATGAAAACATGGTAAAAAGATTGTGATACCCACATTCCCAAGAGGTGAGGTGGATGTCTTTTGGTCATTTGATGGGTTAAAAATGTTTGCCATCATTTTAGGGTAAAGGTTAAAAGTTATTATTGGTGATTGACAGGAAAAAAATCTAAACAAAAGTTACATTTCAGGTTCTCTTTCTTAACAAAAAAAGGGCATATTATGTAAAAATGATGAAATAAAAGGATGGATTGCTGAGTGTAATTTTAAACAATCACTAGTCTCAAATATTCTACATTAGTATGGATTGCTGTATATTGATATAAATTTAAGGTTATTTTTGTAATACTATATTTATATTTATTATGCTTACGGTTTTGTGCCTATGCATTTCATTTAAAACGTTATTTAAAGTTTTAGTTTTTAAAGCTATTTATGATAATAAATCTATCTTAATAGTGAGTCATCTGTAATAATCATACTTATAGTAAAGTATGTTTTCAAGGTCATACAGAGCTATATTTTAGATAGATAAGCAATCACCAAAAATTTCAAAGACCTACAGAATATAGTTTTAAAAATGTTTACTAACATAAGGCTTTTATGACGGTGAGACATGTCTGCTCCTGGCAGCAACAATTTACTTTAAAAAAGGATGATGGACATTGAAGAACTTCCACATAGAGTTTGCTTTCTTTTTGTCAAAAGCTATCCATTTGGACAACAAACTGCCCTTTTTTTGACACAGGACACAAGGAAAAGCAACTGCCAAACTTTGTCAGGCCAGGGGAACTCAGTCTTTCAAAAATTTCTGCTTCACATAGAAGTGTCACATACTCCAGGCCTTTAGGCTGAAGATGGATGCCCAACATTTCAGAGGAACATTGGTTGACTGTCCAGGCATCTAGCTCTTTCTATCAATTCTTTAATTTTGGAGGTTGCTTGCTCTGTACTTCCTGTTTACTAAGAATATATTATATCCTTCTGGGCTCTTTGATGAAATTGTAGACTAGATAGTTATAGGTTTCCTTTTTATTATAGAAGGAATATTATACAAAGAGCTTTGAATTAATAAAGATAGAATAAATAATGAAGTATTTTCTTCAAATATAAAAATACAAATGATCTGGACATTGTAAGTGTAATTATTACCAGATAATTATTCTTATTGTTTATAGTTTTACTATGTTAGAGCTAAAACCTTTCCTTTATATTTAAACAAATAGAAGGAAATGCTGTGGAATATTCCTTTATCCTATGTAAAGATATGTCACTGAGATTGGTTTAATAAGTATCCAATAGCTAGGCAGTATTTTCAGGGCAAAGAGAATTCTGGGAAGAAGATCAGCAGAGGAATCCACTCAAGCACAGAGGAAGCAGGAAAGCAGCATGGGCAATATGAAGTAATGATAATAAAGTCATAAAGAGAGACTTAATTAAAGAAAATGATAAATTTGAATTATAAGAGCTAGTTATGAACAAGTCTAAGCTATTGGCCAAACTTTCATAATTAATAAGTCCCTGTGTAATTATTTAGGACCTGGCAGGTGGGACATAAAAGTTTGCCAACAACAGCACATACTGAATAGATAAAACGTTGTGAATCACAAGTTTTATGGATGGGTTTGTGTCCCAGTTGCACAACTAGGATCCTGGTTACAGAAACTGGACATCTGAGGCTCCATATTCTCCATTACTTCACTTAGAGTCACCTTGATAAGTTCTGTGGAGTTTTTATTTTATTTGGCTTCCTCATCACCTGCCAAATGCACAACTATTCTATTGTGTGTCCCTGTATCATTTCCCCCATTCACATTTATCACCTTATCTCTCCTCTTCCCATCCCCACACACTCCTAGTCCATCGACAAAATCCATTCTGTTTTCGCATCCTTATAGTTCCTTGCATATCTCTTATACCTCTAACTTCTCTGAGTCTGGATTTTAGTGTGATTATCCTTTACTTAACTGCTAATATTTACTTATAAGTGAGTGCATATTATGTTTGTCTTTTTGAGTCTTCAGTAGCTCATTCAGGATGGTGTTTTTTCTAGTTCCTTCCATTTGCCTGCAAATTTTGAGATATTATTTTTGCTAACAGCTGAGTAATAATCCATTGTCTAAATACACCAAATTTTCTTCATCCATTCTTTTGTTGAGGGACATATAGGTTGTTTTCAGTTTCTGACTATTGGGAATAAAACTGCTATGAACACATTTGAAGTGTTCTAGTAGTAGTAGTAGTGGGTTGTTTTGTGTATACACCCAAAAGTAGTATTTGGATCTTAGAGTAGATCTATTTCCAATTTTCAGAGGAACTGCGGTATTGGTTTCCATGTGGTTGTACTAGTTTGCACTCCCACCAGCAATGGAGAAGTGTTCCACTTTATCCACATCTTCACCAGCATGAGCTGTGACAGTGTTATTGATCTTAGATATTCTGACAGGTGTAAGAAAGACTCTCAAAGTAGTTTTGATTTGTATTTCCCTGATGGCTAAGGATGTAAAACGTTTCTCTAAGTGTTTCTCAGCCATTGGCATTCCTTCTTTTGAGTATTCTGTACTTAGATCTGCACCCCAGTTTTAAATTGGGTTGTTTAGGTTTTTAACATCTAGTTTCTGAGATCTTTGTATATTTTAGATTTTAGTTCTCTATCAGATATGTGGTTGATGAAAATCTTTTCTTATTTTGTTGTTTTATCCTATTGTTGTTGTTGTTTTATTTTAGAGGAGCTTTTCAGTTTCGTGATGTAGCATTTATTAGTTGCAAATCTTAATTTTTATACTATTCGTGTTCTGTTTAAGGAATTGTCTCCTATGCCAATGCTGTTCCCTACTTTTTCTTTTTATTATGTCCAGTATCTTCTTCCTTAACTCTTTTTAATGATGAAGGCTGTTGTGGGAGTGATGTGAATGCTTAGCAATAGCTTTAGTCCATTTTGTCTCTCTCACCCCTATGGAACCTATCAAGTAGACACATAGAATCTGGGGTTTTGTTTTGTCCTCAGTTTTATATTCAGTTGAAATTATAGAATTTTTTCCGTTTACCTATTTCTACCTCTTACTGTATTTTTAAGCCCTTTCTTTCTATTCCTTTTAGGATTACCCATGGTAATGCATCAGGAATTTAACACTTTTCAGGAGGACTGGTATGAGTTGGGGTTCTCTCATCTGCCTTGGTGATTGCAGAAATTATGATGGTACCTGCACACCCAATAGAGCTGAAACTAAAATTTGCAAAGAGAATGGATAAGATATAAATTTTAAACTTTCAGAAGACTTCTGAAAGTTGATTTTGTTATCCCTAAGAAAGTTGCAAGATCTGTGCTACAATCTATGTAGGTTCTATGGTGAGGTTGCAGGACGGTAGTTTGGCAGTAAAGTGCATGAATGTAGACAGATTGTTTATTCCCATAGAGAATGATTAGAATCATATAAGGTGGAGTTAATAACACATCTCATTCATTTGTGAATTCATTTGAGCACTGAGTAGATCTCTCTCCTAAACATGGTGTTTCACATGAAACTTTTATCAGTTTATTTCCAAATATTTTGTCTCAGTACATCTTCTTTCAATACATATTAGATGCTTCTGGCCACGAATAAATATTACATAATGTACATTATTTATAAAATACTTCCATATGTGTACTTACTTATTACCAAAATTTGTATGTAAATATAACAAAAATGTCCAGATGAAATAGTTTCAATATGAAAATATCCTCTATTAAAATGACCTGTCAGTCTCCAGGAAATCTTACTGTTCTTTCTTACTGTAGTTTTGATGTCAGTTGAATATATTCCATAACTACCTTTGTACTTGAAGCATGTGCCTTCAGGTAATGTTATCGAAAATTGGTAGTTCTGTAAGAGTCATAGTCTTGATGCAAGGTGATTATGTAATGATGAACTCTGTAGTTTGTTTTATGCTTTACAAGTAGATTGGTTATTTGAACAGCTATGATTATAGAATGAAAATACTCCATATTCTTCATCTTTTCTAAACAACGGTTTTACTTTTCATTTCAATATCACAAGTTGATGCATTCATTCAGTTGATTTCTCAATTTGGTATTTCTGGCTACCTAAATAGTGGGAATAACAGAGGTGTTTTATTTAGAAGGGTCATGGCCTTAAGTATTTTCTGTAGCTTGTTCCACAGATTGAGACAATCTACATTTCCTTTAGTATAACCTCTTATAATATCGAGTATCAGTTTTTAAGGTATCTAGTGAAGTCTCAGTTTAATGTTATGTTTTTTAGGAAAAAGAGCATTAAAAAACTCTCTGATTTTCTATTCTAACAACTAAAGATCACTAAAATACATTACTAAAAGAGACAGTAATAACCAAACTGGTTTATATTAATTGACAGATTCTAAACCAACTACCAAGGAGCCCGCTTATGACCAGCCTAGGTTCTACATACATGTGACAGTTGTGTTGCTTGGTCTACTTGTGGAAGTCTTAACAATGGGATAAAATATTGTTCCTAGTATTTTGACTGGCTCTTGGGAACATATTCCTCCTACTGGATTGCCTTGTCTAGCTTTCACACAAGGGCAGTTGATATGCCATGCTTTCTTGATACCTGTGGGAGGCTTGCCCTTTTCAGAATGGAAAAAAAAAACTAGGAGTGGATTTAAGGTGGTGTGGAGGGGAGGTGGAGGAAAGGAATAGGAGCAGGGGAGGGAGGGGAAATGTGGTTGGGAAGTTTAATAAATAAATATATTGAATTAAAATGAGATTTAAAAATAAATTATAGATAAATGTGAATTCATCTCTTTAAAGGACTGTAAGAATCTAAAATATTTTATCTTTTTGTTGTATTTTATTTTACTATATATAGAGAGAAGCATTTTAATAAGCAAGTAGTAAATTTGCCACAAGAGCAATGACACTGGCTCATGCTTCTTCATTTCCCTCTCTAATCTTTGATATCTGGTAGGACAGAATTTCCCATACTTTGGTGTCTCCATGTCTCCTATCATCTCAAGAGGAGCATATTTGCCCAAAATCCCCAGTCTTATTGACAAACTCTAGTCTGAGGAGGTCCTCAGGGCGCATAACTGTGGCTTTTTTACCAGCTCCCTATTGGAACTCCAAATAAAATGTTGATCTTTCCCAAACAATGTTAAATAAGTAACACAAAATAAAAAAATAAAAAAATTAATGGTAGAGCAAATAAAATTTAAGATTAGCCACAGAGAGATGGTTTAGTTGACAAAAGCAATTGCCATACATGTGTGGGTTCCTATGTTCAAATCCTCAGAACACAAATAAAGCCTACACATGTTAATATGAGTGTCTTTCATCTCAGTGCATCTACAGGAAGATACAAAGTGGGCCTGGAAGTTCATCAGGTACTTTCTTGGATGTATAATACACGAAAATGTAATTTTGTGTCTGTCCATAAGGCATTAATGTAAAAGGATTGTTCTGTTTGTTTGCTTGCTTGCTTACTTTGCTTTGCATGCAGGCATCCCACCAGGAGTCACCTGCAAAATGTAACTGTTGATTTTTGCTGAATATCTAGTAGACAGGAAATATATCCAGTGTTGCCTCCCAACGTCTATATATTGAACTAAGAATGACTTTACTTTCTAGATGCATCCACTTAGGATCCCAGGAAACTTGTATGGCACTCTCCAGTTTCTTAAGTGACCAATTGTATTGTTACAGCCTAAAGATAAGCATTGTCTCCCAAAACTCAGAAATTCTAAATCCAATTAGGAAATTGACTTAGAAACTAATGAGAAATTTTTACATCAAAACAGGTGTTTGCCGATTTTAACATATTTTTAATAGAGTAGGCATACTTTATTTCCAGGTTGGCCTTCTCTCAGGATTTCATGCAAGCCTGTCTGTACAAATGGCACTAACAAATACACTTAGAAATTGTCTTTTTAACTTGCAGGTGGAACTGAATGAATGCTAGGGTATTTGTTCAGCATACACAAAGTCTTGGTTACATCTTTGTACACATAAACTAAGTGTACAGGTGCATGCCGATAATCATACTGCTTGGGAGTTGTAGTCAGCAGGATCAGGAGTTTAATATTGTCCTCAGTTATCCATAGAGTTCAAAAATAGCCTGTACCGCTTAAGACATTATCTCAGAAAATACAGATCCTTATTTTTGAAATCTGGATTTCATTGAAGATAAAACATAATTTGCTAGCTTCAGCCATAATTTAACTATAAACTCTCAAGAAATTCTGTAGAAACTCAATGTGTTCCAACAGCAACTAAACACATAGAAAGGAAAAATTCAGTACTACATATTTTGTTCTCCATATTTTCAACCACACGATTCTTGGCTTTGGTTTAACAGTAATGGAGACAAAGTGTGGGGCTTGTCCCTATTATGCAACTAAGCAAGTACACTACCTTTGCCCTCTATCCCTATGCCTCTCAAGTTCACCTTGTGATTGTCATCCAAGTGCCATTATACCTCCCAAATTTAATTTAAATTAGCTGTGGTAGCTCAAGCTTATGTTTATAGCACTTCAGAGATTATTGCAGTCCATTACTCATGAGCTGCAGGCCATCCTGGGATACAGAGAGATACTCTATCTAAAAAGACAGACAGTAAATGATAATTTCATTAATGATAGACTTGGAAAAGCAAGGCATCATATTAAAGAATGTTATTCACAATGTCACTTTATAAAAGTTTAAGCATTTTAAATATTTATTTTTATTTATATGTATGCATATGTGCGCTAATGTGTGCATGTACATGCAGGTATGAGAAGAGAACAGAAAAAGCCATCAGATCTCTTGGAAATGGAATTGCATGAGATTTTGAGTAAAAAGAATATAATCAAAGGTGTCTGAAAGAGCAACTAATGTTCTTAAACATGGAGCTCTTTCTCAGCTCTACATTATAGTAACTGAATCTTGAACAAACTCTTAGTGAGGACTATACACTTTAGAGGCATTGAGTTACATTCTTAGATTGGTAATCAGCTATGTGTCTTAGATTAGGACCGAGTTCACTCTTATTTACCAGTTTACAAAACCCAAAATGAACTGAGATATTTGATATATATGTATTTGACCTCAAATATATATGATATGTACTCTGCTTAAAACTGCAAAAGCAATCCTTAAGAATGTGAGTGTCAGACAGCAGAAATGGAATCTGATCTCACCCTAAACTTAGTGCAGCACCTCTCAGCTATATTGGCTGAAAAAATTATGGTCAATGTAAGTGTATGATCAGCTTTTGAAGCCAGAGTAAGAATAAGGAACTGTTATAAAATCTACAGGTTCAACTTATCAAACCACTGTATTAACTTCAAAGCCCAAGACCTAGAATGAATCATTGCAAAGCAATGTAACTAGATTCATAAAAATAGCCAAATGCTACTGTGTCATGTATTCCAATACTGAGACTTTTTGCTGTTGTTATTTCTATTAAAAAAACAGGAAGATTGAAAATTCAGACAAATCATAAAGATCCATATCTATGAAATGGTTGTATTTATCTAAAATCACCATCACTGGGCATGGTATTTCTTTGCTCTTGGAACACCAAAAAGCAAACAAAGAAAAAGTAACAAAAAAAACTATACAAAGAATGAAATATTGAAAAGGAAATTTTACAAGTTCATTCATATGAAAGAATCAGAAACATGACTATCATGTAGCAGGAGATTAAGACAGGATTAATAGACACTATAATGGGCATTCTATTGTTCAAAGTCATTTAAAATGCACTTATTTGTTTCTGACTAGTTGAAAATACTGTCTGGATTCTCTTCTTTGTCTCTAACAACTTTTACATCAGGTTATACTTTTATGTTTTCACCATTGAATTTACTTTATTCTTTAAAAATAAATGTCCTAAGCCTGGGTGGTGGTGGTACCCACCTTTAATCCCAGCACTCAGGAGGCAAAGCCAGGTGGATCTCTGTGAGTTAAAGGCCAGCCTGGTCTAAAAGAACTAGTTTCAGGACAGGCTCCAAAGCAGAATCCTTGTCAAAAAAAAAAAAAAAAAAAAAAAAAAAAAAAAAAGAAAGAAAGAAAGAAAAAGAAAGAAAGAAAAGAGAAAAAGAAAAAAAAGAAGGGGGGCTGGAGAGATGGCTCAGTGGTTAAGAGCATTGTCTATTCTTCCAATGGTCCTGAGTTCAATTCCCAGCAACCACATGGTGGCTCACAACCATCTGCAATGAGGTCTGGTGCCCTCTTCTGGCCTTCGGCATACACACAGATAGACTATTGTATAAATAATAAGTAAATATTTAAATAAAAAAAGAAAAAGAAAAAAAGAAGGAAGGTAGTAGACCAACTGAGGCTCTAACAAAGTCTCTTTCAAAGCACAAATTGCTTATCCACTAATAAAGCAGAGAGCTGAGGTCAGACGACCATGGCTTTGAACACTGGGTCCTTAAAGTTTTCATTAAGTGCAGGAGGAACAGGTTATGAGGGAGTCCAATATCCCTCCATGGGACAGGTAATAATTTATGAATACAGAGTGTGTCCTTACTATACATCATAGAACTAACTATAATTATGGACACCTACAAAAAAAATACAGAATATAAAGAGCTTTGCACATATTATCTCTTTAATTCCTTTTAGATATTTAAAACAGTAGTCTTTTATAAAAACAACCAACTATGAAATAATAGAAAGGACTGCAATATATGTTTTAGTAAACTGTCTCTAAGGCTGAACAAACCATTATATGATTTCTGTGAGGACGCTAGTCCTGGAATCTTCTAGGAATTAATCTAACTTTGCTATAATTTCATTTGACCCTATAAACATCCTTTTTATCTTTAAAGATGTGGCATTAATATGTTCTGTATTAAGAGCTTTCAATATGATTGTCATCTTTCACATTAATTAAGTTGACTTAATATATATATTTCAATTGGATTTTTTCTACTGGAAACAAGTAGAATTACATTTCTGCGTGTCTGCTTGTATCCTTATCCAGCTTTATGATGAATGTGATTGAATGAATGCTTAATGAATAAGTGAAGTATCCCTGTCTAATTCTTGGGAATCACTAAATCCTCGTTTATCCTTGTTCAGGGCAGAATAAAAAAGAGTGAGAATTTGGTTTGTGGTTAGAGAGAATTAGGAATTGAGTTCCTGCATATAATTGATGAAATCCACTTAAATTGTTAATTAAAATCATCACCCTTCAGCCAAACAATCACCTTAATGACTTAATGAGTGATTAAAAATGGAAAATAACCATCATGGGACCAAAGCCTAGAATCAATCTGCTTAATAATGAAACTTAATTTATCTCAAAGGTAAAACACACACAAATATTTGATTACTGTAGTCAGTAAACCAGAAATATAAAAACTATAAAAAGAATTCAAACTCCACACACCTGCAAAAATACATAAATTTAGAGTCTGCTACACTGTAAGAGAAAAGGAGCAGTCCTCTATATTAGATGGCACTATTGTGGATGTCAGTGATCTACAGCATGTCAGTGAATAATTCTCTCAACTCTCTTTTTTCCTCACCTCCCCCTTCTTATTTTTCTCATCTTCTGTCCTCTCTTTCTTTTCCTTTTCTTCCAGTCACTCACATATAAATATATGTACACACACACACACACATTTTCCTATATAGCTTCTATTTCATACATTCTGAAGCAGCATGTTTTTCTTTGCATCCTAGTAACTTGCTACACTGGAATATATATGAGTGACATTATCATGACTGGAATGCTCCTTCAGTAAGAGTAAACTTTTATTTTTGGAAATCTCTGCCATGTTAGTGTCATTTTTCCTCTTATAGACTCCAGTTTGGTGAACAAGTTTAAGGCTAAGCTTCACCTTAACATCATCAACTCAGAGACAGTACCCACAGCAACAAGGTCACTTTTCCCTTCTCACAGCTTGTTGTTGCTCTGACCAGCTGCGCCATCTTCTGGCAAGGCCTTCCTTGGCTCCTTATTGTGTCTGCCTGGCACCTTTTTCTACTGCACTACCTCCTGAATATTCAAGTCTACCTCCTCTCCCCAAGTCTTTGACAGTTTTAAGTTCCAAGTCAGGTCGTGTCATTTTTCTCCATTCATATGACACCTAGGAGGGCTCCGTGATACCTCTTCTAACTTTGAGATGCTAACTGTGCTTTGTGAGATGAGGACCAAATTCCTTTGAAACTGCTATTCCCTGTTCACCAGATTTGGCCCTTCCACCTTCCAATTTCTCTTCGTCCATGATATGCCTGAGAAGTCTGTCAATAAGTCTTAAATTTACTTTCTAACTTGTCCTTAACACTCTATACACAGACTCATCCTCCCACAATTCCACTGAAGCAACTTATGTTAAGGTCTGAAACTTTTCAGTTTTATTAAATATTTTGTTAGGATTCTTGGTTTTCAATGAACTGAAAGCCTTCCTCAGTACTAATCATATTTCCTTCCACATTGAAGGCCGAGTACCTTTGGTAGTGTTCTCATGGAGATTTCCTGGTGTCGCTGGGCCTTTTTGGTGATTTCCCCTGGTAATTTGGCCTTAAGTCTTGTCATCACCCCATCATTCCCAAGCACAAAGGTCACCTCAAGACACTCACACTTTTAAACTTTTCATATAGCATGCTTTCTATGTACTCAAATGGAACTGCAGAACAGAAATCTGTGTGCGTTCACATATGTGTTCTTTTCTGCTATTCCAACTTGAAAACACACTTTCATCTTTGCTTTGAGGCAAGATGGTACTACTTAATTACACTATTGAATATGAATATGAACAGCTAGCTACCCACAACAGTGCTCAGGTTTAATTTCAAAATAGATTTCATATTCTTTACATCCCCACTGCTACCACCTACTACAAATATATTTTATCTCTCACAAATTAACAAACAAAATTTCTTTTGAATAGGTCCCAGGAGATGGCTATGATTATAATGAGGATTTTTAAAGCTCATTAATCAGATATCACCCCCCTCCTGCCACTTTAATAACAGAGTCAAACTGTGTGTGCTACTTTTTTTCTGCAGTCTAAACTCATTTCCACTCATGTGTTTTTACGTTTGTATCATTGTCTGGAATGTCCATCTTCTGGTTTCCTAGAATCCTCTTCTATTTATTCAGGACATTTATAAATCACTTACTTGGCCTTTGGGTTTTCCAAGTCATTTTATAGTGAATACCATGAACACATACATCATAAATAAATAATTTGTTTTAAATTTTTCTATATGAATGCAAACTTAAGCAAATGCATTCAGAATTATATATAAACATATTATAAATATACATATATTCACACAAAATATTTATATATATACAGATATATAGACATGTGGATATGTTATATACTAAATACATGCCTATATATACATATATATGTTTCAATTTTCCAAGAGTCAAGCTGAGACTTGATTCATGGTTAACATATATTTATTGAATAATGAATAGTTGCAATAATGATGTTCAAAATAACAATAATGGTAAAAAATAAGTTTAAGAAACTAATTATGGTGGTTCTTGCCACTAATGTTAATTCTCACATTGGGGATACAGGAGGATCTTGACTGTGAAGCCATCCTGTACTAAGTATCATGACACTTGCTCAAGCATAACATTAGTTCTTATTGTGGGGTATTTGTACACTGTGTAAAGATGTATTTCTATATGATTGGGTAATAAAATGCTGAATTGCAATAGCTCGGCAGGAGAGTATAGGTGGAACATCCAGGCAGAGAGAGAACTTTGAGAAGAAGAAAGGCAGAGTTGCCAGCAAGATGTGGAGGAAGCAGGATGGGGAAAACAGGAGATGAGGTAACAAGCCACATGAAAGAATATAGATTTAAAAATATGGGTTTATTTAAGTTATAAAAACTAGTTAGGAGCAAGCCTAAGCTAAAAGCGAGCTTTCATAATTAATAATACGTCTCTATGTCATTATTTACAGGCCGGTAGTCCTGACTAGACAGTACAACTACATTTGATGAACAGACACATAACCCTGAGTCTGATCATCGGTAATCACTTAGAAAAAAAATCAGATGTAATAAAAAAGAATTAATAGTTTTATAGTAACATAATTCTTTCATTACATAAAAGTATAGGAAAGATACATGTGTATTTCTGTCACAGTAACATAGTAAAATACATAGAACATTTCCAGTTAGTGATGTATATTACATTTTGTAAAACAAATAATAAGAAATCTTTGAAGAAAGAAATTGAAGAGGACACCAGAAAATAGAAATATCTCTTTGGTAGGCAGAATTAACTTAGTAAAAATTGCAATGTTACCAAATGCAATATACAGATTCAGTGCTGTGCCCATTAAAATTCCAACTAAATTCTTCACAGACCTTGAAAGAACTGTACTCAACTTCATATGAAGAGCAAAAAAAACAGGATAGCCAAAACAATCCTGTATAATAAAAGAACTTTGGGGGGCATCATAATATCTGACTTCAAACTCTCCTACAGAACTATAGTACTGGAATGAGCCTGGTTTTGGCATTAAAACAGACAGAGGGACCAATGGAACCAAATCAAATATCAATCCACACAACTACAAACAACTGACTTTTGACAAAGAAGCAAAAAATATAAAATGGAAAAAAGAAAGCATATTTAACAAATGGTGCTGGCATAACTATATATCAAAATGTAGAAGAATGAAAATAGACCCATATCTATCACCATGTACAAAACTCAGGTTCATGTGGATCGAAGACCTCAACATAAAGCCAACAACACTGAACCTTATAGAAGAGAAAGTAGGGAGTACACCTGAATGCATTGGCACAGGAGACCACTTCCTAAATATAACCCTGGTAGCACAGACACCGAGAGAAATAATTAGTAAATGGGACCTCCTGAAACTGAAAAGGTTCTGTAAATCAAAGGACATGGTCAACAAGACAAAAAAATAGACTACAGAATGGGAAAAGATCTTCACCAACCCCACATCAAACAGAGGTCTGATCTCCAAAATACACAAAAAATTCAAGAAATTGGTCATCAAACAAAACAAAACAAACAAACAAAAACAAATAATCCAGTAAAAAAAAATGTGATACAGACATAAACAGGGAACTCTCAACAGAGGAATAGAGAAATCTAAAATAGTTGAAAGACACTTAAGAAAATGCTCAACATCTTTAACCATCAGAGAAATGCCAATCAAAACAACTCTAGAGATTCCCTCTTATATTTGTAAGAATAAGTAAGTTAAAAAAACACTGACGACAACTTATGCTGGAGAGGTTGTGGGGTAAAGGGAACACTCCTGCATTGCTAGTGGAGTACGAACTGGTACAACCCCTTTGGATATCAGTGTGGCAATTTCACAGATAATTAGGAAAGAACCTTCCTCAAGACATAGCAAATACCACTTTGGGGTATATATCCAAAGAATATTCAATCATAGCACAAGGACAAGCACTCAGCTCTGTTCATAGAAGTATTGTTTGTCATAGCCAGAAGATGGAAACAACCTAAATGTCTGTTGACCAAAGAATGGATAAGGAAAATGTGGTAAATTTATACAGTGTAACACTATACAGCAGAAAAAAATAATGACATCTTGAAACTTGCAGGCAAATAGATAGCTATAGAAAGCATCATATTGAGTGAGGTAACTTAGACCCAGAAATACACATATTATATGTAATCACTCATAAGTGGCTTTTAAATGTAGTAATATGAGCGGCAGGCTACTTTCCTGGCACCTGGCCGCCCGCATAGCTAGCTTTACCTGAAATAATTACACCAAAACTGTATTCTTTTAAACACTGCCTGGCCCATTAATTTCAGCCTCTTAACCCATTTCTAATAATCTATGTAGCACCACGAGGTGTGCTTACCAGGAAAGATCTTAACTTGCATCTGTCTGGAGTGGGAGAACCATGGCAACTCCCTGACTCAGCTTCTTTCTCCCAGCATTCTGTTCTGTTTACTCCACCCACCTAAGGGTTGGCCTATAAAATGGGTCAAGGCAGTTTCTTTATTAATTAACCAATGAAAGCAACAGATTAGAAAGAAATCACCCCCACATCATTTAAACATAAAGCAAAGAAAACCAGACTAAAATACACAGTCTCAGAGAACCTAGGCAATAATGAGGACCCCCCCAAAAAAATGCATGGATCTAAACTACATGGAAAGAAAAAAGGCAAGAACTCCTGAATAAATTGGGAGCATGAAGACCATGAGGGGAGGGTAGAAGGGGAGGGTAGAGAAAGGAAGAAGCAGAGAAAAATAAAAAATAAATAAAAAACTAATTGATATTAACCATGTGATATTAAATGTTATTTCACTACAGTAGAACATATTTGAATATTTATTATGTACTGGGTATTAATATTCAGTTTTAAACTGCCAAAACACATTTTGTTTTTAAAGGTTTGAAATTTTACACAATTGTTTCATAAACCAAAACAACAATTAAACTTCATTAAAATTCATAAAAAGAGATGAATGCTATTTTATATGACCATAATTAAGCTAAGAATAAATAATAAAATTAAAAAAAATCTTAAAAATTACAGCAAATACATTTGGAAGTGAAATAGAAACAACCCTTTAAATATGTAGTTGACATTAGCAAGATGAATTTCAATTACAGACAGCTTAGAAACACTGCTGAAAAGAAAACTTACAAAAATATACACAGAAAAGCTGGAGTCCCTAATTAGGAAATTAATGATTTTCAAAACATGCAATCAAGTTTTTAAGCAATTAAGAGCAGAAGAACACTGGGCAGAAATGTAAGAGAAGGGAGTGGTAAAAAGCAATCAGAACATAATTAATTACAAACTGAGGGGGAAAGAGTCAAAATTGGCTCTTGTTTTAAGCTATTGTGATGTTTGGTTGTTGATTAAGATCATTTGCTACAAAAGGATCCCAAAGAGTAAACTTCACTTCTATTTAAAAAGAAAGTTTACTATAATGTGTGTGTGTATGTGTGTGTTGAGAAAGATGGGGAATGGAATGTATTATAACAAATATTTAATAAGAATTTAATTTTGAGCATCCAAACAGGGTAGGCTCCCACAAAACCTGCTCATGCATTAGGATTGTAACCTAGTGCCATTGTCCTTGTCTTCTCATCAGCCTTCATTGTCCACCATGTTCAGAGAGTCCGGTTTTATCCCATGCTTATTTATTCCCAGTCTAGCTGGCCTTGGTGAGTTCCCAATAGATCAGCCCCACTGTCGCAGTGGGTGGGTGCATCCCTCGCAGTTCTGACTTTCTTGTTCATTTTCTCCCTCCTTCTGCTCCTCATTTGGACCTTGGGAGCTTGTCTGGTACTCCAATGTGGGTCTCTGTCTCTATCTCCATCCATCGTCAGATGAAGGTTCTAAGGTGATATGCAAGATATTCATCACTATGACTATAGGATAGGGTCATTTCAGGCTCTCTCTCTTCAGTTGCCCAAGGTACTAGCTGGGGACATCTCCCTGGACACCTGTGAGCCCCTCTAGAGTCAAGTCTCTTGCCAACCTTAAAATGGCTCCCTTCATTAGGATATATACTTCCCTGCTCCCATATCCACCCTTCCTTTATTCCAACCAACCCATTCCTCCAAGCTCTTCCCCATCCTCCCCTTCTCATTTTTATCACCCCATTTCCCCTTACCCCCATCCCACCTCACCCC
>NW_026068011.1:5345264-5348094 GCF_014885135.2 Alexandromys fortis | reverse complement strand
AGGGGGAGGGAAATGGGAGGTGGGGAGGAGGCGGGGGGGGGGGGGGGGGAGAGGAGTGGAGGGAGGGAGAGAGGAGTGGAAGGAGGGGGAGGGAAATGGGAGGTGGGGAGGAGGCAGAATTTTTTTTCAACAAAAATTAAAAAAAAGAATTTAATTTTGAAAAACTATCACACAGACAATGTGTGCTTTCTCCTCCCATTGGTCTATTTATGAAACAGACAACTTTTATATTATATATAATATATAGCCAGCATTCTTAAGATGTGTTTATACTTATAATAGTAATGTCAACCTGATTAGCAAAAACATAAATTTATCTGATTTTCTATGATGAGAACAGTTAGAATCTCCAGTAATTTTCAAAAAATGCAATCCATGGTTATTGCCTATATAGTTCCCATGTTGTAGATGATTTCTTGAATTACTGCTCTCTCTGACAGTTGCCCCCTTACCAATATCTCTCTCAGTATCTCCATTGTCCTTTCCCAGCTGCTCAAATCCAACATTGTCCACTCAGCTATAATGACATCGGTGATGAACAAATGTCACATTTAACTTTTAATATCTGGCTGGTTTTATTTGAAATCATCTACTCCAAGTTCAATAATATTGCAGATCTCAGTATTTCCTTGTTTGTGTGCGTTTTGCCTGCGTATGTGTCTGTGTTTGCAGTGGTTGCATGAGTGCTCATGTCTGGTGTTCACCCCTTTGCACAGGTATGGCAATATGAATCTATCTCGAAAGGACCTGTTCTTGCGTCTAAGTTAAGGTCGGCTATAAAATTGGGGTCTTATTTCAATAGGGTTTGTGTTTTTAAAGAAATATCAAGGTGGTGATTCTTTACAGTATAAATTTTATATGGGTTAATTCCTCTTTTTCCACATCTATGCTCATTAACTTTTTTTCTGATACCATTTATGTATTAAATACAAACTGAGAATGTATGACCATCATAATAATTTTAGTTTCCATTTGTATTTTTCTGTAGAAGCTTAGCAATCTTGCTGCATAAACTTGATGACCTGACATGAAAGCCAGGGCCCACACCTATAACACCGGTGCTCATATGAGTAGACACAGGCATAGTTGGGACAATCTGGCATGCTCATGAGTCAGCTAGTCTTGCATATGCAGCTGTGAATAAAGAGAGACTATGCCTTCTAAAATTCATTAACCTAATTTTATCTGAGACAGTCTTACATAAACTCAAAGATTCTGAATGTAGTCTGGTCTGTATAGATACTCCTGTCATTATTTATTTATTTTTTATATTTCCCCACCCTCAACCACTGCTCAAAATTTCTTAAATTCAGTTTCTGAATTGCCCATTGCAAACATATTGTAGGATATTTTTCCATCAGTTTTCCACTGACTCCTTCTATGGCAAAAGCTTCTGAGCTTGGCTGAAAGCAGAGAGCTGAATTCATGCTGGTCAGATTCCCTTCCCTATTTACAGATATGTCCTCCCCACATTTCTTGGCTCTTCCTCATTGTCTATAATCTGCAGGTTGCAGCTTATCACCTTAAGAACAGCAGTTTCTACATAGTTTTCTTGCTCCCTACTTTTTATTAAAAAAAAGAACATCTTATGTTAGTATAAAATTATAGGATGAAAGATCTGATTTGAGACTGGATATTTTACTTTTAGTTTAATGGGGTTGATTAGATTTTACTTACTAATTTTGGCTCTGTAGCATTGTATAGCCATAATATAACACATGAAAATATTTAAAATTCTTCATTTGGGAATATATTTTAATTGAACTGTAAAATGAAACAAACAAAATATGCATATATGTATTAAGTAAATGAAATGGGGCTTATTTTCTGTTGTGGAAATTTGAGGTTAAGGCATTAATAATTTCAGTATTATTAAGGGACATATTCAAAATAGTTCTGTGAATTTTTGAGGTATTCCTTCATTGTTTGATTATTTGGCCTTTTTAAAAAGAACAAATCTGATAATCAGAACAAAAATCACTGTCCAACAACACTTTCTAGTAAGAAATAACATTTTAGGGAAATTCTAGAGTTTAGTTATTGTGTAGAAAAATTTATGCCTGTTGATTTACAAGTCAGCAAAAATTGTCTTTAAGTGTTGGGAAGAGGGTATGTGGAGGGTGTGGGAGGGAAGTGAGAGAAGAGGAGGAAGTGGGAATTTGGATTGGTATTTTTTAAAGTAATAAAATAATAATAATAAAAGAAAAACAACTAATTAAATTATCAGTATGATATGAATGAAAATATTTTGTGAGTTCCTTATGTTTTTCCAAAGTACAACTCATTATGACAATTCAATACATCTTGTCTGATATAGAGATGACACACCTAAGTTTTAAAATGAGTTATCCATAGAGTGAATTTTAGAATATTGAAACTTCAAACAGAAGCAGATTATAATGGACATTCTACCAAGTTTTTTGGAAACCTCTAAGATTTTCACTAAAACAAATATCTTAGTTTTTTTTTTTTTTTAAATTCTTTTCCTTTATTTTATTTAAAGAAAAAATATCTCTTTTATTTTACATAGCAATCCCGGTTCCTACTCCCTACCCTCATCCCATTCCCTCTACATACTCACCCCCCCACCCCCGCCATCCACTCCTCAGAGAGGGTAAGGCACATTGCTTTGGGGAAGGTCCAAGTCCCTCCCTACTATATCTAGGCTGAGCAAGGTATCTATCCAAAGAGAATAGGTTCCAAAAAAGTCAGTACAAGCAGTAGCGATAAATCTTTGTGCCACTGTCAGTGGCCATGCAGACTGCCCCAGCCATACAACTGTCACCCACATTCAGAGGGACTAGTTTAGACCTATGTTGTTTCCTTCACT
>NW_026068011.1:5336027-5344935 GCF_014885135.2 Alexandromys fortis | reverse complement strand
AAATGGATGGAACAGAAAAAAAAAAAAGTCCTAACTGAGTGGACCCAAACCCAGAAAGATGAGTGTGGTATGTACTCACTCATAAGTGGATACTAGCTAAAGGATACTAGTAAAGAATAACGAACCTATAGTCCACCACCCCAGAGAAGCTAAGTAAAAAAGAAAACCCTAAGAGAAATCTGTAGAAGAAGCTGTGGGCTGCTTCCCGCCACTTGGCTCCCATACACCGGCTACCTTTACCCAAAATAATTACATGGAAACTGTATTCTTTTAAACACTGCCTGGCCCATTAGTTCCAGCCTCTTATTGGCTAACTTTTACATTTTGATTAACCCATTTCTGTTAATGTGTATAGCACCACGAGGTGGTGGCTTACCGGGAAAGATCTTAACCTGAGTCCATCTCAGAGAGGAGAGCTCTAGCATGTGCCCCACTTCCCTTCTTCCCAGCGTTCTGTTCAGTCTACTCCACCTATCTATGTTCTGACCTATCAGGCCAAGCAGTTTTCTTTATTAATTAACCAATGAAATAACGGATAGATAGAAGACCTACCTACATCAGAAATCCATATAGATCCCTGCAAGGCAAAATAGACAAGATCTCCTGAGAAAATTAGGAGCATGGGGGTGGGGGAAGAAGGGAAAGCAGAAGGGGAGGAAGAGGTGAGAAAGGGAGTGGTAAGGAGAACTTGAGGGAATAGGATAGTCAAGATGAGGGAAGGACAAGACAGAGTGCAAGCAAAGAGATATCTTGATTGAGAAGACCATTACAAGGCTAGCAAGAAACCTGGCACTAGAGAAATTTCCAGGAATCCACAAGAATGAGCCCAGCTAATTCCCTACAAAGTGCAGAGGGTGTTCAAACTGGCCAAATATCTTAGTTTATAAACAATTTTTATACAGTGATAAATCAATAAGGAAATTTGATTGGTAACCTCAAATTTGTGTTGGGTTTGGAAATCTCTTATTTAGATAAAAGGGGGGGGGTGATGGGAAACCTCCTTCAACCAATGGCCTTTGAGAAGCTGGACCAGGTGGAGCATGGCTTTAGGTGTCACAAATCAGCAGGACTGCCTTCTTGCCCTCTTCCTGCTTGCAATACCTGGATGTTGGGTTCTGTTCCTGTTTCGTTCTTGTGATCCATGAGTTTCCCTTTTAATAAAGAACACCTTATTATACCATATCAGAAACTAGCTTGGGATTCCTTTATTTGCATTCCCAGCTGCCATGCCTCCCTTCAGGAATTGATTAAGATTTGGGACTGGAATGATATGCACCTACATGAAGTTCTCAATGCAGATTTCTTACATGTTATTTTCTGAAAAGGAAAATGTAAATGTATTAGTAATTCAGGGATATACAAAACATACTCTTATATATAAGCCAGTATCCACAGAGACATGTATATACTCTGTGCTGTATAATGACAAGAAGTCTTCCGATCTTAATGGTTTTAATGACCATGAATAAAACAATGAAGATTTGGACTTCTTTCCCCTCATTCTGACTTTCTTCTTTCTTTCCTCTTTCCTTCATTCCTTTCTTCTTCCCTCCCTACCTCTTTAATTCCCCTTTCCCCTCTACCTCTATCTGTCTCATCCCCTTTTTCCTTCTGCCCTCCCTACCCTTTTCTCTGTCCCTCCCTCCTTTCTTGCATACTGTCCTTCCTTCCTCTTTTATTATGGTTTGCATACAAGTCTCTCAAGTCTCTGCAGCCCAGGCAGGCCTGGAATTTGCATCCTCTTCCTTAGACAGTCAAGTGCTGGGACTGCAGTAGGTACCACCTTCTGCACATGATTTGAATTATTTCCATATTTCTAATTGATTGTCTATGTATTTATGAAAGTTTGTGCCCATAGCATAAATTCATTTGTCAAAAAAATAAGAAAGCACTATAAAACAAGAATAAACCTGTGAGTTTTTAGTTGCAGTAATCAAGAAACCTCTCATTTTATTGTCCTTTGTATTTTTAAATTATTCTCTGTTTCATCTTGTAATTCATATTTTGTACTTGTTATTGCTTTTTATTTGCTTTAATTTTGCCTTTAAAAGATCTCTTTTCTAAGATGAGCAGTAGTGGCACGTTGCCTTTAATCCCAGTACACAGGAGGCAGATGCTGGTGGATCTCTGTGAGTTCCAGAATATGCCCTTCTACAGAGAAACCCTACTTCAAAAAAAGAAAGAAAGAAAGAAAGAAAGAAAGAAAGAAAGAAAGGTTCTCTTTCCCCTTCCATCTGTCTCTCTCCCTTGCTCTAGATCTTTCTAAAATTCAGCATTTGCTTTTAATGAATATAAAAAAGCCTAACAAGTGTTCAAAATAATCTTATTTTACTCAAATGAATTTCATTATTTCTGAGTATAAAATGTTGTTTCTGAGGAATGCTTTAAAATGAATTTTATTTATTACAAAGGAAAAAAGTAAATTTTTGTTGCAATGTTCAACTTTTGGCCTACATTTTATCTTGGTATCCTATAAAGAAATTGAATTATTGTTCAAATTTTTATCATAGATTTTTGGCACTATTAACTTATTTTATCTTTATCATTTGTTATATTCCCAAATAAATTTTTAAAAAGTAATATATTAGCTCTATACAATTTTAGCCTTTGATTATGTAAAAATTTGTTTCCATGACCTTGAATACATGTTGATGTGTGTATGTGTAGGTATTTATGTCCACCTGAGTGCAGGTGCTCTGAAAAGCTGGAGCGCCAGATGCACTGAAGCTGGAGTTATAGACATTTACAAGCCCCCTTAATGGTTGTTAAGGATAAAACTTAGATCCTCTGCAAGAGCAGAGAGTCTTCTCATCAGCTAAAGCATCTCTACATCACTTTTGATTATTTCAACTACCAGCCTTGTTCAAATTTAGAGGTCAGTAGAACTGAATATGGTTTCCTGTAGTAATATTATTCACTAGACAAAGAATTAATTTTAATTCAAGATTTGAACTTTTATGTTACTGCCTTGCTTCATCCCTTAAAGAATCATTTCACTACATTTTCAATAGAGAAAATTAGTATGACATTATAAACAGATCATTAGACACATTGCATGAATATAATGGAAATAAGAATTACTCAGGATTAAATGCTAAGTGCTCTCAGCTAATGGTCCTTTTTCATTATTTCTATAAAGAGCAGCAGAAGCTTGCCCTTTACAATTACATACCAACAAAATTCAAATACATTGAGCAGAATGAAATGTCATGTTATGATATAAAGTAGTTATCAAATAATTTCAAAAGAATTAATCTGTTTGTATTTTCTATTATCTAAAATATTTTGAAATGAGCACACATTTGCCTTTGAAGTTTTTCAGAAATATGCATACTCCATATTTTCCTATCTATAAATCAATTATATGTATTAATTATATGTAAAATCTATGTTAGTCATGTACTGGGGGGATACTTAAATCAGTAGGTGCTTGCTAACCATACTGGGCATGGTGGTGTCCAATTGTAATCCCAGAACTTGGGTGGCCGAGCGAGGCAGTTCGTTCAGGTCGATGGCCTGTAACCTTAGCCTTACTGAGCCAGTAAGAGGTTTATGTTCTGAAAACATAAAAACATGGTGGAACTTCCTCAAGTAAAACATCTAGGGTTGACCTCTGGCTTCTTTATTTGCACACACACAAGCCAGTTCTTTCATCTCTCTCTCTCTCTCTCTCTCTCTCTCTCTCTCTCTCTCTCTCTCTCTCTCTCTCTCTCTCTCTCTCTCTCTCTCTCTCTCTCTCTCTCTCTCTCTCTCTCTCTCTCACACACACACACACACACACACAAGTGCACATATACCATATATTAGTCAGACATATCAAATTAAAAGGAGCAACAGGTTATAAAAGAAATGTCATATGAGATATTCTGTCACATAATTATAAAGGGTGGGATGTCCCCATTCTCTCTCTTTCTCTTCTATTCTCTCCCATATGTCTATAAGACAAAGACCCACTAATGCCAATGGTATAAATAATGACACAGAGGCAAATCTTAAGTTGAAGCTGTTAAAAATTTAAAGTGCCACCTGAAGTTATTCATCTCAGAACTATGACCCCTCACAAACATACCTCTACGTTGTTCATTTCAGATCTTAATGGATTGAACAATAACTATACATATCAGTGACAACCATCAGTGTACTGTACTCGGTCTACTATACCTGACACCTGACTTTTTCAGAAGTATTATTTCAGACAGAGTCAGATGGCCTGAATCAGCAAGAAGAAAGGTCCTGAATGGCAAAGTGTTGAGTAGGAGGATCAAGGATGTGAAGTAAATAGGATCGGAAATAAAGAAATTAAAAGCAATTGCTGGTATCAGAATATCATGAATAAACAGATAACTTATACAAAGCAAGTTTAGTATGAAGTACAGCATCATTTACATAATTTGTAGAAGGAAAAATGGCCAAAGTCAGCAGAGAGCTAAGTCTAACAATGTTGGCAAAAAACCAACAACCTTGAATTGTCCATCAGACAGGCCTTACTAACTCAGGTTCTGGACAAGGACACAGAACTAAAGGTCCCTTTGTCCTCCAATGAGTACCTCTAAGAAAGTCAAGAGGAATGACTGATTTATCTGATACTTTGGACATCTACTGATCTCATCAAGTTGTCATATAAAATTAAGTATCATATCCCAAATTTCTCTTCTAACTTGAGTTTCCCCTCATATTTCTGAACAGCTGCGATCCCAACTAGCAGATGCTATTTGCACATGAGGAATTGTCACAGGGGTTTCTCCTACCTGGTTGGTGTAAATATAAGGAGATGATAATGAGGCTGAATTAAAAAAGGCTACAGAAGCTTCTGAAAGACATGAAGAGACAGAATAGTCTTCTGGACTTATTAATTTCACATTGTATTTAGAATGGCTTTAATATTTAGCTATTACATCATATGACCATATACCAAAAAGTTTTGGAACAATAAAAACATGTTCCTCAGCTATGGAAATCTGTAGTATGAAAGTAGAATGCAGTGGGTGATGTTCTCTGTGAGTGTGCACTGGTGGGGGGCAAGTTCTAGTTTACAAACTATAGATATCTCACTGTGCCTTCCCATGATTCCCTGGGATTCCTAGATTTTGAAAGTGTGGTGATCTAATTTGTCATGGCTCCACTCTAATGACCTAGTCACCTTCCAAAACTGTGCCTCTTAATGCATTGTAGTAACAAGGACAGTTTTCACAGGTTTTTAAATTTTAATTTAATAATTTTTTGTGAGTATGTATTTCAGTGTTTGCACATACACACACTTGCTGCTGCCTGCATGTGGAGATCTGGGAACTGTTATCAGGAGTAGTTTCTCTTCTTCTACCATGTGCATTCTTGGGTCTAAGTCAGGTCGTCAGGTTTGGTGGAAAATGTTACCCACTGAACCATGTCACTAACCTTCAACCTATGCATTCCAAGAGTACATAAAAATTAATTACAATGTACCAATAGTATCTTGTTTAATTTTCTTAGTGGGTTTTAACATGACAAAACTAACAATGCACATTTTACATTATCTCACAAAAAATGCATCCTCTGGAATATATAATGTGAGAATGTTAAAATGTAAAAGAGAATACAGTTTGCTATAGAGGTACTCCCTAACTAAAGATTATTTGGTTTAGACATTCTTAAGATGGTTCAAAATGATTGAGATTCATTGTAAACGCCACTATAAATTTTGAATTTTGACTTATTTTTCAGAATTATATTTTTTAAAATATTTTATCTATTATGTATACTTGTGTGTATCTCTGTATTATTATGCTCATGGGAGAGTATTTACAGAACTCAGAAGAGGGCATCAGACATCATAGAGTTGGGTGAGCAAACTGATATGGGTGCTGAGAGCCACCTTTGTTCTTCTGCAATATTAACAACTGTCTTAACCACTGAACCATTTCTCTAGGCCCATTCTACTCCATAATAATAATTTCTTAAAACCCTATTCAGTGACTGCATGCTAAAACTATGTATTAGCTATGAGTTCAATGAGTAAGCTATCACTAAAAAGTGGTATTAAACAGACTAGGTTATACAATCAACCATTTACTTGTAATATTTTCAATATAGGATATGTCTATGGAGACAGCTGCAATGTAAGAAGAAATGGATTTGTGTTAAAATTTTGTTGCCTAAATGTGGTAAAATAACTAAAGGTAATGATAATTTTTCCAAAAATTACCAATTTTATCTGAAAAGTATATATACAAATAGATTTCAAATTTCATCTCTGTACTTTTTGAGTGAAATTATTTTAAATAAGATACTTTTATATTCAAATAGACTGAAGTTGTATAATATCTTGAAAGAAAATAAAATGTATTTCTATCCCATGCTGTATCTCAGACACATTTAATACTAAATTATATTAAAATATAAAAATGTAAATCTAAACAAGGTTTTGAAATTAACATAAGTAAAAACTAAATGTCCCAGTGTCTTGAGAGAAGCATTAGTGTTTCCTAGGAGACTTCTTGAATGTTCAGTGAACATGAGTTAGGTTTGCAACACACATATCAGGCAGCTCACAAAATTCTATTATCTCATGCTACAGGGGATCCAAAGACCTCTTCTGGCCTGTGAGGGAATTTGCATACACATGTGTATTGTGTGCATACACAAATACACACAAACACATCAGAAGGATGGAAGGAAGGAAGAAAGGAAAGAAGGAAGAAAGGGAGGTAGGGATGGAAAAAGGAAGGAAGGAAGATGAAAAGAAAAGTAAAAAATTGAATGTCTTCATTTGTAGTAAAGGAAAATATGAAGCCTGGAGATCACTGCCTATAGCTTCAGCCTTTCTTTGTGGGGTGGTGGAAAGACTGCAGATGTAGAAACATGTTGTGGCTTTATAACATTGGAAATATGCTAAAGAAATATACAAGCACTGACTCACAGTGTAGAAAGGTCATTGTAGCATATGAATATCTTGCACATAAATTTGTTATTTAAAAGAGAAATATAAGTTGGTAAGGACACGGCTCAGAACTGAAAGTTCTGCTATTTATTCATGAGGACCTGAGCTCCATTTCTAGCACCCACATAAAAGAAAGTTAAAAAGAGTGACATGTGTGTGTAGTCCCAGGACTGAGAAGGCAGAAACAGGAAGGTGTTTAGGACATTTTAGCAAGCCTAGCCAAACAGGTCAACTTTTTTTTCAGCAAGTGACTCTGTCCCCCAAAATGAAGAGAGTGACTGAGGAAGACATTCAAATAGACGTCTGCCCTCCACATGCAGATACACACATGTGTGCACATTTTCATACACATAGGCAAACATTCATTCCAACATGTATGTTCTAGTTACATTCAGTTGTCAGCTTGCCACAACCTATAATCATTTGGAAAGGAGACCTAAATTGAGAAATTATATGGATCAGATTGACCTGTGGGCATGTCTGTGGATTATTTACTTGGTTGTGGATTATGGTGATGTCATCCCTGTACAGGTGGTCATGACTTGTAAAACAAATTGAGATGATCATGAGCCAAAGAAAGGCCATTTGTAGCATTACTAAATGCTTTCTGCCTCTCATGCTTCTTTCTTGAATCCCTATACTGACTTCTCATGATGGATTGTGATCTGAAAGTGTCAGATGAAATAAACCCTTTCTTCAAAAGTTATTTTTGGCCATGGTGTTTACCACAGCAACACAAAAGAAATTAGAACAATGCTTCTACAGCAAAGCACACTAACACATGCACATACACACGCATGCCCACACATTGATTAATGTAGATAAAAATGCCAGATCTTAATGAATGTATGACTGCAGGGAGAACAAAACTTGTTACTAATTTGAAAATGCTCAGAATCAATATTTTAAGTGCCTGGTAGGCTGTGTATAATGACCTAATCAAAGAGTATATCCCCAATCTCTGTATACATGTGTATGCTATACTATGTTACAGGATGGTATTAATGCAACAGATAGAAATAAGGATGGTAGTCACCTAACCTTAAATCAAGATCATTCTTAATTATCAAGACAAACCTTAAATAATCATAATGATTCTTAATTGTGAGAGAGAAGCCAACTGATTTAATCCAAAGAAATGGAATTGTTTCTATTTATAATAGCATTGAAAATAAAAGAGGCCACAGACTAAAGGAAGCAGGCATCCTCAGGAAGTTGAAGAAGAGAATGAACCGGATTCCTCTGGGAAGTTGTGTTGTCTGTCCTGCAGACACCTTGACTTTGGCCTAGTAAATTCCATTTCATTTTGATTCATTCCACACAAATAAACAACTTGCACTACTTTAATCACTAAATTTTGTAGTTTTTTGTTACTGAAACAATACAAATAATAACACATTAAATAGGTATTAGTGAATCACTTTAAGTCCAGTAAGTTATTGAAAATAACTAGTAGTGACAAAACTTCACATTCATAGGCAGTTAAAGTATTACTCACAGCAATGAAGTGGCAAATACATTTTCTTAGAGTGCTATCATAACAAACACATTGGTGCACAACTAACATTCCAGAACTTAGAAGGCTAAGGTGGGACAACTACCAGTTAGAAGTCATCTGGGCTTCTGCAAAGTCATAAAGGACAAAAAGGTTTGAAAAATAACTAGTAGTTCTCAACTTAGAATTTTTTCAGTACCCAGAAATCCCACATGTCTATATTGTCATTCATGTTTCCAAGCATAGTTTATGTTAACAAGTATGTGCCAAGGAGGAGGAGCAGATTTGAGGTAGCCTTGCTCCAACTGGAAGAGCTGGCAGGCTTGATCAATTCAGCTACAACCCAATATAGAACCAGGGCTTTGAGTTGGTACACCCCATTTATGAGCTTCTGGATTCAATGAAGGTGCTGGTGCTGTGGAACCACAATTGCACAATCTCTCTGACTCAGGCCAACACCAAAATATCCAAGAGGAGTCTACCTAAAGGTCCAGGAT
>NW_026068011.1:5323355-5327112 GCF_014885135.2 Alexandromys fortis | reverse complement strand
ATGACTTGTAAAACAAATTGAGATGATCATGAGCCAAAGAAAGGCCATTTGTAGCATTACTAAATGCTTTCTGCCTCTCATGCTCCTTTCTTGAATCCCTATACTGACTTCTCATGATGGATTGTGATCTGAAAGTGTCAGATGAAATAAACCCTTTCTTCAAAAGTTATTTTTGGCCATGGTGTTTACCACAGCAACACAAAAGAAATTAGAACAATGCTTCTACAGCAAAGCACACAAACACATGCACATACACACGCATGCCCACACATTGATTAATGTAGATAAAAATGCCAGATCTTAATGAATGTATGACTGCAGGGAGAACAAAACTTGTTACTAATTTGAAAATGCTCAGAATCAATATTTTAAGTGCCTGGTAGGCTGTGTATAATGACCTAATCAAAGAGTATATCCCCAATCTCTGTATACATGTGTATGCTATACTATGTTACAGGATGGTATTAATGCAACAGATAGAAATAAGGATGGTAGTCACCTAACCTTAAATCAAGATCATTCTTAATTATCAAGACAAACCTTAAATAATCATAATGATTCTTAATTGTGAGAGAGAAGCCAACTGATTTAATCCAAAGAAATGGAATTGTTTCTATTTATAATAGCATTGAAAATAAAAGAGGCCACAGACTAAAGGAAGCAGGCATCCTCAGGAAGTTGAAGAAGAGAATGAACCGGATTCCTCTGGGAAGTTGTGTTGTCTGTCCTGCAGACACCTTGACTTTGGCCTAGTAAATTCCATTTCATTTTGATTCATTCCACACAAATAAACAACTTGCACTACTTTAATCACTAAATTTTGTAGTTTTTTGTTACTGAAACAATACAAATAATAACACATTAAATAGGTATTAGTGAATCACTTTAAGTCCAGTAAGTTATTGAAAATAACTAGTAGTGACAAAACTTCACATTCATAGGCAGTTAAAGTATTACTCACAGCAATGAAGTGGCAAATACATTTTCTTAGAGTGCTATCATAACAAACACATTGGTGCACAACTAACATTCCAGAACTTAGAAGGCTAAGGTGGGACAACTACCAGTTAGAAGTCATCTGGGCTTCTGCAAAGTCATAAAGGACAAAAAGGTTTGAAAAATAACGAGTAGTTCTCAACTTAGAATTTTTTCAGTACCCAGAAATCCCACATGTCTATATTGTCATTCATGTTTCCAAGCATAGTTTATGTTAACAAGTATGTGCCAAGGAGGAGGAGCAGATTTGAGGTAGCCTTGCTCCAACTGGAAGAGCTGGCAGGCTTGATCAATTCAGCTACAACCCAATATAGAACCAGGGCTTTGAGTTGGTACACCCCATTTATGAGCTTCTGGATTCAATGAAGGTGCTGGTGCTGTGGAACCACAATTGCACAATCTCTCTGACTCAGGCCAACACCAAAATATCCAAGAGGAGTCTACCTAAAGGTCCAGGATATATGTATGTATGGTTGTGCAGTGCACATGTGCAGTGTTCATTAAGGATAGAATAGTATATTTGATCTCCTGAAACTGGAGGAGTAAGAGATAATTATGAGCTACTATGAGGGTGCTGGAACTACAACCCAGTCCTCTGGAAAAGCAGACAGTTCACTTAAGCATTTAGCCACTGCCAGCTTCCATCTTCCCCCTCTCCATTTTCAATGTCTATCCAGCATTCATTCACAGTTTCAAAAAAAAAATCTCAGTAGACACTGGGCTGGTTCTTGTCTTTTACCTAAATCTTCTCTAGGCTGTTCCCTGTGCTCTGCCTTCTAACTGCTCCAACTTGTCCCCCCTGCAGTTCCCTTTTCTCTTTTACCCACTGAAATTCCATGCATGAGCTGCAGTTCACCAGCAAATAAGAATCTGTCCTTTTTGAAGTTTAATTAGTGCCACGTCTCGGTAACCATAGTGCGGGGACAATACTTATCCCCGTATGATATGTGATGACCAGGAGTCCAACAGGAGTTAACTTGCTTGTCACAACACATATATGCATTTTTCTGTGCCTATCTTATCTGGTATGATGTGATAGGTTGACTGTGCAAAGTGAAAAATTTAAGAAGATTTAAATTTCATGTGTGAAGGGCCCTTCTCTGAGTGTGATTGGTTTGAACAATTTTTTTGGACATATTCACAATGAGTAGGTTTAAGGATCTCATCAGTCTTTATGAGTGTAGCTGAGTGTGGAAGCCAGAAGAGGGTCAAGAGCCCTTGGAATGGGAATTATGGGCAGTTGTGAATTAGCCATTTTGGGTGTTGGGAACCAAATTCCTGTCCTTTCCAAGAGAAGTAATTCTTCTAACCTTTGAGCCATCTCTCCAACTCCACTCAATCATTATCTTAGCCTTATTAAGATCATGATTACAGATCATGTTCAGACAATCTTTATTAAATGCTCATTCTGAATTATGACAGAGGACTATAGTGTGACATTTTCTCACTCCTCCACACTCCCACCTTATGCTCTAGCAGAACAGCAATGGGGTGGATGTTGGGGTGGGCCAACACATAACCCTGGTTCTCGGCCTGGGTAGTTTAAGGGTTGGTCAGCTCGCCAGCTTGCCCATCTTCACTACCAGAGTGAGTTCTTCGGCATTGCCCTGGCTAGTTCACCCCTTGTAACAATAAGCAAGGGGAAAGAACAGTTCTCCTGCTTTCATTCCCTCAGGGTGGGCTTCCCTACAACTACATCATCAGGGTCATTCTCCAAACTGCAGCTAGTGAGAGTCATGGACAGCTCTCTCACTCCTATGACCTCAGGGTCAGTCATTCCGGCAGGCTACAAGTGGCATTGGGCAGAGGGAAGGGGGCATCTCTCCTCCTGCCCACATCAGAATATGGCAGGTGAGGGCTGGGACCAGATTTCCTATGTTCAAGTTCTTAGGATGCTTCTGCCACACCCATATAAATAGGGTCACCTCTGTGTTGCCCAGGAGAAGTGCAGGGTCCACTTTACTGAGTGCTGCAGCTAGTAAGGGGGAGGGTTAGTGTCAATGGATTGTTTAGATTTTTTTTTAATATCTAGCTTCTTAAGTTCTTTATATAATTTAGATATTAGTCCTCTATCACATATGGAGATTATAAAACTCTTCCCACTTTCTAGTTTGCTGTTTTATCCAAATGCTTTTCCTTATAGAAGTTTTTCAGTTTCATGAAGTCCCATTTATTAATTATTGATTTTAGTTCCTGAATTATTGGTGTCCTGTTCTAGAGGTCTCCTGTGCTAATGAGTTCAAAGCTATTCCTAATTTTATCTTCTATAAGGTTCAGTGTATCTGTTTGGCCTGGATTTTTGTGCAGGGTGATAAGTATGATGAGTATTGTTTTCTTCTGCCTTCAATTATCCAGTTTTACCAGTATCAACTGTGGGAGATGGGGTTTCCAGTATCTATTTCTGTCTTCTTTTTTTTTTTATTAAAAATCAAATATACCAAATTCTGTGGATTTATGTCTGGGTATTCAATTCAATTCCTTGATCAACTTGTCTATTTTTATGCCAAAACAATGCTGTTTCTCTCAGTACAGTATAACTTGAAATTGGGAATAGAACTCTAGCAATTCTTGTAATGTTCAGTATCATTTTAACTATTGTGTGTGTTTTGTATTTCTATAAGAAGGTGAGAATTGTCCTCTTAAGATCCTTATACTTTATTACATATTACATACATTTATAATTTTACCTGCCAGAAATAGACACAATAGACTTACATTAAGTCAAATACATTTTTAATCTGGCATGGAAATATATTACTAT
>NW_026068011.1:5314595-5316696 GCF_014885135.2 Alexandromys fortis | reverse complement strand
GCAGAACAGCAATGGGGTGGATGTTGGGGTGGGCCAACACATAACCCTGGTTCTCGGCCTGGGTAGTTTAAGGGTTGGTCAGCTCGCCAGCTTGCCCATCTTCACTACCAGAGTGAGTTCTTCGGCATTGCCCTGGCTAGTTCACCCCTTGTAACAATAAGCAAGGGGAAAGAACAGTTCTCCTGCTTTCATTCCCTCAGGGTGGGCTTCCCTACAACTACATCATCAGGGTCATTCTCCAAACTGCAGCTAGTGAGAGTCATGGACAGCTCTCTCACTCCTATGACCTCAGGGTCAGTCATTCCGGCAGGCTACAAGTGGCAGTGGGCAGAGGGAAGGGGGCATCTCTCCTCCTGCCCACATCAGAATATGGCAGGTGAGGGCTGGGACCAGATTTCCTATGTTCAAGTTCTTAGGATGCTTCTGCCACACCCATATAAATAGGGTCACCTCTGTGTTGCCCAGGAGAAGTGCAGGGTCCACGTTACTGAGTGCTGCAGCTAGTAAGGGGGAGGGTTAGTGTCAATGGATTGTTTAGATTTTTTTAATATCTAGCTTCTTAAGTTCTTTATATAATTTAGATATTAGTCCTCTATCACATATGGAGATTATAAAACTCTTCCCACTTTCTAGTTTGCTGTTTTATCCAAATGCTTTGCCTTATAGAAGTTTTTCAGTTTCATGAAGTCCCATTTATTAATTATTGATTTTAGTTCCTGAATTATTGGTGTCCTGTTCTAGAGGTCTCCTGTGCTAATGAGTTCAAAGCTATTCCTAATTTTATCTTCTATAAGGTTCAGTGTATCTGTTTGGCCTGGATTTTTGTGCAGGGTGATAAGTATGATGAGTATTGTTTTCTTCTGCCTTCAATTATCCAGTTTTACCAGTATCAATTGTGGGAGATGGGGTTTCCAGTATCTATTTCTGTCTTCTTTTTTTTTTTATTAAAAATCAAATATACCAAATTCTGTGGATTTATGTCTGGGTATTCAATTCAATTCCTTGATCAACTTGTCTATTTTTATGCCAAAACAATGCTGTTTCTCTCAGTACAGTATAACTTGAAATTGGGAATTGAACTCTAGCAATTCTTGTAATGTTCAGTATCATTTTAACTATTGTGTGTGTTTTGTATTTCTATAAGAAGGTGAGAATTGTCCTCTTAAGATCCTTTTACTTTATTACATATTACATACATTTATAATTTTACCTGCCAGAAATAGACACAATAGACTTACATTAAGTCAAATACATTTTTAATCTGGCATGGAAATATATTACTATTGTAATAGTATTTTGGAGGTTAAAGCAGGATCATCCCAAGTCCAAAGCCATCTGGCTCCATAGAAAGTTATGATCCATAGGAGACCTTGTTTCTAAACAGAAAGACAGACAGATAGACAGACAGACAGACATGCACACACATTTTATTATGGAAGAGTCTTTATAAACTTATACTAAACATAATGAAGCACTTTCTCTGTACATTCTCAGTATAAAAGACTCAGGCAAACAGCAGTATGTTCTTGCCTGGTATCTGGAGACTTTGAGCACTGAGAAGTAACAGCATAGAGGCAACAAAAGACATAAACTGAGGGACAATTTACAGTAAGATAAAACAGCACCATCAACCTCAGAAGCTCCTGGGACTGCCACTCTTAATGCAGCTCAGACTAATAATAAACCTGTGTATTTGGTGATGGACTGTCTAAATATGACAAATTATACTTTTACGAAAACTGACAGCTTGAAGGCACACATTTAAATTCCCTCTTCACACACACTTGATGGTAGCATCAAAGAAAAAAATATAAAAAAAGATAAATTCAGAACTTTGCTAAAAATGAGAAACAGAAGAATGGAGATAGTGGCTGTGAGAGACAAGACAGGTAACTTCTAATGTGCTAGAACCCAGTAGGATAACTGTTTAACATTAAATAATTGAATAATTCAAATAGTAAATACTGAAATTATTGATTCTTACCAAAACAGAGAAATTGCATCAGATATGATATAATTATGATTAGATAATATTATTTATTTATTTATTTATTAAAGATTTCTGTCTCTTCCCCACCGCCGCCTCCCCTTTCCCCCCTCC
>NW_026068011.1:5274392-5314122 GCF_014885135.2 Alexandromys fortis | reverse complement strand
CCCACAACTGACAAAGGTCTGATCTCCAAAATATATAAAGAACTCAAGAAACTAGACCGTAAAAGGCTAATCAACCCAATTATAAAATGGGGCACTGAGTTGAACAGAGATCTCTCAACAGAAGAAGTTGAAATGGCCAAAAGACATTTAAGGTCATGCTCAACTTCCTTAGTGATCAGGGAAATGCAAATCGAGACAACTTTAAGATTAGATAATTTTAGAATACAAGTATGCCACAAATTATGTTCAAAGGCTATACCTTGGATAAAATGCACAAAAATTAAACAAATAAACAAAGATACTTCATCACAATTCCATGAACTGAGTGAGTCAGCTTTCTGTCTCCTGAAAATCAATGAAGCCCCAAGGGAGACACTGAGATGAATTCCAGCACTCTGCCTTGCATGGTGTTTCCATGAGATAGGAAATAACTAGAAACATGCATTTAGGGCCAGTTATTGAAGTTGAACAGTCAACAGTTTACGAATTTCAAGCATGATAGTCTTACCAAATAAATCAGAGATTATTTCTCTCTATTAATACAGTTGATAATGGTGATGATGACTGTATTGACAAAAATAATGGTAATAACAAGAAAAAATAGTATCCTGTTTAAAATGAGATACATAATACAGAATAAAGACAAAGGAAAAAGAGGAGAAGTAGAAAGGAGAGGATGGTTGGAAAGATGTGGAAGCTGTAGTAATTTACACCCCTCTTAGAAAAGCTTAAAATTATTTTCAATAAAAACATTTTCTCATTTTTTTTTCAATTTTTAAAAGAAAACAAGCTATCTTTTTCATTTTACATACCAACCCAATTCTTACTCCCTCTCCTTGCCCCTTTCAACTTCCCCTCTACTCCCCATCCACTCCCTGGAGAAAGTAAAGTAAACTGCTTTGGGGAAGGCCCAAGGCCTTCTCTACTATATCTAGGCTAAGCAAGGTATCCATTCAAAGAATTTTCTCATTTCTTAAGGAAGAGATTTAATGAGCTTGGTCAACTGAAGAAAAGAAGTGTGTGTGTGGGGGGGGGACTATCAGAACTTGCACTTTACCAAGTAAATTTTGTCTCCTAAAGCATGTTCCTAATTACCTATTTTCTATTTCTTCAAAACAGGGGAGCAGAACCTTTTTTTTCCCTATGAAGAAGAAACTCATGTCCATTTATTTGATTTAGACAAATAAGTCTAACTAACCAATATACAGTATCCAAAACACAAATAAATGCTATGTGTTTAAATTTTTTACACTGTAAAGATTTGTCACTCATGTTTGTTTAACAAAGTGCTGATTAGCCAGTACCCAGGCAGGAAGTATAGCTGGAATGGCCAGACCAGGAGAATTCTGTAAAGATGAAATGGCAGAGATGCAGTCACAAGCTAGACACAGAGGAAGCAAGATGAGAATGCCTTAAAGAAAAAGGTACCAAACTATGTAGCTAAGCATAGATAAGAATTATGGGTTAATTTAAGTTGTAAGAGCTAATGAATAAGAAACCTGAGCAAAACAGTTTATAATTAATACAAGCTTCTGTGTGTTTCTTTGGGATTAAATGATATTTAGACCAGACAGGTCAGAATCTTCTTTCTATAAATGGTACCTAACATTCAGCTACTACATATACATAAAACATGAGAGAACTTGGGAAGGGATTCAAAACACAAATGAATAGAGTTAAGCATGGCTTTTTTGGCAGCAGTATTATTTTGGTGGGCTATGTTTATGTTCTCTAGAAGTAAGCAGAGGCATGGCTCCTTTAAGAGAGGCTTCCTCACTTAGTGTTAGTTGGCAAAAATCTTGCAACTCTTTTAAGAGGCTCTGACACCAAACACATAAATGGTGTTCATGAGCAGCCAGTGACAGTTTTCTTGGTGGTGGCATGGAAGTTGAAACTCGACAGAGTTGTGACAATATGGCTCCTGCCAATACCTTACCATGAAGCTAAACTTTCAGAAAGCTAAGGAATGGAGCACAGGCAGTCACCAAAGCCAAGATTTTAATTCTAACCATGTCATGTAGCAGATTATGGACTTATGTGTTCAGAAATGGGAAGTATATATAATATAGTCAGATTCAGATTAAAAAACATTAAACTGTTTACAGTGTATTTAAAATATGTGTAAACTTAGGAGCAAATATTAAAAAGATAAAGTCCTTTTAAGAAAAGAAATAGAGTTGTTGGGTATGGTGGCACATTCTTTTAATCCCAGCACTTGAAAGACAGAGGCAGGCAGATCTCTATAAGTTTGAAGCCACCCTGTGCTGTAGGGTGAGATCCAGGACAGCTGAAGATATACAGAGAAACCCTGTCTCAAAAAACCAAACACTAAAAATAAAAATAAAAGATTAGAGTAAAAAAAGCCCTGTAAAGATTGATGGAAAATATAAAGACAATCTGGATTTTGTATGGGATCATGTTGTCTTTGAGTTGTTTGACTGCTGAGAAAGAAGCAACAGCTTCTAAAAGACATTTGATTAAAAATTCTGCAGGAATAAATCAGCTTATGTATTTTGAAAATTCCTTGACTTCAAAATTTAAGTCAAAATACGTTACTTTGGAGAAGATGCTTTGCATTTGTTTTCACAGGAAATGAGAGGTTGTGGATACAATCTGGATTAAGAAAAAATAAGATTTTACCAAAAAAAGAGCCCTGAAAAATCTCCAGTGGGAAGGGATGGCCCAGATGAACCAATCTTTCATAGCACTTCTGATGCAGTTTTCTCTGAGTTGTACATTCAGAACAACTTCAAGACTGAAGAGATGATCATGTCTTACAGAATACTCCAGTCAGAACTTGACTATAATCCTTACTTTGTTTGGGGTCCCCATAAGATTATCAGCACTCCCAATAATCAGGAAGTAGCCTATAAAACTATGCCCAATCAAAAGAATGGATTATGAATTTTTTGTTTTGTTTTGCATGTTGGCTACAAGATACGATGGATAATGATCAAGGGGAAAAAAAGCTAAACAAAGTATAATTGACTCAGGATTCTTGTTTTGCAAAGAAAATAGGGGAAATGCTGTGGAATAATATTCTTCTGTACAGTAAAGATTTGTTACTAGTGTTGGTTTAATAAAATTCTGATTGAATTCTCAGACAGGAAGTATAGGTGAGATGACCAGACTAGGAGAATTCTGGGAAGAGGAAAGGCAGAGATGCAGTCACCAGCTAGAAGCAGAGGAAGCAATATGAGAATGTCTTAATGGTAAAAGATACTAAGCCAAGTGGCTAAACATAGATAAGAATTTTGTGTTAATTTAAGTTGTAAGAGCTAGTTAATAATGATACTGAGCTAATAAGTGATCCAATTTATAATTAACATAAGCCTCTCTAGGATTCTATGGGACTGAATGGCTGCAGGACCAGGTGGTACAGAAACTTCAGTCTTTAAATGTTTCCATCTTACTGGTTAGTAAAACTGTCTTTGATTAATTTTTCTTACTTTTAAAATTGTGTGTGTGTGTGTTCTGTGCACATGAACAGGCATGGTCACATGAATGTAGTTGCCTACAGAGACCAAAAGCATCAGATTTCTCCAGGAGTTTGAGTTACAAGTAGTTGTGGGTATTCTGACAAAAGTGACAAAAGTACCATACCACAGGATATCAAACAGTGGGCTATGATCTCTCTGGGGATCAAATGACCATTTCATGGGGATCACCAAAGACCATCATATATCAGATATTTACATTATTATTCATTACACTAACAAAATTATAATTACAAAATAACAACAAAGATAACTTTACTGTTGAAGGTCTCTACCTGAGGAAGTTTATTAAAGTACTGAGTATTAAGAAAGTTGAGAATCACTTCACTAAATCCTGATCCTCTGCAAGAACAGGCTGTGTTATTAATTGCTAAGCCACTTGTCTATCTTCTTCAAGACATGGCAATTTGTCCTTGAATTACTCTATGTTCTTCAGCAACTGATTTTGAATCATACCTTTAAAAGAAAATTATAAATATATTTAACAGTGTGCAGGGTGTACACGAGTATCTATTCTCTGTTATTCATCATTTGTGAATGAGACCATAAGTAAAAAGTTTTGACTACTGAAGTTTGACTTCAGTAGAAAATAATAAAGTCACCGAAAAACACAAGGAGAACTTTCTCCATGGGATAGCAGAAGAACAGCATATCATAATAAAAAAAAGTAGGTTGTGAAAAAAAAAATAAAAGAAAATGTAATTTTAAGTGTTGAAAATACTAAAGCTAGAATTTCACAAAAAAATTCAAAAATAAACCAGATCATTGAAGGCTGACCAGTAGGTGTGGCTGAAGACCTATCTATCAGAAACAGTTTGATTCATTTCATACTTCTTTATATTGCGGCATGTCTTATGTGGTCATTTTTAGAGGTATCAATGAAAATTAGATGGTCCACTTTAATCATTTTATCTGAACATATTTGTTCATAATTTCCTTCACTTTTACCTTTAGTTAAAATATCTTTCCTTCTAATATATTTATTTCTAAAAGTAATAGATGAAGCCTTCACTGTCTCTTTAAGATGTAAAAATATTTCTGTAAACCCAATGAGTTATTTTGGAATTTACTTGAGTATTTTTATCATAAGTTAACTCAAGGATAAAAAGAAAAAAATTGACTTAAGCAATTATGTGGAATTTAACACAGAAAACTAAGCTAGTATTATCATTTCTATGAATTGTATAAAGAATAGTGTCAAAAGATTTTTTTATTCTGAAATGGGACTCTTCAATTTCTGATTAGAAATACCTCTCCCTGACAAAATAAGACTGTTTATTAAGTGGATGTAAATTATAAGTAGTAATTAGTCTAGATTTTAATTTTGACATGAGGTAATGAGTTTTGCTCTGCAGATGCTAAAACAATGGACTTTGAATTCATACTAAACATTTCCTAGTCTATCAGATTTAAACACTGGGCCATTTACTACATTTTGAATTTCTGTAATTTCTCTTAATCTACCCCATATTATTTTCACTTATTCTGTGCTATTATATCTATCTTTATATAGGTTGTTCACCTTTGTTGTATGGTCAGTATTGTATGAAATTCCTATTATTAGTTTGGTTTATATTTTACCTTTTGTGGTTCTATTGGTAATTTATTTATAACTAAATTTATATCTACAGCTAATAACTGTATTTATTTAAATATTTCAGTGTATCCATTCTTCCATAAAATAAAAAAATGAATAATTAAACTTTTTTTCTACTTTCTCTTTTTCTTGCTCAACCCCTTGATTTCATTAAACAAATTCATACCTATTTTACTGTATTTGAGTTTATTTGGATAAAGTCAGCATCCTGCTCTTCCACTGTGTTGGTCTGATATTCATCCCTTAGATGAAACCAAAGAAAATCTATCCATTTTATGCTTTACATCCTGGTCTAGAGGCATCAACATTTCCTGGCTTGTGCTAAAGCAGAGCATCACAAACAAAATGATGGTGGAACAAGAATGGACATCCCATGGCAACTTGAATACCAAAAAGAGGGTAAGGTTGTTTCCCAAATTGCACTCAAGGATCCACCCACAGTGATTTTTTTTTTTTTTACCTCTTCCTGTATCCCCTTCCCAATAGCACTAGTCTGGGGACCCAATCTTGAAAACATAGCATCTCTGAGAAATTAAAGATTCCAAACAACAGAGGTTGGGATGTAGACAATAGAATGACATCTTCTCGCACATACAAGGCTGTGGGTTTAATTCTAGCACCACAACCAGAAAATGAATCAAGAAAAGTAAAAATGGCCTTGATGTCAGTTATTTATACAGTGATATTCCTGACCAATGTCACACAAAGCCACCTGTGACTATACTTAGAACAACAAGAAGAAAAAAAAATTCTCCTTAAAACAAAGTGTGGTAAAATAATGGTAGAACAAAAAGGCAAAAAGGAAAAGAAAAAAGTACACCAGAGCACAGCACTGACAGGCAACGTGATTATTTTCGTCATGACTGATTAGAATTCTGGTGGAAATAGCAATGCCCATATTTCTAGGTTTTATGAATTAAGCTATCCCATAACCATATCCCCCAACTTCTTAATAGCATCCAGTCAGAACCTCTTCTGCTTCTGTGCGTTAATACCTTACTTAGACTTTCCCAGCACAACCCCTTCTCCATAGGAAGCCCCTCTGCTACTGCATTCAAATGGAGACTTCCCTGGGTCATGTTCTCCCCTGAAGCATCAAGCTCATTAAACCTGAAGTGAAAACAAATGCAATTAATTAAATAAGCATACTTAAATTTTATAAATGAATAAGGAACAGAGGCTACTCATCAAAAGAAAAGCTACTGCACATACTTACTAAACTGTAGATAGACATAAACTTTTCTCAAGAGAATTTAATAGTATGAAGTAATTCAGAAATAGAATTACTCAATAACACAGAGAGCTATCCATATTATTCATGTGTTATGTGACAGCTTTGGCAGGGGAAAGACGCACCCCTGTTCAACACCTGAGCCAGGTAGGAGAGCTGATCCTCAGGTCATTAGAGTAGAAGAGCTGGCCCTGCCCCTTATCACCTGCAGCACTCTGTTGGGGTAGGCCACTTGTTAGTTCAAGGCTACCCAGAGCTAAAATAATCCCACAGAAACTATATTACTTGCTATAATGTTTGGCCAATAACTTAAGCATATTTCCGGTTAGCTTTTATATCTTAAATTAACCTATTTCTATTAATCTGTGTATCACCACATGGCTGTAGCTTACCAGGAAGTTCCGCTCCCTGCGTCTGTCTCTGGTGGTGCTACTTGGCATCTTCCTGACTTCATCTTTTTTCTCACAGCATTCATTTTACTTTTCCCCCACCTAGCTCTATTCTGCCCTATCACAGGCCTTATTCATTAACTAATAAAATCAATACATATACAGAAGGACATCCCACATCAGTACTCAGGAGAATATGGTGGAATACTCCTGTTCATAAATATTTCTTGTTCTCTTTGTTAATAAAAAGCTGATTGGTCAATAGCTAGTCTTTCTGGGCTGAAAGAATGCTAGGGAGAAGAAGGGTGGATTCAGAGGAGATGCCACAAGACTAAGATTGAGCAAGATGGGAAGTATATACATGAAGTAAACAAGCATTAGCAAAGCACATGGATTAATATAAATGGGTTAATTTAAGTTATAAGAGATAGCTAATAAAAAATAAGCTTAAGCTATCAGCTGGGTATTTATAATTAATAATAAATCTCTGTTTGGTTATATGGGAAGCAGCTGGTGAGACAGAAAAGACTGCCTACAGGAGAGTGGTTCCTATGCCATACCTGAGCAATACTGCAATGCTGTAGAGCTGGCCCAGAAGGTTTAGGTGTGGGAGATCCTACCTTGAGAACATGAAATAAGGAGAAATGGCCCTGCCTGTTGCCTATAACTGCTAGGGGTCAGTTTGCCAGAGCAATGCAGGAGCATTCGCCCTGGTGGTAAAGACAAGGGAGAGCTGGCAGGCTGACCAACTTTGCTGCTAACCAGGCCAAGAAATAGGGTTATGTCTTGACCCACCCCAACATCCACCACATCTGTGATCTGCTAGAGCACATGAAGGGGCCAATTGTGTGGACCCAAAGTTGTAGGATTTCCACAGCAAACGGCAACAGCAGGAAAACAAGGAGGAGTTCAAGGGAGGCCCGAGCATTGATAGTGTAGCAGACACCAGAAGCCAATGACCAATGACACTTCTCAATGAACACTTGTGACCAAATATGCACGGATAAAAGTGTTTAAAGAATAACCCAATGTGTCATACTACAACTTCCATAATGAAAATGTCTTTTCTTTATCTTTTTTTGCTTTATTCTCCTACTTTTATTTTATTTTATTGTTTGGAGGTAGTTGCAAGGGCAGAGGGTGGATACGAAGGGAATGAGAGATGAATGGGATGGAGATGCATGATGTGAGAGATGCAAAAAATAAATAAAAAGAAAGTTTAAAAACTGCTCAAATTCAATAGGTTACAAAACTTTCAACTTTTTAATATTTTTATATTTTTTTCAATATTTTTGTAGTAATGCAAAAACATTTGGGGTTTTATTTTTTAATGTTTTAGATGCTTTAGTGTCTTTGATATCATCAAATCATTTTACATTACTCAGAGAAATTTTGTTTTAAATTTCCACCTCCTCCCCACCTCCCATTTCCCTCTCCCTCCCCCCACTCTCCCTCCCTCCATTCCTTTCCCCCTCCCTCTCCAGTCCAAAGAACAGTCAGGGTTCCCTGCCCTGTGGAAAGTCCAAAGTCCTCCTCCCTTCATCCTGGTTGGGATAAAGGAAGGGTGGATATGGGAGCAGGGAAGTATATATCCTAATTAAGGGAGCCATCTTAGGGTTGGCAAGAGACTTTATGCTAGAGGGGCTCCCAGGTGTCCAGGAAGAAGTCCCAGTTAGTCCCTTGAGCAGCTGAGGAGAGGAAACCTAAAATGGCCCTATCCTATAGCCATATTGATGAATATATTGCATATCACCATAAAACTTCATCTGACGATGGATGGAGATAGAGACAGAGACCCACATTTTTTCAATATTTTAATTTATAGAAAATTTCCAACAATAGAAAGTATCAAATAAATTATGGTACAATTCCAACTGTTTAATAATTTACTGAAAGAAACATTATAAATTGCTGGGCAGGGGTGACTCATGCCTTTATTTAATTCCAGTACTCAGGAGGCAGAGGCAGGTGAATCTCTGTGAGTTTAAAGCCAATCTGGTCTACAAGAGCTAGTTCTAGGATAAGCTGCAAAGCTACACAGAAATCCTGTCTCAAAAAATTATAAAATAGAACATAAAGCTATTAAGACTAGTAAGTTAAACTTATATACACACACCATTATTCATGATTGTCTTAATTTTGCTTGTTTTATTATGTTTATTATGTGTTGCACAAAAATAAGCTGCCATCCAAACAGGAAATGCCTGTGTACATATTAATGCAGAATAAAAACGATGAGCTTTAATGTTCAATATGATATTGATTTACATATTCTAGATCAGTGAGTGAATCTCAAGATTTTTCACTGACTGTTAATTTCCTGTAGCTAAACCTGTTGTATTTAAAATTCTTTACCAATAGATAAATGAAATATATGGAGCAGGGGATATGGTTCAGTGGGAGTACCTTTTTTGTTTTGTTTTGTTTTGTTTGTTTGTTTTGCTTTGTTTTCTCAAAAGCACGAGGTCCTGAGTTTGGACCCCCAGAATCCATGCAGAAATAGTATATGATGTACCTCTATAGTTTCAGAGGTGAAGAGTTGGAAAGAGGCATATTTCAGGAAGATGTTAGACAACAACTCAAAATAAGTGATTCCCATGTTAATTGAGAGTGTATCAAAAAAAAAATAGATGTAGGCCAGCAATAATGCTCCATGTTCTGAGACACTTTCTTCCAACTCTAATACCTGAATTCACACAAAGGACACAAATGGTAGATGACACTGTAAAAGTATATTCTGATTTTCACAAATATACCATGGCATATTATGCATACACACACTGAGTTAAATTATGAGATGAGAGTGATCTAATAGGATAACCAACATTGACCTTTGACTTGTACCTGTGCATGTACAGATGCTTGTACCTGTACACAATTTCTCACAAGTGTACACAATACCCTCACAAAAACTGAAATGCTTATAACATGAGCATGTGTTGATTATTTAGATTTTGAGGTATGACTTTTCCATTTTTCCTATATTAACTTGCTGTTTGAAAGTAATTTGTGCTATTACCTTGTAACCTGAGGGTTTAGTGCTGAATTGTATCGAAGAAACTCATGTCAACCCACTTGTAAAGTTTCCATCTCTCTGTCCAGATAAAGCACCACAGAAGCACTGATGGCTTTATAACCTACGCCTGGGATAGTGAATATCATTGCTGTATGGAATCAGGCACAGTCCCTATATCTGATATGATGCTGATTGGACATATAAATTGAAATTGGCATCTCACTGGTGCTTGAAACAGTCACAGATGGTTTTTAGCATATCACTGTGTTTTTCCATTTGGGGATTCCTTGTTTGTATCACCGTTATGAATAATTAAAAATAAATCTGTGAGGCCAGTAATTACAATAACCCACACCTGGCTTCACAACAAGAAAACATGACTCAATTGCCTAAATTATACAAACCTTACCATATGATAGATAGAAGAGAAGGAATTTGGTTTGACCTTGCACCTAAACTCTGAAAAAACAAAACAAGCATTTTGTGAGGTGCAATTAGTGAATTGTTTTATGCAAACCATTTTGTTCTGAACTTTGTTAATTTCCTGGGCCTCTGAAATGCAAATTGTGAAGACTCTTTTTGAGAAATAAGAATCTTTCAACAATTATGTTGAGATGTTTAACTTGTTATATCAGAAAAAAAAATGTTTCTGAGTTTTGCAGAGCTATAGCATCTAGTGTTTTAAGAAAATTGGTCTACAACCAAGTATCTGTGCTCATAGAAAAGTAAATTTATGACACCCTAGAGATGTCTTAGCAGTTAAGTGTACAAACTGTTCATGTGTAGGACCCCAGTACAATTCACAGATGTCCTAGATGTCTCACAAGTGCCTGTAACTACCACCCCAGGGAATGAGCAGGCTCCTCTGGTCTCCTTGGTCACCTGCACCCAGGTGAGTATGTACCTACACATAGACACATACTTATATGTGTAGTTAAAAATAAATGTAGAAGTATATTTATGGCCCTCTCTGTAAGCTTTGTTTCAATTTAAGAGTTTAAATGAACATCTTGTTTCATTATAAATTAACCATGAACTCAAGAACTGAAACTCAGATTTTCTCACGTCACACAAAGTGACTGTCAGGGTAAAAAGTCTGAAAATGATGATTTTCAGATGCAAGGGTAAATCAGCAAATAAAGTATTATTTTAGGAGTTTATTAAAATGCATGCAAAATAATTAGTGAATCCAAAGTCTGATAATTAACCTAATTAAAATTTATAATACTGCCTCTTTCAATAACATTTTAAAAAATTATATGTTCCATCTAAAAGAAATATCTACATTTTGTGGTGATCCCAGTTATTTTTGATGTGGTCTATATTTTTAGAATACTGTAAAATTTATTATTTTAGGACTTTATCTATGTATACAATGTATTTTGATCAAATAAATCCCATTCCTTCCCCTATCTAATTACTTCTCATGATTTTCCCCTTCTAATTTTATGTGTTCTTTATTACCTCCAGAGTTCATTTAGTGCATATGCTTAGAAACAAGGCCATCCACTGGAGGAAGGAGAGCTTGTGAAAGATCACATAACATATGCTTCTCCAGCAGGCACCAATTGCTCTTCCTCTGGAAGCAAGAGCCATGCCCCTAACCACACTGGGCTTTTTAACTGGCTTATTCCTGTACAGGTCTTATGCGTGCAGTCACCCCCACAGAGTTCATTGGTGGAACAGTCCTGTCACGTCTGGAAAATGTTGTTTTCCCAGAACTACTTGACTAATTCTCGCGTGTTTAATCCAATAATATATTTTAGTCTCCTCATTACCAAATATAATAGCTTGATAATATGATGACTCTATGCTGCGGGAGCTCCTTCCGCTCCTTTAGCCAATAGATGCTGAGATACCAGCCCACTGGGGCGTGGTCTCTCTCCCTTTAAAAAAAGCGGCCACTTCCCTCTGTGCTCTCTCTGGCTTCTGGCTCTGCTTCCAGCGAGTAGGCTCCATTTCTGATTGTGTAGAGAGGGCTGTTGTCTGGGATGGTGATCTGTAAGTTTTTCCCCTTTGAATAAATAGCTTCTCTATTGGTCATAATTCCAAACTGGTGTGGGATTGTTTGTGACTTAAGCCTTCAACTCTGTGAGTTAGCTTGATAGACTATTGCTATAATTCGTATATAGTTTGAAACATAATTTGAAANTCAACTCTGTGAGTTAGCTTGATAGACTATTGCTATAATTCGTATATAGTTTGAAACATAATTTGAAATGTAATACATACATATATATATACATATATACATATATATACAATTCAAATATAAAGTATGTATAGTTTGTGTATAATTGTTGATTAATTAAGATATCTATATTGTTTATTTTAAAGCAGTAGCAGGGAAAAAATCCTACAAATAAACAAGCCTATATTTAAGTTCTAACGTATTAACCCTTCAGTTACAATTGTGTATGCATAATTTCACCAGTGTCAGCTTCTATTTGTAATATTAAGGTGCTATACTGGATAACATAGTCCTTTTATGCAACCTGTTTCTGAGTGTTTAAGTTTTATCTAACCACAAAGTTATCTAATTCCTTGACCAAAAAGAATGATCTTATTTAACAATTCTCCCTTTACCCAAAGCATTTATATGCCATGGTGGACAGATTAGAAGTCCTCTGCTAGAGCCTGAAAATGTCAGCTTCTGTTTTCAAAGCTATGAGAATCTAAAAACAGTAACATTCATGCCTGAAAGGAAAAATAAAATATAATTAAATAAATAGTGGTGATGCAAAATATTCAGGTTTTTATTAAATGATAATATATTTTATGAAAAATTTTCTATGAAGCATAAATACACACCAGTATTGAAGGTTAGCTCCATAGCCAATCTATGAGCTCTAAGGAGAATTATATTTGTAAATGCTTCTATAAAGTCCGTTCTTTCTGTTGACTTTCTCCTATTCTATAGCCCACAGTGAAGCTATCTAGCCAGGTCATGATGTGAGACTGATTGTCCAGTATGCTACTAAAGGACACTGAATAAAGTAGAGATTCAATGATAACTCTATAGTCCTATCCATGACTCCTTAAATATCTCAAGTGTCTTTTCTAAAAATAGAAATTTAAATTAATCACTCCAGTTTAATATAACAGTTTTTTCTCACAAGTATCATGCATATTATCATTATTTAAAACATTTTCTATCTTACAGGTTGAAAAAATTGCATGGAGTAAATTTTCATATATCTAAACTTGGGCAAATAATATGGCAATTTTTTCACCCTTGTAGTGTATTTTATATCTATAACACAGTAAAAATTGCTAAACTTGACCAAAATACATTTAAGAAAATTAACCTTTCAGAAATCCTTTGGTTTAATGTCCTTCACTGCAATAAGAAAAAAAGTGAGAGAATAGTGTATAAATATATTTAGAATTTAGTCATATAAAAGTACATTAAAACATTAAGGGATGGCCTCCAGTTTCAAAGATAATGTCATGACCCCAAAGCATAGAATTTTATTCTCATTTAGAGTTTCTTCTTAAAGCAAAAAGAGCTATTTGAATTTTTATAATATATATTGCATATTTTATCTTGAACTTGAAAAAAATATTAGCATAACTGTCCCACAAAGATGAATGCCTTACTAGAATGGCCACATTAACATAGTAATATGAGAACAAATTCCTTTTTAGCCACTTCTGAAAATGGTGTCCTTGTATAATGTGAATTATAAAAGTAGGCAAAGCTTCTGCCTGCTATAATCAATATTGCTGAATGTCTTCCTTTTGACCTATGGATTTCATGCAAAAGATGTCCTCACTTTATAACAGTTGACAAGCAGATTCTAGCATTTATAATGAATTTTTGAGAAAAAAAAAATGTAAAGCCGCCAGTGGTGATATGGAAGGTTACCAAGGTTAGGAGATTTCTGCTTACATTTTATAAATCACAGAAAACAATATCATGTGTTTTCAAATGTCAGCTGCAAAAATTGTCTAGTGGAGTAGAGGTGGACACACACAGACAAATTTGACTAGTGATTCTAAAAAATATCTAGCAGCATTATTTTCAATAAGTAAGCTACAACAGAAGTGCTTATAGAAAAAAATAACTTGAATTCATAACTCAGGCATATAACAACATTAATTCAAAGTGCATCAGAGGTCAATAAGTAAAAGCAAAAGCCACAAAATTTTATAAAGTATAAGAAAATATTGTGAACTTGGGTCAAAGAAAGTTGTCTTACATGTATCAGCCAAATTCAGTCTATAGAAAATTAAATTGATAAATTGAATTACACCATTTAAGGAATTCTGTTTTCTAAATTACACTGCTAGGATGACAAATATTCTACAATCTGTAAGAAAATGAATTAAGGTACTGTATCAAATAAGACATATTAATGGCAAATAAAATCAAAACTTGGCTTCCTTTCAAATATTTTAAAAAAATGTATCAGGACCTCGTGATGTGGATGACAGTTATGTAGCTTGGGCAGTTTGTGGGGCTACTGGCAGTGGAACTAGGATTTTCCTTAGTGCATGAACTAGCTACTTGGAGTTCATTTCCTATGGGGGATATCTTGCTTAGCCTATATACAGGGTAGAGGGCCCTTTTCCTGCCTCAACATGAAGTGACAGACTTTATTGTCTTTCCATAGGAGGCCTTACCATCTCTGATTAGTGGATGGATATGGTGGGGTGAGGAGAAGGTGAGGGGAGTGGGAGATAGAAAGTGAGGGGGAACTGTGATTGATATGTAAAATAACGAAGATTTATTTTTAAAAATATTTCTGTGAGAGTGTGTGTATGTAATATAAAGGGAAGACACACACACCATGGTCCATGTGTGACAGTCAGAGGACAGTTCAAATGAGTCATTTATCTCCTTTCATTTCACAGATTCTAGGAAACTAGCTCTGTTTCCTAGGCTTCCCTTAATTCAGTCTGTTATCCTTAAGAGACTCACACTATAGTAGCATTCTAAGAAAATATGTGAGGATTTGTGGTAATCATAGCTTTTTTCATTCTTATACATTTAAAAAATGATGCTAACATTCTATATGATAGCTTGGAGAAGAAAATACAAAACACAACAAAAGAAATTATTTCATTTGGAAAGATTGCTAGGGGCTATGAAGAGTGGGCCAGTTGTTAAGAGCACTGATTCTCTTGCAAAGGAGTTGACATAGATTCCTGTACTAGGCTCTTCATAACTGCCTGGAATTCCAGATCCAGGGTATTGGATGCCTTCTGAACATTAGTGGTACTTCATGCACACAGTACATATACAAATAAGCAGCCACACATACATATATACAAAGGAAACTATTTTTAAATGATTGAATATAGTAATTCCAAAGCCCTGACCAGAGTCTTTAAATTCTGAATGAATATTCAGGAAATGTATTGTTTCATGCATTTCTTTGTATATGTTAATATGTATTTTATACTTTTTATGAACATATTGAAATCTTTTATGCAATTTTCCAATATTTTACTATTATGCTGTTATGAATTTTTATATGTGAAGAAATTTACAATGCAATACCTAACCATGAAAAAAAACTTACTTACAGGTACTCTTAAAATCAATATGAATGCATATTTTACTTAACAGTATAAAATATTTCAAATCAAATAGCAAATAAAAAGTAAAAAAAGATGACTTTGGTATTTAAAAATCATAAGGAAATTTGTCTGGGCTATAAATCAGTGGTAGAGTCAATGGTGATCAAATTCAAGGCTCTGGACTCCATCCCTAGCACCATAAAAATAACTACCAAGATGATGGCTTTTGAGTTGATATAGCAAGTAGTTATTAGTGAATAATTATGATGTGGCATTTCCCTCTGTATGCTATGATTATCTTTAATACATAAAGGAACTGCTTTGGGCCTTTAAGACTACAGATTGTCTTGCCAATGTGGTTGGACTACATTCGCTTAAAATCTGAGAGGGCCTGGAAAGGAATTCTAGACACTTAAAAACAAACTTTAGCTTCATTTTTTCCAAATGGGCTTTGCTTGCTAGCAGCATACTGTGGCTCCTTTAAGAAAGGTTTTCCTGATTCAGCAGTAGCAGAAAAAAAAAAGGCACAGCCATTTTGAAATGCCAGCTTTCCTAGCCTTGATAATAGAAGGACGTCTAGCTCTTTCAGGAGACCAAGCATTTGAATGGAGTTTGTGAATAACATGCTATGGCTTGCTTGGTGGCATCATGGACTGGCTGTGTGCCTAGAGATGGGGCATTGTGCATGGCTCTCAGAGGCAGTAAACACCTCCACCATGCCGGGCTGGGCAGGGAAAGCAGGAAGTACCATAGATCACCCTAGCAATGGTGCAGGTACATAGGCTTGGGAGAAGAAAAACAAAAAAGAGTACAGAGAGTTATAAGAAGAACTAAATGTTTTTTTTAAAGATAAAGTCTTTAAGGAGACAGAGTAATGCAGTCATAGATTAAAGGAATAAATATAATAAAATAAATATTAAAAAGTAATAGAGTAAAAACACAAGTAAAAATTTATTCATATACCTGAACAAAAAATAGGGTATTTATAGATTATAGTTTTGTCACTTTAACATCATTGTCTGCAAATGGGAACTTTAAAACTACTCCAAAACCACGAGTTACCTATTAGCCTATCTAAAGTTCCACCATCTGAGTCTGAGGCTACTTTTTGCACTTATATTTGAAAGTTTTCTTTAGATATAAGGACTGGTAGGATGCCCGGGTTTAATCAAAATAATCTCACCTGAATTCGTTATTCTTCTCATAGCTGTGATAAAATACCTCACAAAAGCAACTCTTGATTCATAGTGCGAGGTTTCATTACATCAAGGGAGGGATGACATGTCCACTGGAGCATGAAGCAGTTGCTACTCCAGTCAGAAGGCAGTGAGAGATGGATAGTGGTGCTCAGCTGACTTTCTCATCCCCCTTTACTTCATCTAAATCACCTAATGGAATGATGCCACTCTTTATCAGGATAGGTATCCTTTCTCCACTAATAGATTTGGGAACACCTTCCATGACGCCTGGGTTTGAATGTCCTAAGTGAATATTCATCCAGTCAAGTTGACAGTGAAGACTGCCACACCTTTATTCTATCCAGTGACTTCCCACCCATAGTGTTGTGATGTACTAATCTATTTTTCAGCCCACATTCAGACTATCATTCACTGATACACACAAATGTAGACTTGCAAGGATTCTGTAAATGTAGTACTTAAGTAAGTAATTGTATGAAGCTTATAAACATTTTAAACTGTGAATATTGCTAAAAATGTCTTATAAGTGTTACTATAATAATAAAAATTTAAAAAAGAACAATAAAAAGTTTAATACTCACTATATTTGGGGAATAATCAAGAATAATTGTTAGATAGCATGTGGAAAACAAGATAAAATATATAAGCCTTTTGAAAAACAAAAAGTTCCAATTTATCTCTAGACATAGAATTGAAAGGAAGTAATATACTGAGGTATTAAAAGAGAAGATAGAGGAGCTGAGAGATAGCCTCAATGGTTCATCACACTTGGTATTATTACAGAGGACACAAGTGCAGTTCCTAGTTCTATTCCTAACATGTCAGAACAGCCTGTGACTCCAATTCCAGTAGATCTGTCACCCTCTTTCATTCCTGTGAATACCCAAAGCATATACACAGACACATATATAAATAAAAAGTTTTAGACAAAACTTTAGGGAATATACTAGATGAAGTTTTAAACAGAAATATTGCACTTAATTTAGTCTCAGTATTCCTTAAAAATAGATAAACTAACCAATTTAAATATAAAAGATAGCCAAATCTTTTCTACTTTAAATATCTGGGATTCACCTAAAAAAAAAAAAAACTTGAAAAATGAAACACAGAGTGAGGATTCATAGTGATGAGTGATTATGACCAGAGTTCCTCACATCTTGGTGACTAAGAATTAAGAAAAAAGTGACAAACCAAAACCACAGGTGGGTGTAATTTTAATTGTTCACCCTAGTGACTTTTAACTTGCTAATACTCATCTGGTTCCATAACTGTGCACCTCACCAATCTACCCTTTCTCTGGGGCTTCACAGTTTACCTAAATCTAATATCTCCATCAATTGCATACTAAGTAAATGCTAAAACGTGTGATCCAGTATGGCACACTTCTCATTCAGGCTATGATAGGATCCCAATTCTCTTGTTTATACTTGCTTTTAGTTTAGATTAGTAATAAGAAAATGCTGTAGAGGCAGTTCAGTAGTTAGGAGGGTTTGCTACTCATGTAGAGGACCTAAGTTCAGTACTCAAAATACATGCCAGGGCAGCTCACAATTGCCTGAAACCCCGTGGGATCCAACACCCACTTCTTTCCTCTGAGAACCTGTATTCACACACACACACACACACACACACACACACACACACACACACACACACACAAGTCACACACTTGCATACACAAAAGTAGCCTTAAGTAAAATATGAATAAGATATACTGAACTCAATGAAGCAGTATAATTCAAAGAGGAAACTGTTGCATAAATCTTGTTGAAAGAACACTTGCCACAGTCTTTCCTGGTGAAGTCTATGCCCTTAAAACTTGTGAAAGTGTCATCCTGCTTTTAACATTCCTTAGTTGCCTGCAGGTCTTTGTGCAGTGTTGAAGCATCACGAACTTTCCACATTCTTGTTACTAAATCCATTGGTGCCATGCTTGTTCAGCTCATATTTGGACAACTATACTGGTGAGATTGTGTGGGTATATTGTCTGATGTTACTAGGAAACACAAGTTCACAGGAAACTTTCAATCCTTTGGTTTTTAGAATCTTTCCACCCTCTGTTATGCAATGTTCCCTGAGCTTTAAGCTTGGAAATTGTTTTCCAGATGTATCCATTGAGATTGGTTTCCATATCTCTGCATTTTTAATTGTTTGTGGTTTTATGTAGTGGTATCTGTCTGTTGCAAAAAGATTTTCTTTAGTGAGGCATGAGAGCTACACTTATCCATGTTTATTAGTACAAGTACTTGGAATATAGTTAGGAATTATGTTTTTATAGTTAAGTGGTGGTTGTATGTTCTCCTTAAAGATCCATGAATTCACATCCCCTGAGTGGTTGGCTAGGGAACACTATACAGACTGAGCAGATTGTGTTTAATAATAAACACAATTAAGGTATATATATATATATATATATATATATTGCATATATGTATACAATAATTAATGAAAAGAGCAGCCTTGAATTTGAAAATGAAAATGAAGGGGTATATGTGAAGGTTTGAGAGAAAAAGGAAGAAGGAAATGATGTAATGATATTCTAATCTTCAAAAATAAAATCTAATTTGAAAACACATCATTTTGCCTTTCGTGGTTAGAATGACAATTGCCTTGATAGGCTCAGATATTTGATGCTCAGTCCCACTTGGTAGTGCTTTTTTTTTTTTTTGTGGTGTTTAAAGAGGTGGAGCTTTGCTAGAGAAAGTATGCCACTGGGGTGGGCTTTGAGACTTTAGCAGTTTTGAGTATGATCTCCCTGTTCCATACTTGGGTCGTGAGATGTGAGCTAGCAGCTAGATAACCCTGCTACCATGCCTGGTGCTTAAGACCATGCTTCCACATAATGATGCTGATTGACACTTCTCCATCTGAAACTGGAAACCCTAAACAAACCATTTCGTCTATAACCCTCGGGGCTTTTTATCAAATTGACAAAAAGGTAACAAAAAAAAATACCACCCTAAAAGGACTGAAATCATCTGAACTGAAATCAATCAATAGATTCTAATAAGTTCTACACTGTAGGATCCATGTCAGGTGTTGGGCATGTAATAAAATGCAATCTTCATTCAAATATCTTTCTGTCTGTCACCATATAATCAGCTAATAGTTACCATGTTATATGTCATAAAAAGAAATTTAGAATGATATATAAGAGCAACTTAAAATAATTGGGGTAAAAGTATGAGTACAAGCAAGGTATTATTCCATAGATAAACAGGTGGTTTTCTCAAATGAATTGGGGTCAGGAACCAGAATACAATCTTATTCCATTTTTTATGTTAAAAAAAAGGGTGGAGAAAACACACAAAAAAATGGCATTTTCTGGTAAAACTAAGAAAAACATGGAATTGGATGCAGAAGAAAAAATAGCTCCTGAGATATGCAAAAATGGGGACAAAACATAAGTTAATTTTGTATCTTTAAGGGGTGTGATAGCTCATTGAATTTGCACACTGAGATGGCACCAGAGACTGGAATGGAGGTCTGTTTCCTTGAAGTTGGCTAAAGCAGTCACTACCAAGTTCAAAGGAGTTAAAAGTATTGTGTTAGCCACTGGCACTTTGCTTTCCTTGAGTCAGTTTTGTTCAATTGTCACCAGATGGCTATTCCTGCATATGGCTCTAGATAGCCATTAAAAAATGTTAATGATGACATCACCTGAACATGATGACCAAGGGAGCCATCCACGATTCGTGCTTTGTCATTCTAGGGAGATATTAAGAGGATGTTACAATGTATGCTAAGCACTTAGTCCTACACTTGACACAAAGGAGCACACCCAAATAATCAGTGATCTCAGTCCCCTCCTTCATTATCTCTATCAGTGAACTCATAGGAAAGAGAAGTCAGATGAATACACAATAAATGTCCTCATATAGTTTATTCATTTCCTACTGAAGCTATTTGGCAAAGGTCCACAGACTCAGATTTTATTACTTCTCAAAACTCTCATGCAAGTAGCATATGATTGTGCATTTTTAGAGTTCAGAATCTATGGAAGCTGAAGCAGGAGGATTGCTACAAATTTGAGTTGTAGGCAAACGTAGTTTTACAAAATGAGATAATGTATCAAAACTGGTACGGAATTAAAAAAAAATGTTTCTCAAGTTTAGAAGCCAGTCATCTGAAATCAGTCTCCCTGAGCAAGATGAAGGTGCTTGGCATTGCACACCTCTATGAGACTCTGAGCAGAGTCTATTGCTTGGATGTTTCAGATTTTGTTATGCTTGTATCTTTAGTTTGCAACCTCATCAGAGTCAGTGAAATGTCTTCTTTCCTGAATAGATTTTTTTCTTCTTTTTTTTTTTTTTGTATTGATTTTAGGAAAAGGAAAGTTTCCTCTCTATTTAGGACCTGTTCAGGACTGTCACCTGTGAACAAATATTCCAAGAAAGAAGCCATGTCTGCAAAGACTGACCAATTAATTAGGATTGCAGTGGTGTGGAGAGAATGGAATATTGCAGGTCTAGAGTCAAATTACTGTGTTCTGTGTGCTCTCTTCAGCCCGCTATATAGGTATTCCTTGCCCAGCATGAGGCAATTTGTCCTTTGGTTTCCATACACATATGCATGTACAAACACATACACCTGAACATTGAACATGTATACACATATACATATACTTAGTAATAAACACATTTTTAGTTGATGGAGTTGTAGGATATTAGGATAGAAGCGCAAAGTGAATAAAACTGTCATGAGATACAAAGGAGGCCTTAAAGTACACCAGCAGGTACAGAAAACTTTTGAAAACTGAGTTTTAGTTTAAACATTTGAGTTTTATTTCCCGATTGATGTTTCAAACTTCTCCCGTAAGTCTTGTTCTTGGGTGAAGCAGGGATAAATGCCGCATGGAGGCTGCATTGGTACAATATCATAAACATGTGGCCATCTCCCCTTCCTCTCCTTTAAGCTTTATGACAGAGAATTCAGGGATTTATTCATAATGACGTTGCAGTGAATGAGAAGAAATGTCAATTTTACAGTTACTCAGATTATAACAGCTATTAAAAATTTCTAAGATAACAATTTTGGAACTCAGATGGTAAAGCATATGGCATTATGCAGGACTCTAGGTTAGATTATTCCAGGTTCACAGTAAGTAAATGAGTAACTAAATGAAGTATAGCGATAACTACTTAAACAATCTATGTTTTTGTGTGAAACTGCCAAGGATACGGAGTTCCCATTTATGTGATTCTTCTTTTTTTTTTTTATTTTTTGAGACAGGGTTTCTCCATAGTTTTTGTTTCCTGTCCTGGAACTAGCTCTTGTAGACCAGGCTGGCCTCGAACTCCCAGAGATCCTCCTGCCTCTGCCTCCCGAGTGCTGGGATTAAAGGCGTGCGCCACCACCGCCTGGCTACGTGATTATTCTTTTTCATGACTTTAGTCTAACATTTAGACCATGTGGCTGAGTCAGCTCCAGAGAGGTTAGCTCTCTTCTAATTTTTGGAGGTATGACATTCACAGAAACACCAAGAAGAAAAGTTATTTTTTGGTTAATTGCAAATCATGGAGATCCTCAGCATTCAGAATAATGTGAGCTTATTCTTTTCTCCCTTTCTCCATGTATTCCTCTTTCCCACTTCCCATTTTCTCTGTTTTTAATTGACAACCCTAAAAGGCACAAGAAGCCACTTATCCAAGATACAGTTTTTCCATATGTGGACTGAGTTCTGGTTCTCCATTATACACCCGTGTTCTAGGCCTGAAGCCTCTGAGTCTTGTTATTGTGCAGACAGAGCAATTAGCAGAAGGCTCTCAAGGTAAGGGGTGTGAATACAGCCCTCCTCCCCAACATTCACCTTAAAGGGAATAGTAGTTATTCTACTCTGGAGTCAAATATTGGTTAAAACCTCAGAGCGGTGGTTACAAGAGGAAGGGAAAATCTCTCCTATGGGTATTAAATACTATTAATGATATTTTTTTTTGGTGTGTGTGTGTGTGTTGTTTCTTGTGACAAGGCCTTTCTTTGGGCTGAAGCTCACCCAGGAGGCTAACCTGGTTGTCCAAGAAGTTACAGGGATCTGCTTGTTTCTACCTCCTCAGTGTTGAACTTAGAAGCTGAAGCAAACACATCCTGAATTTTTTGTTCATGGGTTTATTTTTTTTCTTTTCTTTTATTTATTTATTAAAAATTTCTACCTCCTCCTATTCTCCAGTTCCCCTCCCACTCCCCCAACTCCTCCTTCCTACTCCCTCTCCAGTCCTAATAGAAGTCAGGGTGCCCTGCCCTGTGAGAAGTCCATGGCCCTCCGTCCTCCATCCATGTCTAGGAAGGTGTGCATCCAAATAGACTAGATTCCCCAAAAGCCAGTGCATGCAGAAGAATCAAAACCCGGAGTCATTATCATTGGTTTCTCAGTCAGCCCTCATTGTCTGCCACATTCAGAGAGTCCCACTGATCACATGCTCAGTTCAACTGGCCTTGGTGAGCTCCCACTAGATCAGTCCCACTGTCGTTCTGGGAATAAAACTGAGGGCTCTTTGTGTATGCAAATTTACTTTACGAAATGAGCTAGCTCCTCAGCCTTCATAGTATTAGAATATAATATAAAAGTTTTTTTTTTTAAATTTTGGGGTTTATTACACAATTCTGAGGCCTTTAAAGTTAGACATTTATACAAATTTAATTTAAATATATTTTCAGGATGTGAACTTAAAATTCTTTTGTGAGATTAATAAATATCTCGGGGCCTGGAGACAATGCACAGCAGTTAAGATTGCGTATTGCTCTTGCAATGTATCCCAGTGTGGCTTCCAACACCTACAAAGTATTGTTTATAACAACTCTTACTCTAGCTCAAGTGATATCCTTTTTTGGCCTCCTCTTGCACCTGTACTCAGACACACACATAGCCGCACAACCATATACAAATGCATATAATGTAAAATAAAGCAAATCAACAAATTGTCTAGCTTCCCATATAATTCAGTGCTCAATCAAGGCTGTTTGCAGCCATGGTAGTTTACCTTATCCCAGGCCTGCTTGATGAGGCCTCCACAGGATGCTGGGCTAAGTGGACCATCTGCTTGCTTTTTCCCTCCCACAATTGTGGCAAAGTGCTCTACGCAGCATGGAACCTTATCAAAGCTTGCTCAGGTCTAGAGGGTCATCGGGAATGCTGAGAAGGCACATTGTTTCATATCCATATATGCCATTGTCTACTCTATTCATAACATTGTAAGAGACACTGCAGTTGGCAGTTCTACTAAAATATGGGGAATAGCAGCTAGTGCTGAAAGGTTGCCGAACCCACATGATTTATAGAGGGATTTATGGAAAGTTGTAAGGTGAAATTATAGGGAAAATAAAGGGAGCATTTTGAAGCAATCTTTGCGCTAAGAGTTTACAGAAGGTTTAGTATTACAGCTGCCCAGGAAGTCTAATTATCCCAGTCTCTGTGGGTTTACAAAACACATACATCAAATAGGAAAAGCAAGTGAGAGGCAAGATAGTAAAAGACAAACATGCCTCTTTCCCTTCTAACTGATATATAATAAAAACCAGGCTTTGTAAAGACCTACACAAATTCAATGAGAGATTGAAAACATGATGCTCCAGTTTCAACATCACATAAACTATCTTGTTAAATAAAATGAGAATATGTAAGCTAACATCACTATGACCTTAACTAAAAAGCTATAGAAATTAAAAATTAGTGTTAAAGAAATTTCATGTTGTATATTTCAAAGAGAAAGAAAAGAATCAACAGCTCCTGTATTTACATATTTACAGTTAATATATATTATTACATCTAACGATTCTAAAATAATTTTATAAACCTAAGTTTAAATATGCTAAGGTAATAACATGCTAGACTAAAATAATATATGAAGTTGTAGAAAATTGTTAATTAGTATAGTCCCTTAATGTCTTACAATTTTTCTTCAAATTTAAAGCAGTTTTGTGACTATTTTGTTAGATTACAAAGCAGACAAATGCCTGTTTCAGAGATAGTGAAGTATCTCCTGAGACTGGTGTCTATGCCTCTCTACATAACAGTTCCAGATACCCCCATTATTCACTGGGCAGAGTGTGTAGCCTCAGGCACATAAAGCAGTTACTAATGTGCACTGGTGGTCACACATCCTCCTGATAATATCGTCCCTGTTTCCTGATGCCTGCTTAAGGTGAAAAGAATTTTAGATAATTTGGGAGAACAAAAATCTTAACCAAAATATACTGTATGAAAAATATTAATTATAAGAATCAAAGAAGAGGAGTGAATACTGCTTTTGCAGAGGACCTCAATTCTGTTCCCGGCATGCACACTGGGAAATTCCCAATGTCCTGCAGCTCCAGTTCTGGGAGACATGGCCCTGTTTTCTGGACTCTGAACATACCTGAATTCATCTGTGAGAAGTTTCACACACAGACACATACATGTACACATAATTTAAAATAAGAAATTAAACAACATCAAAAAAAGAGGCATAATTTCTTTTCTTCAGCTCAGCTATGGGGCTACAATGAGTCCCAGAGAGGGTTAAGATATAGAAAACAAAAATGTCATTAGCAGGGACTTCCGTAGGGCAGAGAAAGAGACTAGATGCATGGAAGTCCTGAGGGCTGGTCTGTCTGTTCTGAAATCCAAGGATTCTACACGGCAAAGACAGCAATGTGTACAAGCAGGGATTTCACAGAGGAATCCTTCAAAGTAAACAGACTAGAAGGCACAGAAAGGACTCCAAGGGTTGTGTCTCATCCAATTAGGTTCTGACACCTAATACCTCTGACGTACATTGGATGGCTTGCATGGTGTATCTAGAGGGGGAGGTCTGAGGACCTGAACTCATTCTCCTTCATAGGATGTGAAACCTATGAAGTAATAGAAACTGTATCCATGTCAGCAGTTAATTCATCTTGTTACAATAGAGGTCTTGAACCCATTACTGAACAGATATTTAGAATCTGAGATGCTGCACACACAGAGAATGTGGAATTTCAGAAGTGGGCTATAATGGCCCTTCTTAAAGACAGTGCAGTTTGGCTTAAGGGAACAGATTCATGGGATACACAGCTCATCACAATGAAATAATGAAAATTAAAGTCTGCATATTTCTATAATTCTTCAATAATTTGAACAACTAATAAAGCTTCCTTTCAAGTCTAAGGTCTGCAGGCTGGTTTGGTAAGTACTTGCCAAGGATGACCACCTAAGTTTCAAAGCCAGAATCCACAGGGTTGAATAGAGAACTGTAGGCTGTTCTCTTGTCTCCATATGTGCAATAACACAGTAACACACATACACACAATCAGAGAAAGTAAAATAAAATAAAAGCTACACAAAAATGCCCGTGTACCACGGTATTATTACTGGCATCTATTAAATGTTTCAGTACAAGTTATGTCAACCTCACACAATTTCAGTAATAGAAGAAAACACTTCCAAATTTTGTATAGCCTTCATGGACACAATACCAAAATTAGACAAATATATCATAAAAGATAAAATTATGGAACTATTTGTCATGAATATTAATGTGAAAATCTTCAACACTATTCTAGCAAATTAAATTCAGCAATAAATAGGATAACACATACAGGGACACTGGATTCTCCACAGTAATGAAACTTTGCTTTAAAAATTAGAAATCAATTGAATCCAGCAAATTAACCAAAAAATGAAAAGAAATACTTTGATTATCTCAGCAGGTACGGAAAAAGAAATTGGCAAAATTTAAACCTGTTCATAGTAAATGCTTTCAGCAAACTATCTTGAATCTGATAAAGAGCATCAACAAATAGTCCATAGCTGGCAATAGAGATATGATGGGTTCCTAGTGGCAGGACCTGTGATGCCATGCAGGATTCTTTGCTCCAGGGGACACTATCCTTGGTCCTTAATGAACTACTACTGTACCCAGAAAATTACAACTCAGTTTTGAAAGAGGGTTTGTGGGCTGTACTGGGCTCACATAGTGGCAAAAGATAGATCATTTATTCTAAGTCATTGTTTTTTAAAAAGGTGTGTCATAGTTCTCATAATTTAATGCAGACGTGAGTAGTACAATCTGGGTGAAAAAGAAAAATAGGAACTGTGTATGGGTTCACATAAAAGACAAAGGCATAGCTTCTAAAACATATAACTAGGATTTTAAGGTGGATTTATCAAAGTGGCAGGTAAAAGACCTATAAATAAACAACAATCACACCTTGCACTGTCTTAAATGTAAGATTGACCTCAATCTCCAACTTGGCCACATTGAGAAACAATGGAAGATTAATAGAGTAGATTTCTAAGACTGTCAGTGAATGTGTATCCAGAAGCTATTAACATTAAAATTAACTAGAAGATTAAGAGCTCTACAGAATATGAGAAGTATTTAAAAATGGGCTGGGAGCTGAGTGGCAAAAAAGGGGAAGAGGTAGGCAACTCTTAGTATATTATGCTTCTATTTCTGCTTCACTGTTCTCTCTCTCTCTCTCTCTCTCTCTCTCTCTCTCTCTCTCTCTCTCTCTCTCTCTCTTTTTCGAGACATGGTTTTCCTGTAGATTTGGAGCTTGTCCTGGAACTACCTCTTGTAGACCAGGCTGGTCTTGAACTCACAGAGATCTGACTGCCTTTGCCTCTGAGTGCTGTGATTAAAGGCGTACGCCACCACTGTCCAGCCATGCCTTTTCTCTCTTAACCTTCTAAATCACCACATACAGTAATGGAGCCAGATTTAATATTTCAGACTTCAGTGCATTTCCCTCGGTTATATAACTTCTTGAAAATGTACAAAAACCGTACTAGCAATAAATATTTTTAAATTTTAATTTCTATTACCATTACTAGTAAACATACTCAATTAAATTTAAGAAAATATAGTAAAAGTTGTAAGTAAGCACATTACATAGGAAACTTAATAATTCTTGTTATGAAAATATGTATGTTGCTTATGTACATAGTGTTATACAATAAGAATTCTCATGAAATATATATATAGAACACAATTTTTATTTTATTTTAAAGAAAGCTATCTTTTTTTATTTTACATGCCAAATCCATTTCCCACTCCCTACCCTCCCCCCAACTCTCTCCACCTTCCTTCTCCCTGCCCCCTTCACCTCCTCAGAGATGGTATGACTTCCCATGGGGAGAAAACAAAGTCTAACACATTGTTTTGTGGTAGGACCAAGGTGCTCCCCACTATATCTAGGCTGAGCAAGGTTTTCCTCCAGAGACAATGTGTTCTAAAAAGCCAATGCAAGTAGTAGGGATAAATTCTGGCCTCACTTCCTGTGGCCCCATAGTCTGCCCTAGGCATACAACTGTCACCTACATTCTGGGGACCTAGTTTGGTCCTATGCTGGTACCTTCGCTGTCCAACCAGAGTTGGTAAGTTCTCATTAGCACACCTAAACTGTTTCAGAGGTATCCCAATTTTGGTTTTGACCTCTTTGCTCATATTCTCACTCCTCCTTCTCTTCCACTGGACTTTAGGAGTTCAGTCCAATGCTCTGCTATGGTTCTCTGCATCTGCTTCCATCAGTTGCTGAATTAGGTTCTATGACAATATTTATGATAGTCATCAATCTGCCTATAGAGCAAAACCAGATCAGGCCCCCTCTCCACTATTGCTCAAAGTCATAGCTGGGATCATCATTGTGGAATCCTGAGAATTTCTCTAGTGCCAGGTTTCTTGCTAGTCCCATAACAGCTCCCTCAATCAAGATATTTCTTTCTTTGTTCTCTATGGCTGTCCTTTTCCCATCTCAACCATCCCATTTCTTCTAATTTTCTTCCTCCTCTTCTCCCCTCCTTCTCCCCTTTTGCCTTCCCCTTCTCCCCTAATCCTCACACTCCCAATTTTCTCAGGAGATCTTGTCTATTTCCGCTTTCCAGGGGGATCTATGTATATTTCTCTTAGGATTCTCCTTGTTACTTAGCTTCTCTGTGGTCATGGACTATAGGCTCCCTATCCTTTGCTTTACAGCTAGTATTCACCTATAAGTGAGTACATACCATGCTCATCTTTATGGGTTTGTGTTACCTCACTCAGGATGAGTTTTTCTAGTTCCATTTATTTACATGCAAATTTCAAGATGCCATTTTTTTTTTAACCATTGAGTAGTACTCAATTGTGTAACACATTTTCTTTATCCATTCTTTATTTGAGGAGCATCTAGGCTGTTTCAAAGTTGTGATTATTGTGGATAATGTGTTAGGAACATAGTTGAACAAATGTCCTTGTAGTATGGTAGAGCATCCATTGAGTATATGCTCAAGAGTGCTATTGCTGGGTCTTACACTAGCTTTATTCCCAATTTTCTGAGAAACAATTTTAACTATATTTTTAGGATTTTTTTTTGAAAAATTAGAGGACTGATTCTAAAATTTAAAGATCAAAAAATACAAAATAATTTTTAAAATTATATAGGATATGCCCTATATACTGAGGAGAAAGCTTATTGTGTACAGAGATTGAAAATTAAATATCAGATCCTCATGACCTAAGTAAAAGCCAAAAGCAGTAGCCATGTTTATAACCCCAATGCCAGGAAGGTAGTGACAGAATGATTTTGGAATTCAAATGGTTGAAATGGTGAGATCCAGTCTCATTAAGAAACTTTGTCTCAAACATTAAGGTGGATATCAACAGAAGGCACTCAGTATGGACCTATAACTTCTAAACACAGACTCAAAGTTGAGGGCAGTTGCACATACATGTTCAAGTATGCATGCACGTGCACTTGTGTGCACACAAATACAAAATATATATGCATATATACATATTTACATATACTAATAGAATTCAAAACTTAGTATAAAGCTAAAGTAAGTGTTACATTAGGACAGAAATAAATACACTAAATCTGTAAATTCCAGAAAGCTGAAAAATAATCAACAGGGTTAATTATTTTTAACAAACTTACAAACATTTAAAACACAGAAAGAATAATTATTGCTGTGATTTATTTTTGTTTGTTTGTTTGTTTTTTTTCTTTTCAAACTACTGGATATCTTTTATTGGATTACATAAGGAATTTTATTTTTTATGATGTGTGTGTGTGTGTGTGTGTGTGTGTGTATGAAATTTTTGCTTGGATTTAAGTTTCTGCCCCTTGTCCACACCTGATACGCGAGGAGCCAGAAGAGTATGATAGATCCCTTTCCACAGGAGTTACCAATGGTGATTTGTAGTTTGAGTGCTGGAATCTGAATCCAGGTCATCTTTAAAAGCAGGAAGTACTCTTATCCACTGAGCCATGTCTGCAGACATGCCTAAGGGAATTTTTGGTTGTTCCTCTCATTCTCTATTTTTCATGTTAAGAGAACTTATCAAACTAAAAATGTCAAAGTTTATCCCATAATTATTTCAAAACAGAGCACACACACACACACACACACACACACAAATGCATCGCCATGAGATAGATATTTTCTAAGACACACGGGAAATTGTGCATATAAGAAAATGTAATGGGGGCTGGAGAGATGGTTCAGTGGTTAAGAGCATTGCCTGCTCTACCAAAGGTCCTGAGTTCAATTCCCGGCAACCACATGGTGGCTTGCAACCATCTGGAATGAGGTCTGGTGACCTCTTCTGGCCTGCCTACATACATACAGACAGAATATTGTATACATAATAAATAAATAAATATAAAAAAGAAAATGTAATAAATTTGGACAGCATTAAACTTAAATTTTTATACATAAAGAATAATTAACCAAATTGAAATTCAGAGTGGAATAATTGTTTCCATTAAATATAGCTGGCAAAGGACTTTTCCTTACCATCTAAAACACTGAAAGAAAAGACTACTTTAGCTTGGGAAGACACTTGAACAAATATTTCATGGATTGACTCTACTGTACCTCTATTTTCCCAGAGTTCTAATGGTTGTGTGAACTTTCTAGATGTCTTTAAATTATATACTGAAACCCTTGAAGGACAAATAACCCATAAACTACAACATCTAAATATATTTACACTTTCTGACTTTTTCACTTTTATCTCTCGGTTTGCTTTGTTGGCCTGTCTATGAGAATACTTTCTAGCATTTCTAAACATCTTTGCTCTGAATCCTATTATTTATACTTTTCTAACATACACAGTGTGAAAAAAGAGCAGAATTAATAAATAAGGGTTAATTTTCAGCTCATAGTTGAAGGGTTCTTCTGAACCTGAGGACTATAAAATAATACTGTATTGTTTTAAGACACAAACTTTGTGATGATTTTTTTCTAACATCAAGGAAAATATTAACTTATGGGTTAGAGTGATGGTCCAAGACACTCACTGTTCTTTCAGATAACCATTTTTTCCTAACACTCAAGTCATGTAATAACCAAGTATACCTTCAGCTAGTGTCATATAAAACCTTCCCGCCTAAGGCACTGCATGCATATAATACATATATATTACATAACAATGAAAAGGCACATTAAATAAGTATATTTATAGTGATACTATGGTTGCATTAGAATTTTTATTGAATTGGTTTCTTTAAAGGTGTATGATATGATTTTCTTCACCACTTGGTGATAACTCCAGAAATAGACCCTGTGTATACCCCCAGCTAAGAGTCTTTAGATTGTCTGTCCATCCATTCTCTTCAGACTCTCCTGACTCTTAAAAGGATCAGCTCTTACAGCATCCATTTTACTTTCTAAAGTCAATAGAAAAGGCACCTAGCACATTTCTGCAGCAAATTAAATCATCCTGTTTTGTCATCTTTGAATGCATACATGATCATTTTATTATGTAAATAAAATATGTATAACTCTAATGTTTTCCCTCATGCTTTTATCTTTTCATGTACCACACCAGTCTCTGCCGTTCCAAATTATGAAAATCTTTTATAAACCTACATATATTTCTCATGTTCCCTGAAACTGCTGTTTATCTGTGTAGTAGTCATTTGTAAAGCATCACTTGAATTATCTATATCTCTTTACTGCACTCTCACAAATCTGTGCCAAGGGTACAAAAGCTAATTGTCTTCATTCTCTAGACATCTCGAATTCTTAGGTTTCTTCTAACTTTGGCCATCCCTGCTTTCTGTCAAAACCAATTATTTGAGCTAAGGATAGAGAAAAATGGTGCTAAAATTTATCCATGGGGGAAAAATTCCTTAAATTATTATTCTAGGGAAAATACACAGATATCTTCACTACATTTGCTACTCTAAAACAAGCCATCTCTCACTGGTAGTGCTGTCCGATAGGACTTTGGTTTGAAAGTTGATAGAGGAAATTACTTAATCACAGTGAAAAGTCCTCACAAATTAAATTATGATGGAGCATGCAGGATAAGCTGAAAGAGCAGCAATCTCAAAAGTTGATAATGGATAATTTTGTCATTAACTCATTTTACTTACTTACTCTAGCACATTCTCTGACACATAATCAAAATTGGACTTGACTTCAATGTATTTAACCAGAGAAGAGTGTCAAAGGGTGCTTGAAGGAAAAGGTGTGTGTCTTGTGTTTTAGAGACAAAGTATTTTCCTGTAAACTCTGATAATTCAATTATAGACACTGATACAATTATAGATGGATCAGGACTGTAATAATTGAAGTCAGATCAGGTCTACCACACTTTTTTCTTCTTTCACTTTGGTAGCAAGGAACTAATTTGTTGAGTGTCTGAGAATGCATAGTATGAAGGACTTTTGTGTATGATCTTACTTGGTTTTGCCCTAGCATAATTGTTATCTTTTGGAGTCCAATGTAATGTTTTGAAAGCTTCAATAAAATATATTTTAATGGAAAAAATCAAGCATTATTTTCCATATTTTCCACATCTTAGAACATCACACATATATGGCGGGACACTGCTATTATGTCTATTCAGCTAAAACACAATGTTCAATTCTGGAAATTAAAACTCTCTTCTGCTGCAATGATCCAAGATAGTCTTGAAGTAGAAGGGCCTGGATCTCTGGGAATCTTTTAAAATTTCGTCATGCTGAGTCCTAACACTGAGTCCCACTTCCTTCCTCTTTCTCCTTGAAATACTTTGGGAAAATCTTTTGATCATTCTAAACTAACTTTAGAAACTGTCTTTTTGTCTTTCTGTGTGTTTGTGTGTGTGTGCACCTGTGCATGCACACATGAATGCACATATGCATGCATATGTGTGTTTATTCACATATGTATGTCTGAATGTATATATGTAAGTATATACATGTGTGTCCAGGTGAGCATGTGTGTGTGCCTGTGTGTGGAGTCACAAAGTTGATGGTGAGTGTCTTTCCCCATCAGTAAACACTTCATTTACTGAGGCAGGGTCTATCAATTGTTCCTATAACTCTTAATTGACTAATCAAGCTGGTCAGTTTGTTCCAGTAATTCCATCTCTGCCTTCTAAGAATTTTAGTGAACCACCATACCTGTCTGGGTTATAAATGATTCATGATGATTTAAACTCTAGTCAGCAATCTTGTTTGGAGGCATTTTATCTACTTAGCCAAACCTTCAGCCCATATGTGCTTTGCATATTCATTTATTTATTATAATGGATGATTATTTTGCCTGCTTATGTGTACATACTCATTTGTATCTGGCACTTGCTAGGGTCAGAATAAGGCATTAGATCCCCTGGAACTGGAGTTACAGCCAGTTGTGAACCACCATACGGGTGCTGGGAACTGAGCCTGGGTCCTTTGCAAGAGTAGTAACTGCTTTTAATTGCTAAGTCATCTCTGTAGCTCCCTACCCACCCCATCTTTTAAGAAACTTTCATTGTTATGTATTTTACTTGTGAAATACATCCTTAATTGTTTCAGGTCATCTTTGAACCTGAATAAACTCTGTGTGAACTAATTTCCTCCCATTCTAAATCATGAAGTATACTTTCCTTTTATACAGTTTAGGTATACTTAAAATCATCTTTGCAGTTCTGTGGATTTGGAGTGAGGAGGCTTAGGGAGGGTCATTTGGATCTGTAGATTGAATTAATTGCTTAAGATTATTTTCTTGATTTCTTTAAGCAGTTTACAGAAAGGATGAATTTTTCTCCCATCTTACAGAAAGATATATATGTCTTGCTTGAAACGCAAATTCACTGCAGGATTTTGTAATATTTTGTAGTGAGTATATGACCAGTCTGGTGATGCATTTCAGATACCAGAAGCTACATGTGAAATCTTGAGTTTGATGTCCAGCAAGTTAGTTGCTGGCCCTGGCAGGGCCTGCCTGTAAATTCAATACTGAGGCAGTAAAGACAGGAAAATCAAAGCTATTGATCATCCTTGGTTACATAGACAGTTTCAAGAACAACTTTGGGTCCTTGAGATCGTTCTTCATATAACTGAATGAACAAATAAGTAAATAACATCAAGTCTGTTGTGTGATGCTAAGATTTCTTTAACATATCAATTCCAGTTCACCCTTCCTTCTTTCTTTCTGCTCTCCTTCTCCTCCCCATTTCCCCTATCCTACCCCATCCACTCTTCAGAGAGGTTAGGCCATCCCTAGGAAATCCACTAAGTCTGTCCAATCACCTCATTGAGGCAGAACCAAGGCCCTCTTCCCCTTTCCTGCTTAGATTGAACAAGTTATCCCTCCATAGAGAATGGGCTCCACCAAGTCAGTTCGTGTGTTAGAATAAGATCCTGGACCCACTGCCAGTGACCCTATATACTGTCCAAGCTACACCATTGTCATCTGTATTCAGGGGGTCTATTTTGGTCCTATGCAGGTTCCACAGTTGTTATTTCTGAATTAGTGATCTTCCAATAGTTTGGGTCAGCTGATTCTGTGGGTTTTCCCATCATGGTCTTGAGAACTTTGTTCATATTATCACTGTCCCTCTCTTTTCCTGGAGCTCGGCCCAGTAGTTAGTCGGGGATATCTGCTTCTGCTTCCATTTCTGAAAGAGGGTTCTAACTTCTCTGGGGTTGTGGACTGTAGGCTGGTTATTCTTTCATTTACGCCTAATATTCACTTATGAGTGAGTACATACAACCTTTGTCTTTCTGAGACTGGGTTACTTCATTCAAGATGTTTTCGCTAGCTCTATCCATTTGTTTGCAAAATTAAAAATGTCATTATTTTTTACCATTAGATTGTGCTCCACTATGTAAATGTATCACATTTTCATTATCCATTCTTCAGTTGGTGAGCATTTAGGTTGTTTCCAGGTTCTGACTATGACAAATAATACTGCTATGAACATAGTCAAGCAGATATTCTTGTGGTGTGTTTGTGCCTCTTTTGAGTATGTGCCCAAAAGCAGTATTGTTGAGTGTTGAGGTAGATTGATTTTCAATTTTTGGAAAAATTGCCATTTCACATCAGCTGTACAAGTTTGCACACTCACCAGTAATGGAGAAGTGTTCCCTTTACACTATATTCTGTCTGGCATAAGCTAACATCAGTGTTTTTGATCATAGCTTCTCCAGTTGTTGTTAGATGGCATCTGAGTTGTTTGTTTTGCATTTCCCTGTTGACTAAGGATGTTAAGCATTTCCTTAAGTATCTTTTTTCCATTTGAGATTCTTCTGTTGAAAATTATCTGTTTCAGTCTGGACCCGATTTTTAAATGGGATTATTTGGCAGTTTGATGTCTAGCTTCTTGAGTTCTTTGTATGTTTTGGTGATCAGCCATTTGTCAGAAGTGGGATTAATGAAGATCTTTTCCCATTCTTTAGACAGCCATTTTGTCTTATTGATCATTTCCTTTGCCGTACTCTAGCTGACTGTGCTACTGGTGTTATATTTAGAAAGTGGTCTCCTGTCCTAATGCATATGAGAGTACTTTCCAATTTCACTTCAATCAGGTTCCGTGTGGATGGATTTATATTGAGGCCTTTGATCCATTTTGACTTAGTTTTGTTCATGGTGATAGATATTGATCTATTTGCATTTTTTACATGTCAACTTCCAACTATACCAGCATCATTTGTTGATGATTTCTTTTTTCCATTTTCCATTTTTAGTTTCTTTGTCAAAAATCAGGTATTTATATGTGTGTGGGCTAATATAAGGATCTTTGATTCAATTCCTTTAGTCTACTGGTCTGTGTTTATGCAAATAACAAGCTGTTTTCATTACTGTAGCTCTATAATAGAGCATGAAGTCAAGGGTGGTGATACCTCCAGATTTTTCTTTATTATATAGGGTTGTTTTGGCTATCCTTGTTTTTTTTTTGAAAATTAATATTATTCTTTCAAGATCTGTGAGGAAGTGTCCTTAGATTTTGGTGGGTATTACGTTGAATCTTTAAATTGTTTTTGGTAAGACTGTCATTTTTTACTATGTTAATTCTACCTATCTATGATCATGGGATATCTTTTCATTTTCTGGTATCTTCAATTTTGTTCTTCAATGACTTATAGTTATTGTCATATAGGTCTTTCACTTATTTAGTTAGAGTACCCAAAAATATTTTATATTGTTTGTGGCTATCATGAATGGAGATATTTCTCTGTTTTCTTTCTCAGCCTTTTATCATCTGTATATAGGAGGGCTACTGAATTTTTAAAGTAAATCTTGTATTCTGCAATATTACTGATGGTGTTTATCAGCTGTAGGTGTTCTGTCATAGAATTTTTGGAGTCATTTATGTATACAGTCATGTCATCAACAAATAGGTGAAAGTTTGACTTCTTTTCCAATTCCTATCCACTTGATCTCCTTTTGTTGTATTATTGCTCTAACTAGGACTTCAAGTGCTACATTGAATGGATATAGAAAGAGTTGGCAGCCTTGTCTTGTTCCTGATTTTAATGGAATCACTTTGAGTTTCTCTCAATTTAGTTTGATGTTGGCTTGCTGCATATTGCCTTTATTATGTTTAGGAATATTCCTTGTGTCCCTGATCTCTCCAAGACTTTTATCATAAGGATATTAGATTTCCTTGAAGACTTTTTCAGCATCTGAGATGTTCATGTATTTTGTTTTGTTTTCCTTTTGGATTGTTTATCTGGTAGATTACATTGATGGATTTTTATATGTTGAACTAACCATCCTTGCATCTCTAGAATGAAGCCTCCTTGATCATGGTGAGTGATATTTCTGATGTGTTCTTGGATTTAGTTTACCAGTATTTTATTGAGTATTTTTGCATCAACTTTCATAAGGTGATTTGTCTCTAACTCTCTTTCTTGATAATATCTTTGTGTGGTATGGGTATCAAGAGAATTGTAGAATCATAGAAAGAGTTTGGCAATGTCCCTTCTGTGTCCATAACAATTTGAAGAGTATTAGCTCTTCTTTAAATTCTGTGCTGAAGCCATCTGATTCTGGGCTATTTTTTTTTTTTTTTTGGTGCTGTTAGATGGCTTTTGATAACTGCTTCTTCTTTAATGAGTAATATGTCTATTTATTTTTTTTTCTGGATTGGATTTAGTTTTGGTATGTACTACTTATCCAGAAAGTTGTTCATTTCTTTTAAATTTTCAAATTTTGTGGAGTACAGATTTTATAAGTATGATCTGATAATTCTCCCAATTTCCTCAATGTCTGTTGTACTTTTAATGGTTTGTGTCTTTTGTTGCTTCCATAAATATACAATTCCCTTCCTTTAATTGTGGTAGGATTTTAGATGACCTGTGATAATAGAACATACTTTCCAGGGTTAAAGCAAGTGTGATGAGAGCTATGCAGTAGAAAAAACATCTTTACTAAGAACTGCAGCTGACCTGAAGGTAGTCCCCTGCCAACTTGAGTCAAAAGACAGAGTTGTCAACAATCGTGTGAGCGTGGAAGCTCATACTTCCTCAGATGATCTTGCAGAAGAGAATTTAACCAGACGACCAAACACTGGCAACAAAAAGACCAATGTAACACCAAGGAGGACCAAGGAAATCATTCTAAGGTGTTCAGTTCACTAAATCTTTGAGGAAGTACATTTGAATGTTTTTAACATTATTTTAACTCACCAGGCCACAGTGGCACAAGCCTCTAATACCAGCACTCTGGAGGCAGAGGCAGATGAATTTCTATGAGTTTGAGGCCAACCTGGTCTATTAGAACTAGTACCAGGATATGCTTCAAAACTACAGAGAAATCCTGAAAACTACAGATAAACAAAATACAAACAAAAAATAATTTTAATTCTGTGTGTATGTTTGCTTTCATGTGTATATATCCACTTCTGTGCAGATGAATTGGGAGGTCAGAAATGGCCAGATCACCAATAGCTGATGTTATAGGCAGAACTGTCTGAAATTTCCTTCTTCATGGAAAAGTCTGCTGTATACTGTGAGCCTGTAGGCTGAAGATGGATGTGCCAACATGTTGTCCAGAAGAACTTTGGTTGACTGTCCAGGCAGCAAGATGTCTCTATCATTTCTAGAGTTTTGGAAGTTGCTTACAATGTACTTAGTAAACAATGTGTTTACTAAGGTAATATTATTTCCTTCTAGAATGTTTGATACAGTTGAAGAATTTGTAGTTATAGTTTTGCTTACTTATAATAAAAGAGGATATAAATGCTGTGACTGTAATTGTTGCTTGATACCTTTTTATTATATGTAATTTTACTATGTTAAAGTTACAGTCTTCCTTTTTCTTTAAATGGAAAAGGAGAAATGGTCTGGGAGGTCCTTCTGTCTATGTCTTGCTTTTATTGGTTAATGAATAAAGAACTGTTTTGAACCTATGGCAGGAAAAAAAAACAGAACTATGTTGGAAAAGCTGGGCTGTATGCTGGATGAAGGAAGGGCAGAGTTAAGAGAGAAGCCATGGAGCCACCGCCAGATATAGACATGCTGAAAATTTGCTGGTAAGCCACTGCCATGTGGCAATACACAGATTAATAGAAACGTGTTAAATTAAGATGTAAAAATTAGCAAATAAGAAGCTAGATATACTGGGCCTAGGAGCGATTTAATTAGTTTCTGTGTTATTTTGTACTGGGTGGCCAGGACAAACAAGCAGCCTTTTCCAATCAGATGTTTTAACACAGCAAAGGAAGAGTGAACTATCAGTTAGACAAACAAAGCCATTTCTTAACTTTGATTTGTGTAGGAGAGAGGGGGTTGCTTGTTTGTTCCCAGCTACCCAGCTCTAAAATAATCAGACAGAAACTGTATTATTTAAAACACTGTTTGGCCCATTAGATCTAGCTTCTTATTGGCTAACTCTTAAATCTTAATTTAACCAATTTTTATTAATCTGTGTATCGTCACATGGTTGTGGCTTACCAGGTAAAATTCTCAGCTTCGGTCCCTGGTGGCTCCATGACCTCTCTCTCTCTGCCTCTTCTTCCCAGCATTCTGATTAGTTTTTGCCTACCTAGCTCTATTCCCCTATAACACTGCTATAGGCCCAAAGTACTTCCTTTATTAACCAATGAAAGGAACACATAGACAGAAGAACATCTTACTCCAGATTTGTTTAAAAATGAGTCCTCAAGCATACACAAAGAATCAAAGCAGCTATGGAATACTGAGAGTGGGAGAAATGATCTTCTAAGGGAAGAGCACAAAAGTTAGTTATATAATATCAGTCATCCCTGAAAACATACACACAAGTAACATTATACAGCTGAGAAAGTCATATTTAGGAATACATACACACACACACACACAAATATGATAGCATTTAATAAAAAATAGGCTGAGAATTTTCAAACGAGCAAGAAGATGTATATGGAAATGTTTAATGGAAGAAAAGGTAAGGAAAGAATGATGTGACTTTATTATTTCCTCAAAAATTAAAAAAAATGAAAATGGGAGAGAGACAGCTGCTAAAATGACCCAGTTGGTAAAGATACCTATACCCAAACCTAAAACTCTGAATTCAATCCCAGGGTCTACATGGTAGAAGGAGAAAATCGCCTCTGCCAACATTTACTCTTACCTCATGCACACACATGATACATACACACACACACACACAGATAGAGAGAGAGACAGAGACAGACAGACACACAGAGATAGAGATAGATAGATGATAGATAGATAGATAGATAGATAGATAGATAGATAGATTCTTTCAGATTCCTTAGGCCTTAGGGTGTCACTAACGTTGAGTAATGGTTGCAAATTTGGTTATTACCTTTTCTATAATTTAAATTTTATCATTAACTGTTGACAAATTGCTCAATAATATAAATAATTTGCTATGATGGTTTATATTGATTATTGACTTGTCAGAACCTAAACCCACTGGGGAAATATGCCATCAGGGTATTTTCTTTACTACATTAATTGAGGTGGGAAGACTGCACCACCATATGTACCATGATACTCTGGGTAAAATACTTGACTGCATAAGTGGAGAAAGGGAAGTGAGCAAGGCTGCTGTCATTGTCTGTTTGATTGTGTGTTTGATCTGAGACCAGATTGTTGAAATAGGAGCGGCGGGGCTGCGTCCCCAACACCC
>NW_026068011.1:5272002-5273663 GCF_014885135.2 Alexandromys fortis | reverse complement strand
ATTACTCTCTACATTATTTAGACTCCTTGAGATAGAATGTCCGGCAAAACTTTCATTCTCAATATTGTTTGTTATATCTATTATTTATTATTATTGTTTATAGTTGTATTTAGGTTAGTTCTGTCTTATTTAGACAAAAGGAGGGAGATGTAGGGATAAGCCCTCCCCTTGGGGGCGGGCTGCCCTCGGGCGTATGTTTACTGATATATTGGGCGGGCAGAGGCTGCGCGCCCCTTCCCTTCCTCTCCTGTCTCCGCCGGCTACTCCGCTGGAACCTTGGTTTCGTGAGTCTGGTTTTGTTATTAAACTTGTTCAAATACCTATCATCTTTGGTGATTATTAATCCGACCGCTGCACCAGATGCCTCAGGCTCCTGTTGTCTTGACATCCTGGGTACAAGGGAATATGTTTAGTCTGACTCATGTTTTTAGGTTCATTCCATTGTGATGGGGAAGTAGGGACAGTAGGAGATAGGAGCTTATATGTGAATAAGTATATGGGAATTCATTTGGCATGATGTGAAGGTAAAAGCACAATTAGGGGAATTCAGTTCACATCTTCCAATTTTTTTAAGTGGGTCTCTAGTTATTATTATTGTTGTGCTGTGTACTCCTGGCTAGGTGGCCTACCAGTTGACAGTAATTTCTTATCTCCAACTCCCATCTAAATATTGGAGTACTGTGTACAAATCTACTACATGAGGTTTTGTGTGTGTGTTCTGAAGACTGAACTCCAATCCTCAAGCTTTTATAGCTAATGTTTTTATCCCTTATACCATCTTCCACACCCATGTCAAATGACTTTATAAACCATAGATGATAAAGAACGATAATTTCCTTTAATTCACAATGTTAATTGCATATATTTCATAGAATACTCTATGTAACATTAAATTCAGGTGCCTTTTCATTTCAGGCAACAATTGTATCTGTTACTAAAATAGGTATGTAGATTGTTTAAAGGCAATGAACAGATGCTTCCATCTGCATTTTATGAGAAACATTTTACAGTCTTAACATAAGATTTACTTAGGTAAATGTTGGATTTTGACTATTTGTAGATGGAACTATATAATCCTAGCACTTGGGAGACTGAGCAAAGATGTACACACATGACAGAGCAGATATGGGTGACAGAAGTTCTCATAATCATCCCTGAATTTACTTCTATCACCCTATGATAATTTCTTCCAGAGTCCATCATGGCAGTTATAAGCTCTGGCTAAATGACATTTCAATAATCTCTACTCTCCATGGTACAAAACCATTGATTCTTACAAAAAAAAATAATGGTTAAACTAAAAATTCTACTATTAATTACCAAATAATATAATGTTTTATTCTTCAGCATCCTAATATTTCTCTTATAAAGAACAGTGATTAGTGATGAGATAACTCTCTGTATAAAGATAATTGATGCCTCGGTGAGCTCCCAATAGATCAGCCCCACTGTCTCCGTGGATGGGTGCACCCCTTGTGGTCCTGACTTCTTTGCTCATATTCTCCCTCCTTCTGCTCCTCCTTGGGACATTGGGAGCTCAGTCCGGTGCTCCAGTGTGGGTCTCTGTCTCTATCTCCATCCATCTCCAGATGAAGGTTCTATGGTGATATGCAAGATATTCATCAGTATGACTATAGGATAGGGTCATTTCAGGTTCTCTG
>NW_026068011.1:5263637-5271534 GCF_014885135.2 Alexandromys fortis | reverse complement strand
GGGGAGGAGGCAGAAATTTTTTTTTCAATAAAAAAAAAGATAATTGATGCCAATCCTGATCACCCGAGTTTGAACCCTCGAATCAATTGAGAGAGAACTAAGTTTGACAAGTTGTTCTCTGACCTATATGTGTCATGGGATATTTATGCTCCATCAGCAACACACTAAATGTCATTTTTAAAAACCTTGCAATATCATCTTTGTAATAAAAAAATTTCTCCAATAGATGTTCACGAGCTCAGTCAGAGCTGAATATATTTCAACTGACAGAAATCACTTCAATTCTATTTTCTATGACTTTATTTTTAGGTAAGAAAACTCATCATTCAGTACAAAAACAGCTAATATGTCAACTCTTTATTTAATTTAACTTCATTCACATTCCTACTCTTCGTCTGTTTTCTTTCTTTAGTGCATATATTAACTAATTCTATTCGAGGATTCTGAGAGAACTCCTCCATAAGTGTAAGACTCTTTTTACCTAAGAGTCGCTACATGACAACTGAATATTTTATATCATTCAAAGGGAGAAAAAAAATGGAAGTTGTTGAATGTGTCTTGTGATAGTTAAGCAACTTGAGGTGACTTGCCTGTCTGTTCTTACTTTTTAAAGAAGGAAATTTGTTTCTTTTTTGTCATACAAAAATAGATATATAAAAGTCTTTGACTCACAAAATATGTATCTTATTGTTGATGCCAGGTTTTGGTATGCAGTTGGTATAGAATACACACCACAGCTCTTAGAATAATCTCAACCAAGAAGGCTACTTCCATGTATTTTAAATAAAAATAAGTGATTCAGATTATATTCTGTTTTCTTTTACATTTCCAAGATTTTAATATAGCCTACTACCCAAGAATGTTCTTTATGGTTGACAACCATACCTGATCTCCATATTTTTCAAGACAAATCTATGTGCCTTTTAATCCACCTATCTTTCTGGCTATCTATGTCTATTGATACAGTCTTAAATTGTTTCAGAATACTTAGCCAGGGATATGTGGAGGCTCAAAGGATATCTATTTCATGTCCTAGCATTATAAGCTACCTGAAACATAAAAGAGTTAATTCACTTGGCTAAGGGACACCCCTAATAAAAGCATTGCCATGCATAGAAAGGGGAATCTATCTCAAAACCTATTAAAGAGAAAAGAGAAATAATTAAAGAGACAATGTACCTTTTATTCCCAGAATTTCTATCTCCTCAACCACAATGTGCCAACTCTGAGTCACCATGAGGATCTGTTGGGTCTGCCTAATTTTCTGAGTCTTTTTTTATTTTCTGTCTATTCCTTTCAAGTGTTTAACAGATCCCAAGAACTTCCTGGCATTCTGTTCTTTCATACTCTCTGAATTTTGCTTCCCTTTTCTTCCTTAAGCTGCTTTTCTGTTCCATGACTGACCTGTATTTCTATCACAAATGGCTTGACTCTCCCCAATAAGCTTCCACCCATAATCTATAAGAAACTTCTCTCTAAACTCAATAAGCTTACTTCTGTGCTCTGTGAATTTCATCCTTTAAAGTTTTCAAACTAGAATTTTGTCGATTGCGTTGGGTTGGGTTACTCAGCCTAGGGGTTTGTAACCCACCCTGCAATCAGTTATTCCAGGGTCACAGAGGGGCGCTACCTGGAAGGGAATGAGCTAAGAAGGAGGCCAAGCAGATTTGTCAAAGCCTCCGTTTATTAGGGACGGGTTACAGTTTATATATGGTAAGGAATGGGGGGTAGGGTAACTGGATTCTTGCCGCGTGTTCCAGGTCACGTAGGCCAGGTTACATTCAGACAGGTAGGCCAGAAGTCACAAGTTGCCACACCTGGTTCCCTGGATAGCTGGAATGTGAGGCGGGTTCCGCTAACAGATAAGTTAATTGGGTGTGGGGCAGGTTTTCTCAATAGAACATAATTATGGGTGTGAGGTTCTCTGCAAACTCCCCAGGGTGATGGTTCCTGTAATGATTGGGGGGAAATGGCTCCTGACAGAATTTAAAAGCCACTGGCTCACACCAGCATTGATAGTTATTAAGTCTACAGGACTAACTCTGCAAGAAAAACTCATTCTCAAAAATATTCCAATATTCACTAAGAAATTTTATGTGCATATGCAGTTTACCCTAATACAGGTAAAAGATTTTCTTTGTGAATTTTATACTTGCTTCTTTCTTTCTGTGAATGAGAATTCCAATATGAACATTGACTTTTGTTTTCTATCATTGACAGTTATTGTGTGTTGTATTTTAAACTAAGCATGTTAACTATTGTGTACCCTGCAATCTTATCTCCTTTGTGTTTATATTATAAGCAGATAAAAGGATTCTTTTATAATGATTTTGATTTTAAATTCTACCCTGCTCTGAAGTGAAATTACTTTTATCCAGGCTTACCCACCACCTGTAACATGTTGCTAGACCATTTTTTCTGAAATTTCTGAATAATTTTCATTTAAAGTCTGCTTGTACTGCAAAGTGACAGTCTTGTATGAATATTCAGACTGAAGAACCCTGCATCTCTATTGTTACGTTTAATCCATTTAGTGACATGAAATTGTTCTGCTATTGGGATATAGCTTTGTGTTTTTTCCTTGAAAATTTTTTATTTGTCCATGTTTATTTCTTAATTTCTGACTTTAAAAACTAGAATGAATTTCTAGACTGAAAATAATTAATTTCACCTCTGTTCTTCTGTTGCCACTAACAAGCGGTTCTTTTGTTTAATTTCTCCTTGCAGTCATCTTTAAGTTTCAATAATATTTCCCCAAACATCAAGCATCCTTGTAGCATATTGCCAACTGTTCCCATAGCTTCATTGGTAGCATATGAATTCATATTGCTGAATTGAACTATAAAAGTTTATAAGCTTCTTTCCTATTGTTGTGATAAAACATCATGACTACAGCAACTGAGGGTTAGAATTCACTTTGTTGAATCAAAGGCATGCCAGTAGGGGAAAATCAGAGATCCCGTCTCTGACCACAAACAGGAGGCAGAAATGACAGTCAGGGAATTACAGGAGTGTTTTGAAGTCTATGTTAGTGACACACCTTTTCCAAAAAGATCCCAACTTTTAATCCTTCCCAAATGCTCTCATTGGTAGGGGACCGAAGGTTTAATCTTTTGAACTGATGGGGGTCATTCTCATTCAAACCACCTAAGAGGGCTTTTTTAAAAATATATATATATATATATATATATATATATAAATACTTACTATATATAGTAAGTTTCTTTAAAGAAAATTCAGATGCCTGTTCTCCCTTAATTTATATGTATGCTTCCTACTACCTCCTCAATACTTCTGAAACATTGACATTCAAGTTTCTATCTCAAAGATAGTTAATGTGGTGTAAACTGTTTTCTTAGACTTATTTTCTTCCAAATATTTACATAGCAGCTCTATTTCTTCCTTAACATAGATTTTCATTAAGAAATCTGGATTTGTTCAATCCCTGACTCTATGCTTAATTTTTTAGAAGGTCTTAGTAACTTGTTTTGTCTGATGATTTCTCTCTAACTATAATGCATGACCAATTGTTTTTTTCTATAAATCTCTTAACAATATTTATCTCACATTTCTTTATGGAAAGTTCATGGATGGTTATTCTTCTTTCCCATTCATTAAATTTTACCTATTATTACTTTTATGTTTATGTTTTCCCTTCCACAGACCTCGAATTTTCAAAGATTTGGTTGGTTGGTTTGGTTTGGTTTTGGAGACAAGGTTTCTTTGTGTAACTTTGGAGCCTGTCCTAGTTAGACCAGATTGGCTTTAAACTCATATATTTCCTCCTGTGTCTGCATCCCACTCACATAGTTCCTCCTGCCTCTGCCTCTCGAGTGTTGGGTTTAAAGGCAAGTGCCATCACTGCCCAGCAATTTTTCAGGTTTTTAATAACACAATTCCTTACTTTGTCAGGAGAGCAGATCAGTTTAGTTTTTAATTCTACTTCAGACTCATTGGAAAATCATGATCTCCAACAGTTTTGTTGTTTGGTTTTGCTGCTGCTCTGTTTTGGAGGGGTGTTTGTTTGTTTGTTTGTTTCTGACTTTTAATGAAAATAGATCCTTATACAATACATCACAACCACACTTTCCCCTTCTCCCACTCCTCCCTGTTCCATTCCACCTCCCTTCTCCCCCAAATCTGCTCCCCCCCCTTTTCTTCTTCAGAAAACCATAGGCCTCCAAGAAACAGAAGCCACCACAGGACAAAACAAGATACACTAAAACAAGGAAAAAGCCCTCATATCAAGGCTGAGTAAGGCACTTCAGCAGAAGGAAAAGAGAACTAAGAGCAGGCAAAAAAGTCAAGTACAAACCCTCTCCAACTGTGAGGAGTTCCACAAAAAACACCAAACTAATAGGCATAACATAAACAGAGAACCTGGTACAGTCCCATTCAGGCTCTAAGCCTGCTGCTTCAGTATCTGTGAGCCCATGTTCCTTGTTTTTGAGGCAAGGTTTCACTCTATAGCCCTAGAAAGCCTAAAAATCCTTCTGCAGTCTGGGCTGATATCTAACTCACTGAAAACCATCTGTTTCTGCATCCCTAGAGCCGAGATTAAAGGTGTGTACCACCTTGCTCAGCTTGATCTCTAACTTTAATCACGTTTTCCATATTTTGAATTTTCTTTTGTTTTTCCTTTATAGCTATGTGAACCTTACCATATAGATATTTGATCTACCTTTGTTGCTCAGGACAACACCTCACAATGCTTCTGCCTTACTTTCACCAAAGTTGAGATCATAGGTCTATGACACCATACTCAGCAATTTTCATAGTGTAATAGAACAACTCTCATGAGTTGACTCTTGTCTGTCAGTTCAGATTTATGTCCTATGGCTCATGTTCCTGGGATTCCATGAGGTCTTTTGTCCTGCCGGTACCCTGATTTTGTAGGTATGTTATGTCCAATCATAAGTTTCCAGAAAAAAAGACTAAAATTCTAATCTCATTTCCCAGTATAATAATACTGTATTCAATTTTATAGGCAATGCCATTGTACTTAATAGGTGCAGGGAAAATACATGCAACATTGCCTATGACAACTCAAATACTTCTGCATACATGCCATTGCATCAATTCCTCAATGCCCACAAGAAATTGGTGTCAGAACACCCAAGAATACCAAAATTCAAGGATTCTGAAATCCCTTATATAACCAGAGATAATACTGAAATGCAAACTAAGTGTATCTATGCATAGATTTTAAATAATCTTAGAATTAAATATAATATGTAGCACTGTTTGAACATAATATAAATGGTTATTATTTTACAATTCTTAGAAAGAATAATAATTTAACTATATTTTTCATGTGTTCTTGGACAATTTCATACAAATTTGTGGTATATTTTGACCATAGTCATGTAACACTACTACCTTCTCTAATTCCTCCCTGATGCCACACCAAAAATTACACTCAAAACTTTGTGTCCCTTCCATTTTTAAAAATATATTCAATCCAAATAATATTAACCCTGCAGACATGAGTATGAGACCATACACTAAACCCTATTGGCTATGATTTTCTAGTCAGTAATGCACTTTTAAGAGTTCTTTAACTGAACCTCAGAATTTACCTGTAATGTTTCTTTTTTTCTCTTTCAAATCATTCAGTTCATATTTTTAATTACACTATAAAATTATGAATTCACTGCGATAGTCAATAAGACATATCAATTACAAGAACTTGTCTTTTTACAAAGAATTTGAAGAAGACACCAGAAAATGGAAAGATCTCTTGTGCTCATTAGTAGGTAGAATAGACATAGTACAAATGACAACCTTATCAAAAGCTATCTACAGATTCAATGCAATGCCCAGCAAAATTCTTCACAGAATTCGAAAGAATAATACTCAACATTATATGGAAAAACAAAAACTCAGAATAGCCAAAGCAATCCTGTACAATAAAGAAACTTCTGGAGGCATCACCATTCCTGACTTCAAACTCTACAGTAGTAAAAACAGCATGGTATTGACATAAAAACAGTCAGGATGATCAATGGAATTGAATCAAAGGGATGTATATAAATACACATGAACCCCTGATTTTTTACAAAAATGCTAAAAACATAAAATGGAGAAAGACAGCCTATTCAACAAATACTGCTGACATAACTGGATATCTACATGTTGAAGAATGCAAATAGATGCATATTTATCAGCATACACAAAACTCAAGTCCAAATAGATCAAAGACCTAAACATAAAGCCAGCCACACTGAACCTTATAGAAGAGAAAGTGGGAAGTACATTGAACTCATTGGCATGGGAGACCACTTCCTAAATATAATCCCAGCAGCACAGACACTGAGAACATCTATTGATAATTGGGACATCCTGAAACTGAGAAGCCTCTGTTAAGCAAAGGGACATGATCAATAAGACAAAACTGCAACAGCATACAGAATGGGAAAAGATTTTCACCAACACCCACATTGGACAGAAGATTGATCTCCAAAATATACAAAGAACTAAAGAGACTTCACATAAAAAGAATGAATAATCCAATTTTTTTTTAAAAAAAAAATGGGTATAGCGGGGTAGTGATGGTACACGTGTTTAATCCCAGCACTAGAGAGGCAGAAGCAGGCAGATCTCTGTGAGTTTAAGGACAGCCTGGTCTACAAGAGGCAGTTTCTAGGACAGACCTTAAAGCTTCAAAAAAAAAAAAAAACTATTAAAAACATTGGGTACAGACCTAAATAGAGAGTTCTCAACAAATGAATCTCAAATAGCGGAAAGACACCAAAGGAAATGTTCAACATTGTTAGCTATCAGTGAAATACAAATCAAAACAACTCTGAGATTCCATCTTATATTTATCAGAATTGTCAAGATCAAAAACACTGATGACATCTTACGTTGGAGAGGATTTGGCATAAAGGGAACAATCCTGCATTGCTGGTGGCAGTGCAAACTGGTACAACTGATATGGAAATCATTATAGTGAGTTCTCAGAAAATTAGGAAGTACCACTTTGGGGTATATTCCCAAAGGAAGCTCATTCATACCACAAGGACATGTGCTCAACTATGTTTATAGCAGCATTGTTTGTCATAATCAGACCTGGAAACAACATAAATGCCCCTAAACATTAGAATGGATAAAGAAAATGTACATTTACACAATGGAATACTACTCATTGGTAAAAAATAATGACATCTTGAACTTTGCAGGCAAATGGATGAATCTATAAAACATTATATTGAGTGAAGTAATCCAGATCCAGAAAGACAAATATAGTATCTACTCACCCATAAGTGGCTTTTAGATATAAAGCAAAGAAATACCATCCTACACTCCACAACCACAGAGAACAATAAAAGAGAACAGTAAGAGAACAACAAAGAGAACAATAAGAGGGACATACATGAATCTAATTTACATGGGAAGTCAAAAATGACAAGCGTAAATTATTAGCATGAGGGTCACGGGAGAGGATAGAAATGGTGAGTGGAAGGAGAGAGGAGAGCAGAAAAATGTGAAGCACAATAAAAACAATAAAGAAGAAATATCAAGTGTCGTGTTTATGTGCTTAAAGAGAACACATTCAATAAGAACAATTAAATATGATGTGAAGTTGGAGGCTTATAATTATATGTTACCATATTGATATTTTCCATTGCTACTCTTAGTTTCCCAAGATATTTTTTAATATAATTTTTTATTGAAAAAAATTTCCGCCTCCTCCCCGCCTCCCATTTCCCTCCCAGTTTCCCTTTTCCCACACTCCTCCATCTCCTCTCCCCCTCCCACCACTCCTCTCCCCCTCCCTCTCCAGTATGAAGGGCAGTCAGGGTTCCCTGCCCTGTGGAAAGTCCAAAGTCCTCCCCGCTCCATCCTGGTCTAGGAAGGTGAACATCCAAACTGGCTAGGCTCCCACAAAGCCAGA
>NW_026068011.1:5250537-5262690 GCF_014885135.2 Alexandromys fortis | reverse complement strand
ATTAAAAAATGGGGCACTGACCTGAACAGAGAATTCTCAACAGAAGAAATTCAAATGGCTAAAAGACACTTAAGGTTATGCTCAACCTCCTTAGCGATCAGGGAAATGCAAATCAAAACAACTTTGAGATATCATCTTACACCTGTCAGAATGGCTAAAATCAAAAACACCAATGATAGCCTTTGCTGGAGAGGTTGTGGAGAAAGGGGTACCCTCATCCATTGCTGGTGGGAATGCAAACTTGTGCAACCACTTTGGAAAGCAGTGTGGTGGTTTCTCAGGAAATTTGGGATCAACCAAGATATTTTCTAATTCTCCTTCATGAATTTTGTTTTGAGAATCTTAACTCCCATGGTTAAGATTATCTCAGTTTTAATTCTAAGCTTAAGTTCAATACTTAGTCTTCCAAAAACTAAAATCAATGAGCTTCTCACTGAAGCTTTGGATTTATTTCATGTCTAATCTTTAGATCAGTACACAGTCCTAGGACTAGATCCACAATTAAGAGTGTTCATTGCCCTTGTAGAGGACCCAAGATCAATTCAAAACACCAAAGGCAGGCTGTTCACATTTGACTGTACCCCTTGCTGTGAGGGATTCAGCCTGTACTCGTGTACTCATGTGATACATATGCATACATACACACATACACACATACATACATACATGAATGCCAATATACATACACCTAAATAAAAATAAAAACAAATCTTTAAAAAGTAACATACTGAACTAGAACAATAGCAGCACAAAGCTTGTGAGAGTAAAGAAGCAATAACTGATTTGACATAAGGTCCACTCTAGGAGATAGAACCCATACCTGACCAAGAACATTTCACTGAGGCTGGCTTATAGTTTCAAAGGACTAATCCATGGTAGCATATAGGCAGACATGGTGCTGAAGATGGAGCTAAGAGTTCCACATCTTGATCTTAAGGCAACAAGAGCAATTTTATGTCCTACTGGGTACAACTTGAGCATAGGAAACTTCAAAGCCCACCCCTATAATGACACACTTCCTCCAGAAGATTGTACCTGTTCTAGCAAAGTCTATTTCCTATGCGGGCCATGTTCTTTCAAATCACCACAGATTACTAATTATCTTTTGCTATACTTAGAGATCAGTGTCCAGTTCAATTATTATTAGCTAAGTTTCCTCCTACAGCAGATAGAAGCAAATACAGAGACCCATAGGCAGCCATTACACAGAGGGAGAAACCTTGGAACACTTATTACTAAAATGGGATTTTTTTCTTCAAATCCCTCCCCTTGGAGTCCAGAAAAGCCTATGGATGGGAAAGCCTAAGTAATCTAAGATCAAGTGGGGATGAAGGACACCAAGAAACAAGGCCATCTAAATCAACATAAGCAAATCTCATAGAGATTGAAATAGCATGGACAAGGCAAGCGTGAGTCTGCACCAGGTCTTCTATGCTTATATTATGAATCATAGTTTCATGTTTTAGGGGATTCCTAGGCATGCAGATATGATTCTTGCTTTTGTTGGGCACTTTTTTCTTCTGTATGTCTGTCTTGAACAACTTTGATGTTACAGTTTTTCTTTCCTTTTACTGTATTTTATTTTGTTAAACTTTTAAAATGAAATAGTTAATGACTATAAACCTACTCACCAGGGTAAAGGCTAACAACGTATCTGTCATTTATACCTGCTGGCAAAGGGAAAATCACTTTTCTCCAATGGAATGACATAGTAAAACAACCATTCCAGGACAGATCTCATGTTCAAGAGTAGTTGACCAACAAATAATGGACTACATAGGTTTTGTTGATCCTTTTATTTGCTTAGAGTTTGGTGTTTTAATTTGTTTTGTGTGATATATTTTATTTTCTAGGTTTTGGGCATTTATTTTTCTAATTGATTTTTTATTTGTTTATTGAGAAAGAATTTAAAGTTTAAAGTTGGGTGGTAGGGAGGTGGAGAACATTATTAAAATATATTTAAGTTTAAGAATGTTTTAAATAATAAAATATTTTAAAACATCAACATACTGTAGTTTAAGCACATGCTGATATGCCTGATCTTAGCCAGATTTGTTTTAAATAATTTCTCCCAGTGTTTCATGGATGCAGATCATTCCTTTAGTCTTTCATATTGTTGAATTGAGTAACTTTTAGATTTCTGTATTTTCTTTCATCAGTTGCTGGATGAAGGTTTTGTGATGAAAATTAAGGAAGTTATCAATCTGATTACAGGGGAAGGCCAGTTTAGGCATCCTCTCCACTGTAATTTGTAGCCTAATTTTACATGTTAGAAATCTAAAGTCTCTTATTTGAAGAGGAAGAAAACATACCCAGTTCCTATACACCTGACCTTAATGCTGTTCTCTTCACATTAGTTGAAGAAATAATACCCATATTGATCCAGATGGACATCATCAATTCCATGGAAAATTTGTAGCATAAATGCTAAGCCTATTTGAGTTTATAAAATATTTTGACTTATTGAAAGTTGAAAATATTTTATTGAGCAGTGGTGCTGCACACCTTTAATTCTAGCACTTGGAAGGCAAAGTCAGGTGGATCTCTGTGAGTTCAAGGCCAGCCTGGTCTACAAGAGCTAGTTCCAGGACACGCTCCAAAACTAACCCTGTCTTGAAAAACCAAAAAAAAAAAGAAAGAAAAAAATTTTCTTTTAACTTAACCATGTTTCTAATTTGATAACAATTACTACCAGTTTCAAAAACAATTAAATTAACTTAATGGTTTTATCAAATATATGCTAAGGACAACACGAATGGATGATATAATGCACTGATGAACTGATGGATACTCACAATTAAACTAGAGAAGTTGTAAGTATTCATAGAAATGTAGAAAGCTTCTTTCCTATGACCACTTTTTCTGACACATTATATTATCACATGACATATGCCTCAGGAATGTTAGCTTTTATTAGCAAGCTAAATGAGTTTGTGTTTAAAGATACCAGGCTTTAAAAAATAATCAAGTGATGGAGAATGAACTAATCAATTGCCTTTTGATTTGTTTATTTGCATGAAAGACAGTTATAAGATTTATATTAAGTATTATCTCCTAGTAGGTATATATCACGATTAAACTCTGCTGTGTGCAACCTCTTGATAATACTCAGTGACATTCTATCTTGTATTATGACATTCAAAGCAATATAAATTTCAAACTGCCCTTCTGAGGACTATTCTTCCAAAAATATTAACACTGTTATGACTTCACAATGAAGTATAAAAACATTTAATATTCTCATTTCAAGACCTGGAGAAGATGGGAAGCTCATAACAGGATGCAAGGCACAAATCAAACTGTGATCTTTTGAGTATGATTTTTGTATGTGTCTATGTGTGCATAATGAAAGGAAGGGAAAGCCTGCATCAATGTGACTTATTATAGATTATGATAAACTGAAAGCAGCAGAAGTAATTAATAACTTCCTACTAGTGGATTATTTATACAAACCTCTTAGCAGGATCAGGTAACAACTACCCAGTCTCCATTTGAGCTAAGTGTTTTCCCATGGTGATGAATGGAGTAACTAACCCTGGACTGAATAGTTTCTGCCTTTCCTTTTTTGTGTCTCTGGTGTTGGGAGTCACTTATTTATCTTTTATCAACTAAATGATTGCAATTAGGGATTGCAGTAATTGAGTTTACCTCAAAGACTATTTAAGTTTCATAATCAGATCCAAAATTAAACTCATGTGGGGGGATCATAAAGAGTACCAAACACACAAGAATGTAAAGAGTCTACTGTATCACAGAGAAGTCAAGGGAAGCTAAGGCATGAGTGCATGAAGCTTTTTGGGTTGTTTTTGATATACTTTGAAAATAATTTCCACATGGTACCTAAAATTGACATTTAGGAGTCATTAATTCAGGTCTTAGCCTTTTTTTTAATTCCACTTTTTTAAATTCACTTAATTCTGAACATTATAGGAATTTTTCCCAGCGTTTCCTTTTGTTTATTGTTGTTTGCATACAGGTCATCTGGGTTTTGCTTTCCTTGTCCAGATTCCAATAATCGAAAAACAGTTTCCTCTTGGGAGCCAGGGTCTTTTGTAATTTTCACAATTCTATTGACTGTATCTGTCTTATGTTTCTTATGTTTCTAGTGACAAACATCTATCCATGTGATAACTGGCTCTCCCTTGTTATTTTCTTGGTTATATTGGAAACTTGATGTGCACAGACTGTGAATTACAGAAACTTGCCTGTTGCCTTTTTATCCCAACTCATATTAGTTCCATTTAGGAAATTAATAAATTGCTTTTATTATGCTATTATAATTTCAAAGTTATAAATATTCATTGGAGGTCTGTGAGCATTTAGTGAAATTCATGGAGTTGGATTCTTGTTTATTTCCATTGGCTTGTTCTTGCTTGTGTGTTTGTGTGTATGCAGTGTTTGGTATGGTATATGCACGCATAAATGGGGGTGGTGTTGAAGAGGCCAAAAGAAGTTGTTGAGTGTCCTTCTCTATTACTCTCCACCTTATTCTTCTAAATCATTGTCTCTCCATAGGCTTGAAGCTAAGGATTGCAGTTATTGAGTTCCAGGACTTCCCTTGCTCCCACTCTACAAAATAAATTCTTGGGACTAAAGAGGTACTTGCTGTCACACCTGATGTTATACATGATCACTGAGATTTCACCTTGGGTCCTTATGCTTACACAGGTGGTGATCTTACCCACTTATTCATGTCAGTAATATCAAAATTGAGTTATTAAACTTGTTAAATAAAACACACCCTCATTCCTAATTGGCTGCATGGTCTTAAGGTTATCATTCACTTTTTTATGGGGCATGTATGTTTGGAGGCACTGACTATTATAGCTAGTAGGAATTGTCACATTTTCACTTTTTGGTGGGGCATGTGTGTTTGGAGGACATTGGCCATTATTGCTAGTAGAAATGTGATGTGGGAGTGTCATATATCAATCTGTTGATTTCATTGGTTAAGTAATAAAGGAACTGCTTGGCCCTCATAGGTTAAAACATAGATGGGAGGAGTAAACAGAACAGAATGCTGGGAGGAAGAAGAAGTGAGGTCAGACTCGATAGCTCTCCGCTCTGGGGCAGATGCCTCAGAGAGAGATGCCATGCTCCCTTCTCCCGGACACACGCGATAGCTCTGCTCTCTGAGGCACAAGCCATGAAGCTCTGACCCAGGATGGACGTAGGCTAGAATCTTCCTGGTAAGTGCACCTCGTGGTGCCACATAGATTATTAGAAATGGGTTAAGAGGTTGAAACTAATGGGTCAAGCAGTGTTTAAAAGAATACAATTTGTGTGTTGTTATTTCTGGGCATAAGCTAGCCAGGTGGCCGGGGTACTGGGGATGCAGCTCTGCCGCTCCTATTACTACAGAAATGGACACATTGTAAGCTTTCACTGGGAATGACTCATTATTTTTATTTTGAGACAACTGAAAAATGGTAATTCTCCATACATTTAAAACTTCTATCCCTTACCTCTATCTGGGCATAATGATGAAGAGGGACACTTAAAAGAAGTCCCACACTAGCTCAGAATTGTGTATAATAAATGGTTATTTATTTAAGTATAGACTCACAGATCATAATCCTCTGCTGGAATGGGGAACAGCAACCAAATCATGCAGCCAAAAACGAGGCCGAAAGAGTGCTTTACATTGGTATATATAGTATAAGAGGCCATGCCTAAGTGGGCGGGTAACTTAAAGGCTACTGGTGGTAGGAATTCCTACAGCATAATGATATCTTAATGGTATTTCTTTGACCATTTGTTTACCTGTATTTGGTTGGTTTTCTCCTTTGGATTAGCAAGATATCTTGGGTAGCTTTTCTTTTTGAGAAGGTCAGAAGTATTCTTTAAGATAGTATACTTTAATCATTTGTATGTGTTATCTTACCTATTTTAATATCTCCTACAAATAAATGCATATTGTTATCCAAGTATTCTAATTATATACTAGGTTCCTCTGTGTTTTATGTTTCCTAGTTCCAGATTTCAGACTGATGAAGCAAGTTTGCCTTTCCCCCATACTTTTGAATACAATTATTTATTTCTTTGTTTGTGTCCCCACATGTGTACCCTTGCACATGAGAGGGTTCCCTTCTTCCACCTTGTGGATTGTAAAGATTAAACAACAGGTTTGGCAGCACAATTTGCCCACTGAGCAATCTAGCCCATTCCAAATTGCTTTCTTTTTCTGAGAGATGAAATTGCTCAGTCATTTCTTTCTCTCTGTATTAGCAGCCCCAGCTGCTGAAAGAGTAGACTATGCCAAGATGTTAGGAAATAAAAGAAGAGGGGAAATTTCTAATAGAAAATAATTAATCTATGGATCCTTTCCAGTTCAACTTTCCATTGTGCTTCTATCAGGCAGGATTCTATTCTGCATGCTAGCCCTCTCACATAGCCAAGCCAGAATTGGACCTTGATGAATAATAATGCATAAAAGTGGCAGATACTGTAAAGAATGGGAGTCAGCTGTGGCAAAGACAAATGTATTTGAGATAGTCAAATTGTTCAAGGACAGTTCATTTAAATATTAGAATTATTTTTAAACACACACAGCATTTCGGTCGGTGGTCATTTTATGAAGGTTAAAAGAGCAATTTCACTACCATATTTAGTTATAACTCTATTGCCTTCTTTTGATTGTAAAGATAATGGCAGTAGCCCCAAATTTGGCCTTTATTCTAGCTTTACAAGCTCATTTTCTTAGGAGTGGAAAAAAATGCCCCTTTTAGAGTTATGTTAATAGAACTGAAGGGACCATAGCCATATAAAGGTACAAATCCCCCAAAAATAGATTTTGTGAATTATTGAATCATTTTATTTGAGAAAAGACATTATTTAAAATTACAAAGAATAGTTTTAAAAATTTCCCTTTTACTTTAAGTCCTGCCATGGTTTGGAAACTTTTTTGGGTCACCTACCTCATTAACATTGACAATATTTTTATGTTCCTGATGTGCAGTCAATATTAGATGTAACATTGAAGATGTCTGTACTGACAGTGTTTCCTAGAGAAACAGGATCAGTACAGTGACTATGTATTATGAAATGGAGTTATAAGATTTAGTTTATGTGATTGGTGGTGGTTCAAGTCTGGCTGTCTGCATGCTGGAGAGGCTGAGGGCACAGTACTATTAGCTCCAAAAGTTGCATGACTCAATAGTCCCAGTCAGGCACAGGGGGCCAGGGAGATTTCTGGGATATCTGATGATCTTCAGATCACATTGTACCCAAAGAAACTAAAGCCTGATGGTACTGAAAACCAGTAACTCCAATAGCAATCACAGGGATAGACACTCAACAACAAGGGGATGGACAGGCATTTGACTTTGTTTTCCCCTCCCACCTTTTTTTATCGCTGTCACCAGAAAATGATGCCTATTGTGCAGAAGGACCCTTCCTGGAAATTCCCTCACAGACTCATCTTAAGACATGGCTCTTAATTGATTGAAGATTCAAACAAATTGACTACTGGGGGTAATTCTAACAATATCCATTAAGTTTGCGATCTATCTAAGGGTACTCTGTAACTGACCAACAGTTTGAACTACCTGTCAGATTTAACATTCTCTCTAGTCCCACTTTTGTACTATTCTCTCAGCCTTAGAAGAGGTAGCTGAAATAACTTCTTTAGGGTTGAACCCTCATCCTTCAATATTCTCTGCCTTATGAGTCTATTTTTATCACTCTTTGTTGCAAAAGAGACAGAGACGCACATTGGAGCACCGGACTGTAATCTCAAGGTCCAAATCAGGAGCAGAAGGAGAGTGAGCACGAGCAAGGAACTCAGGACCGCGAGGGGTGCACCCACACACTGAGACAATGGGGATGTTCTATTGGGAACTCACCAAGGCCTGCTGGCCTGGGTCTTAAAAAGCCTGGGATAAAACCAGACTCGCTGAACATAGCAGACAATGAGGGCTACTGAGAACTCAAGAACAATGGCAACGGGTTTTTGATCCTACTGCATGTACTGGCTTTGTGGGAGCCTAGGCAGTTTGGATGCTCACCTTACTAGACCTGGATGGAGGTGGGTGGTCCTTGTACTTCCCATAGGGCAGGGAACCCTGATTGCTCTTTGGGCTGACGAGGGTGGGGGACTTGATTGGGGGTGGGGGAGGGAAATAGGAGGCAGTAGCGGGGAAGAGACAGAGAATTCTGTGATTAGGGTTGATAGTTTCCTTTGCCACAACTGCCCAATGAATGGAATTCAACTTCACTTATCTTTCTGTTGATTTATTCAGAGAACTCTAAGATAATCTTGGGAAAGACCTGTGCTAAGTAAGTTACATCTCAGGAGTGCCTTACTCTATATTTCTCCATAAAAATTCTAAGGAGAAGATGTTGCTATGACTCAGTTTGCAAATGACTGAAGGACTACATTTTCTAATTATGTCTTGTATCTTTACCATACTTCCCTGTCTTGAATCTAAAGATCTGTAACTTCCTTCTTCTGGGTACCAAGATCCCCTTTCCATGAAAACAGTTTTTAAAGACTTTAATATGAGCATGTGGCTGTTGACTGCTTCTACACTGCAAAATTGTCGTTTGTTTTGTTTTGTGGTTTTGGTGTTAGGCTTTGGACCCATAGCCTAGGGTGTTGTTGGACAAGTGCTCTACTACTCAGGTACATCAGCCTCATGTGTGCTCAGCTAGTGAGATTGAATCATAGTTATTAGCTTAGCATTTGACTTCCACACATGTGTGTGTGTATCTCTATTCCACCATTCTTTAATTGTTGTCATCCTTTTCCTTTGTGAAAGTTTTCCCAACCCCCACATGATAGAGGTATTCCCTAGCTATTCTTATGGATCATTTGAATTTCCAATGAATTCAGAATTTGCAATGATAATCTGTGTTTAGAAAAGACCCAATTCATCATTTTTACATATGTCTGTCTACTGAAAATTTATCTTTAGATCACTGATCTCAGGGCAACTTTATCACACAGGTAATTTGCATATATAATTAGTTACCATTCCAGATGTCTCTTCTATCAGTTTGTGTATGCTCCATTAGTGATTATTGTTATTACTATTATTTGATACTATTAATATATTATTAACACAGGCAGAGTTGTATTAGACTCTACCTCCTGCCTACTTTTTCTGAAAATGTTCCTGTCTGGCCTTTCTTGCTTCTTCTTCTAAACAAATTTTAGGCTTGATTCAATGATTTCTTGGTGTGGGAGGTCCTTATGTCTCTGTGTTGCTTTTATTAGTGAATGAATAAAGAACTGGCTTGGCCTATAGCATAGGGGGAGGAAGGCAGAGTTAGAGAGATGCCATGGAGTCTCTGCCGGAGATAGATATGCTGAAACATTACTAGTAGGCCGTGACCTCATGGTGATACACAGATTAATAAAAATGGGTTAAATTAATATTTAAAAATATTTCACAGTAATACTGCTTTATCTCCAGCTCTCTTAATCAAGGGATCCAAGAAAACATGAAAACAAATGTCATACTTTAGCATTGGAGGCCTTACTTCTGTGGAAATCCCACTAAAACTGGGTGCATCCCACAGAACTTACAAGTCACAAACTAAAATTAAGCATCATGTAAAAATCCCTGGCAAGAGCCTCAAAACACAAATGCACAAAACACAATTTCAGACTAGATGGAAGTAACTAAAGTTAACAGTTAAATGCAACACATGATCTAGATTGGAGTAGACTGTACATCAGAAAACAGAAATTGAGTGGTGTAATTGGTGAAAGTAGATTCTGTAGATTAGATAACCAAATCACATCAATGTTAATCCCCAGATTCCTTTTTGCTATATTGAGTTTATGTCGGCTGTTAGCATCTGTGTAACCTAAGCACAAACAAGTAGGGAATTCTCGAACATACATACACAGAGGCACTGCCAGATAAAAAGAAGAGGCTGTTTGAAAATCTAGGGTGTAAAATCTACCACCGAAATTGTCTCATTTATTTTGACAGATGTGCAGCTTTTTTTTTAATTGTTTCCATTTGTTTTTGTTTTTTTGAGACAAGATCTCATGTCACCCACGTTAACTTCAAACTCTGTGTGCAGCAGAAGACAACGATTAATTTCTGTTTCTTCTGTTCAGAATTTCCAAATTCTGGTATTGCAGCCATGTTCCACAAAGTCTGGTTTTGTGCAGTGCTGGGAGTTGAAACCCAGGATTTTGCATGTGATAATACCAACTAAGGCCTCCTCAATAGTCCCCAAAAGTTTCCTTTCTCTATCTTCATGAATAACTAAGATGAATTTAAAATTTGGTAGCAAATTTCCTTTCCCCATCCAAGTTAAGTTTCTTCTCCCCACCAGACACTGATGACAAGGATTTTCATCTTTCCTTACCCTACATTTAAAAGGTTTGTATTTTTAAAAATGAATTATCTGGGTGTGACGTTGGTGTTGCTTACTGGCCAGCCAGTCAAGCTGAAAGAGTGACTTTCAAGCTTAGTGAAATTTTTTTCACTTAAGAATTGAGGTGGAGAGTGATAAAGGAAGACACCAATTTTGACCTCTGGCCTGGTGGTCACACACACACAGACACACACACACACACACACACACACACACACACACAATAGCTATTCAGATGTTGAAGATCATTGAGCATAGATACTTCCACCCTAATCAGTAACTAAGATTTTAGGATTTTAATTACCTTTAGGCAGTTGTATATACATCTTCCCCTATAGGAAAACATCCCCAACACACAAACACACACACTATTTGTCTGACAACCTTATTAGAATGTTTTCTTGTGTAGTGGTTCTTTCAACTACTCCCTACTGTCATCTCTTGAACCTCTGCTATGTAATATATTTTTCCTTCCATATTAAGGTTACTGCGTCTCTTTTGAATCATGTTGACAGCTTTCATGGTGAACCAGACTACGGAAGCCACAGCAAAGCTCCAGTGACTTCTCTATTACTGTTAGTTTAAATTATCTGCATTGTTGTGATTAATTTCGAAACAGTTTAAGAGCTCTAAAATTTTCATTATATGTGTTACCTTTTCAAGGAAACCTTGTATTTATTTATCTTTTTAGACAGTTTCTCTATAATGTAGGCAGGCATTGAATTCACTACATAGCCCAGGCTAGCTCTAAACTCCACAATCCTGTCTTACTTCACTGGTGCCGGAATTAGATATAGCCTGTGCCACCTTGTCAGACTTGCTATACAATTTCTTCTGAGTCTTCCAAACTTCAGATAGGTTAAATTTTCAAGAGTAACAATGCTGTGCAGCACCTCAGTGACTTGAAACTACAGCTAACAAGTTCTTATGTAATAGAAACCAAGAAAATTAGGATTTGATTTTAAATATGGTCTATTTTAACTCCCGTTCCTTTAATGAAATATTATACTGGAAATAAAAATAACTCCCCACAGCCCTTACTCCCAGGTCTTAGGACCACCAGGAAAGATAACCTCAACATAGAAGACTCGGACCCATATAAATATGTCTGTGCATATTCCTTGACTTTTGCTCTGTCTTCCCTTAAATCACGTTACCACTACGATTAGAGAAAGAGGCAACCTGAGAATAGCTCTCACCCTGTTTGGGTCAAATTTTTGATTGGTGTGTACTTATTGTCATTTTTTCTTCATATACAGGATCATTGATTGGGCCAAAGTCTGACTTCATGGATGAAGGATCAAATAACACTGACCATCACTCCCTACTCCTAGAGAAGTAAAGCTGTTTATGCCTCAGCCCCTCCCCACCCCCCGTTTCACCTCACCATGGTGAAGCTGTAGCCCACTGTTCCTTCAGACAGTCTGCTAAGTGACAGCTGCTATGGTAACACCCTCCTTATGTTATGTGGACAGATTCTTTGAAAGTTTTGCTTTGAAAATTTTAATGAGTTTAGTTGTCTGTTCATGTTGTTGCATAAACAATGACTATTATTTTCCTTAAAGTTTTGACAGAATAGTCTAGGAAAGCCTCCCATTCCAATGATAGATCTTAAATATTTTATGACATCTGTGAAATATAAAAGTTTGGAAGTGCTCTGCTCATTTTTCAAAACTATTTCACACAATTTTTCCAAATTCGGAAGAATTATAAAGTGGTATCAAGTTAAATCAGATTTGAAATGTATGTTAAACATTTAAATTCTTCTTTCTTTCTTTCTTTCCTTCTTTCTTTCTTTCTTTCTTTCTTTCTTTCTTT
>NW_026068011.1:5220389-5248417 GCF_014885135.2 Alexandromys fortis | reverse complement strand
TTTGCTGGAGAGGCTGTGGAGGAAGGGGTACCCTCATCCATTGCTGGTGGGAATGCAATCTTGTGCAACCACTTTGGAAATCAGTGTTTCGGTTTCTCAGGAAATTCGGGATCAACCTACCCCTGGACTCAAAGTCTTTCCTGATCTCATATTGTACATACACAACAGTGTGCTTCATTTAGACTTATGCGTGTAATGCCCTGTGATCACATGAAATCCCTAAGACTCTGTCTTCTCTGAACCTACTGAGCCCCTCCCTCCTCACAACTAGTTCCTTTTTGACTTTACTGTCTTCAGCATTTTTCTTTTCTTTTGTTTTGTTTTAATAACTCAGTGAGTTTTATTAGAGTTACTAACAGGAGCATGGAATGGGTGAGAAGTTACTTCCAAGAGCATGGGCACTAATGCAAGGTTATAGCACAGAATAAAATAACTCTCATTGCAACTGTTAGTTACCATGGATTGGCAAATGGGAATAGAGCCACATGGGCCCTGTTCCACCTCCATGAGAGAATGTTAAGAGTCTTAGTTTTTCTAAAGTCTAAAACTTAACCTCATCAATTTTTACCCTGAGAATATTTGGAAAGAATATCATTTCATTTTATGATTACTCGTCTCTTTAAACAATAATTTGCATTTTTCTATTACAATATCTTAATTTGCAAGTAATTTGCGTCTATTTAAATAATTCCTTTGATTTCTTTATATTTTTGGACTTGCTTCCTCCTATGTTCTTGCATTAATTGTGTAATCAGATGCAATGAGTTCTTACCTTGGTGAATGCCAAGCCAAAATAAGTACAGCTGAGAAAGTAAAAAAGAAAGATTTATTACTGCAGTGTGTAAGAATGTCTGCAGTTACCACCAAAGGACACCCTTCTGAAACAAATGCAATCTGGAGTTTTATTTAGGGAGCTTGTGCATATCTATCTATAGAACAGCACTTTAGGGCCAGACATACCCATGGAAAAGTTCAATTTAAGTCATAGTTCAAGACGTTATGTTGACAGACACATTTTGGTGACATGCTTAGTGTAAGGTCATGCATTATGTGTTCAAAAGTTTAAAATGATAGAAATTTGAGCATGTCCAGCTTTTACCTTAATTTTTGTCTGAAAGAAAAAAGGTAAGAAGGAGGGAGGGTGGAAAGAAGGAGGAAAAGACACAAGTTTCTTTGTGTAGCTAAAGGTTATCTTGCTCAGCATCTAACAATTACATTCCTATTCTGTGATGATGGTAATTTTCATTAGAATATGTATTATTCCAAACACAACTTATAAGCTGAAATGTTTTAATTATTAACTTACATTTTCAATTTTGAATTATTTTTACAAAAAGAAGAAAAATAAGAATCTGGTTAGAATAAAGTGTTTCAAATCTTGACCAGTTTAGAGAGAAGGGAACGAGAGAAGATGAGATTTTTGCCTACAGGTCAGGAAAACAGGTGAATGTAACAAGGGAAGTCAGTGAGAAGCTGTATGAGAGGACCATTCAGAAAGGGGAAGTAAGGGTCCTAGGTTGCTGGGCCAAGAAGGTTTGGTAGTTTGTCTTCTATTAGAAGGAATGGAAATGGGAAGGGAAAACAAATATGCTTAGTGAGTTACAGCTCAGTAAGTGCTCAGGCTTCAGAGCACAGATCTGAAAGCAAATGTATCAAGGAAGGAACTTCTGGGTGCATACCTCATTGTCAGAAAGCTGTCCCTTCCACTTCCTAATAGGTATATCATATTTCTTTATGTTTCTGGAGCAGGGAGCACTCATGTCAAGGTTATTGAAAGGTCCATTTTAGTTAACTTTTTTTTTTCCATTCAAAAATTTACACTTCCTCCCCTCCTCCCATTCTCCTTCTGCTCCCCCACTCACACTCCTCCCTCTCCCTCCCTCCTTAAGAGAGGGCAGGGTACTCTGCCCAGTGGGAAGTCCAAGGCCCTCCCCCCCTCCATCCAGGCCTAGGAAGGTGTGCATCCAAATGAACTAGGGTCCCAAGTACATGCAGTAGAAACAAGTCCCAGTGCCATTATTGATGGCTTCTCAGCCAGCCCTCATTGTCAGCCACATTCAGAGTCCGGTTTGATCACATGCTCGTTCAGTTCTTGTCCAGTTGGATTTGATGATCTCCCATTAGAACAAGCACACTGTCTCTGTGGGTGGACCAACCCCTCGCGGTCCTGACTTCCTTGCTCGTCTTCTCCATCCTTCTGTTCTTCAACTGGACCTTGGGAGCTCAGTCCATTGCTCTGATGAGAGTCTCTGTCTCTGTCTCCATCCGTGGCCGAACGAAGTTTCTATGATGATATTCGAGATAATCATCAATGTGATAGTGGGGCAATGACAGTTCAGGCACCCCCTCCTCTGCTCCCCAAGGACCTAGCTGGGGACATCTCCGTGGACACCTGGAATCCCCTCTAGAGCCCAGTCTCTTGCAAACCTTAAGATGGCATCCTTAATGCTTCTTCCCTGCTCCTATATCCGCCCTTCCTCCATCTCTACCATCCCACTCCCCCAAGCTCTCCCTAGTCTTTCCCTTCTCCTTTCTTTCTCCCTGTCCCCTCTTCCCCCAGTCTCACCACCACCCCTATTATTCCTTTAAAACGGCGGCGGGGCGGCGTGGGTGTGTGGACAAACACAGGATAGACGGACGCAAAGGAAGAGACGGACACGCGGCTCCCACGTGGGTGCGCTTTAATGGGGAGAGGGGAACACGATAAGGGCGGGACGTGCAGACACACAAGGATAAAGAAAAGGGGACCAAGGGAGCAAGAGAGCGAAACCTCGTGGAGCGCTCGCTTTTAACTGCGGGCGCAAGGTTATCTGGGAGTAATGGTCTTCACCTGGGCGCGCCAGCGCGCACAGGTGACGGTAATCCAGGGGAAGTCTGGGAGCTGTAGTTTCCAAGGAATAACAACCCCTACCCCCACTCCCATGCTCCCAACTTTTGCCCCGCGATCTTATTCGCTTCCAATTTCTAGGAGGATCTATATATGTTTTTCTTTGGGTTAACCTTGTTATTTGGCTTCTCTAGGATCATGAACTATATAGGCTTAATGTTTTTTTTTTATTTATTTATGACTAGAGTCCATTAATGTGTGAGTACATACCATATTCATCTTTTTGGGTCTGGGTTATCTCACTCAAGATAGTGTTTTCTATTTCCATCCATTTGTATGCAAAAATCAAGTTGTCATTTTTTTTTCCACTGAGTAGTACTCAAATGTGTATATATTCCACACTTTCTTTATACATTCTTCCATTGAAGGGCATCTAGGTTGTTTCCAGGTTCTGGCTACTACAAATAATGCTTCTATGGACATAGCATAGTAGTCTGATTGGGCATCTCTTGGGCATATTCCCAAGAGTGGTATTGCTGGATCCTGAGGTAGGTTGATTCCCAATTTCCTGAGAAACCGCCACACAGATTTCCAAAGTAGTTGCACAAATTTGCATTCCCACAGCAATGGATGAGTTTCCCCCACTTACTCCATATCCTCTCCAGCATAGGCAATCATTGCTGTTTTTGATTTTAGCCGTTCTGACAGGTGTAGATGGTGTCTCAAAGTTGTTTTGATTTGCATTTCCCTGATCGCTAAAAAAGTTGAACATGACCTTAAGTGTCTTTTGGCCATTTGAAATTCTTCTGTTGAGAACTCTCTGTTCAGTTCAGCACCCCATTTTTTAATTGGGTTAATTAGAATTTTAATGTCTAGCTTCTTGAGTTCTTTATATATTTTGGAGATCAAATGTTTACAATAATTATTTGTGAACCTATAATCTTTAGGGCAGTTTTGTATACTGCTGCAGGAAGTTTTACCCGCCTATAGGGATGTGGCCTCATAGACTATTTACCTGGATGCCAAAGTGAGTCTGCTCTTCTTCTTCTCCACCCCCCACCTTGTTCCCCTTTGCTGGGTTCACTTGTTTTGGATGAGATCTCTATTCACCGTTCAAGCAGATAATCCTGTTTTGTAAGTTTTCCCTTTAAATAAATATCTATCTCTTGGTTCTGAGCCAGTGGGAGATTTCTTTTAAGCACCCAATATCTCTGCCTTCAGTGTATCATGCTTCTACCCAAGACCAGGTTAGACTAAAATCTCATTCCTGTGATGTAATAGTCACACAAAATGATTCAAAAGAATTGAATATATTTTTACAGAGATATGCCAATTTCCCATGTTAACCATGGAGAAAGAAATTTGCTACTACTGGCCTTTAACAAAACGATGATCAATCTATACTCTTCCATTTGTGCTTCTGTAAATGTAGAAGAGATTCCCAAGGACACCAGTTGACATTGTCAGGCATTTGTGAAAAAGAACTAGACCAGTGACATACAGGGAATGATATTACTACAGACAGTTTATTGAAAAAGATAACATAACTACTGAGGATTGAAGGGGACCAGAGACCTGGGACAGTTCTGATACCCCAAAACTCTAGGTTTCATACGTCATTTGCATAGCACCTGCCTTCTCTAAGTTTGGAAATTGTGGCCTCATTTGTTCATGATCAGCGTTTCAGCATAGTCTGTGGTCTGTGGGGTTTCTAGTCTTTTTCTGCTATCTGGCTTCTTTCCCTTCTTAGTCTTGATCCCCCCATCCTTTATCTGTTTGTCTGTCTGCCTGCCTCTTTCATCTATCTGTCTATCTATCTATCTATCTATCTATCTATCTATCTATCTATCTATCTATCTAAGACTTACTCTCTTGTCACAATATATTATCTTAAATGTTAAGGAGAATCAGGTATAATTCTCTCAGTTCCATAACATTGACACAAATGATGACACTTATAAGAAATAAATCATTATGATTCATTGTCCCTGTGAAGTACACTTAAACCTTGTCAAATAGTCACAGAAAAAGAGGAGGTGTTAAGCTCCTTTCTTCCCTTGTTAGCAACTGGTAACTGCTGGGCTTAGAGCACTATGTCACTCAGCCCACCATCAGAGAAAGAGGCAGTCTCAATCCCCAGTCAGTCATTAGATAAGGCTTTGCTTCCTGAGCCTGAATAAGAATTTTGGGAAGGGGACCAATCTAGAACATGAAGACTCTGTCTCTCTGGTACACTCTGGAGGTTCAGTTTATGACAAAAAAATGTGGGGCATGGAACCCTTGTGGTCAGGGGCTCTTTACTGTGTTTTACCAAATCAGTACACAGACATTTTTTGCCTTTTCTCTATGCCCTTTCCTTTTTTTTGGTTTCTTGAATTTGTTATAGCAAAATAAGGCTCTTGTTTTTCACAAGGTCCAAAGCTTGATTAGAATGAGCTACATACATCATGAGTGGTGTCCAGTTATGTCGATGTTTGGCCAGCTACCTTACAGTATAATAAGCAACTGACTGTCAAAATTATTTCCTCAGGCAACAGGATTCTAGAAATGGCCATGAGTCACTCTAGTCATGAAAAGTTTTAAACAGACACCCTTCATTTGGGGTAACTTCTCATTCCCTAGAGTTTAAGTTATAAGTTCAGCAAAAGGAATGAATATAGAGATAAGGAAACAAGCAACTTGACAACTGGACAGGTTCATTCAGGAGGGATTAAAAAAAGTAAAACAAAAGAACAATGAAAATAACTTTGGAAAGAAGATCTCCAGTTTTAAGGAACCAGAGAGTGCATCATCTCCTTATAGACTAGATATAGCTATGGTGATAAAGAAAGAGAGGGAAGAAAAATGAATTAAAGTTTTTTTTTTTTTTTTTTTTTTTTTTTTTTTTTTTTGCCAGAGATTATAGAGTATTAGAAGGGACAATGGGGAATGGTGGAGTGTAAAAATTTCAGGTGATAGGTAACAGCCCTTATGACCATCCTTTATGGGAGACTAAGGGTGGGGTTGGCAGAAACTATGGGAAACAAGTTGCTATGGTTCCCACATTGCAAATTACTGTGGTTTCAGGCATTATTGGTGTTTAAACAAAATGGTGGAGGATTGCAAAATGAATGGCTATTACAAAATGCAGGAGGTTTTTAAAATTAACAAACTTTATAAAGTGGTGTGCCCCTGGCTAACACTCATAGTGCATTGAACCAATCTACAAATGACTATCATCAGCCTTCCTCTAGTCTGTGTCACCCATGTCTTTATATATATTCCAGAGCACACTATGCCACAATTAGTACTCCCTCCACCAGACATTATAGGCTGCATAAAGGGTATAATTGTGAGGCTATGTTTAAGGAGGCAATTTTCCTATTGTCCCTGTTTATCTGGAACATGCACATGGAGGTGGAGGTGAAGACTGAGAAGAGACACATCATAAGACTGTATCTACATAATCTCCTTTGCAAACAATCAAGACAGATAATTCAAGAGCACTAGAAGGAATGGGGCTCTGTCTTAACTTCACTATATGCAGCAATTTCTGCAACTGGAAGTAGTTTCTTCTGAGCTTTTTCCTGCTTCCTATGTTCTGTGCCCACTCAATATGAGCCAATATGATTGAATGAATGCCACTGAAGATCACTGAGCATACAGTATTTGAATGTAGAAATCAGCCATTGTCTTTTAAGAACAGAAATCAATGATTGTATTATTCCAGGAAGCTTCCAAAGGAAGCAAATTATTACAATTGTTAATAGGCAGTCAACGTGACCTTAATTAAACCATTGGCCAATAGTTCTATGCATGAACTGAATTATTTATTCTCTAGCATTTTGTTTTGATGTGGGAGTGTCATATATCAATCTGTTGATTTCATTGGCTGAGCAATAAAGAAACTGCTTGGCCCTGATAGGTTAAAGCATTGGTGGGAGGAGTAAACAGAATAGAATTCTGGGCAGAAGAGGAAGTGAGGTCAGACTCTGCTCTGCTCCCGGAGAGACAACAGCTCTGCTCTCTGGAGCAGAGACACCAGAATGGATGGAGGCTAGAATCTTCCCAGTAAGCGCACCTTCGGGTGCTTACACACATCATTAGAAATGGGCTAGTCCAGGTGCGAGAATTAGCCTGTAAGGGTTAGAGTTCATGGGCCAAGCAGTTCTTAAATGAATAGTTTGTTGTTATTTCGGGCATGAGCTAGCCAAGCGGCTGGGGTGCTGGGGACCCAGCCCCACCGCTCCTATTTCAACATTGTTTCTTGTTTTCCTTTCTTCCTTTGATTTCTTTTTATTTTCTTTTTCTTTTTTCCTTTGTTGTGAAATCACACAGAAAAAATTCTACTTTTGAGGATCTCATTTGATGTCAGTGGTTAAACTTTTTTTTCACCCTGAAAATGATTATAGCAATCTTCAGAGTTCATGAGTGTAAATTTCACTTATTTGTGGCTCAGTAACTCTGGTTTCAGTTTCCTACCCAAAGCTACAAAATCACTTTGAAGAATGCCATCTAAGTAAATTAAGCCATCAAGTCAACAAACTGGTAATGTCATACCCAAGAGGGTACTTCAATGCTTATAGCTGCTACTTTCAGCTCTAACAAGAATTTCCCAAAGCTGGAACCATTCTGAAGCTCAGAGAATTCATGCTACATAAACCTTTACTTCAAAAATAAACTTTGTATTTTGAAAACAAGCCATTTATTGTTTGTGTAAAAGGTTCTTGTGTTTTGTTGGGAAACGATTTAAGGACTCCAGTTTATAAACATACTAAGGAACAGTGGTTCCAAATGTGACCTTGGCTCTAAAACAGCACAAGCTGTCTTGTCGCATGCTCTTTAACATTCGATTGCTTGGCTGCTTGCACAAAGCATTCATTGGCCACAATGTGAGAGCTTTAAATCTTGCTTATTTATATATTTTTCCATAGATTTTTATTTCTTGGAGAATAGCTATTGCAGCAGAGTGAGGATTAGAAGATTACTTGCATAAAAACACATGGACTTTAGTTGTAGTTGGTGCAACATGAACTTGTAAATTCACATTTCAAAACCAAGTTACAACATAAGGTTGCTATATTTCAAAATTGAACGGTGGACCATTTCAAAATATTATTAGAGGACATACAAATAGATTTCTTTGTCATTTTATTTTAATCCTTAGAGACTGAGTCTCACTCTGTAGTCCAGGTTGACCTTGAACTGCTGGTAGTCCTCCTTCCTTAGCCTATTACAGGTTTGAGCCACCATAGGTCAGGTTTGTCCCTTTAGCATAAAGAAAACTTTGAGAAGGTTCTTTGGGAAACTCCAGACACGCAAGAAACTCTGAGAGAAAAATGTAGTAAATTAGTCAGCCATTATGGTGGATAATAAATGAATTCACAGTTTTTAGCAGACAAATAGATTATTGACTACAGAATATGTCAAAAGCAGGTTGTACAGTAACTATTGGAAGACAAGAGCAGTAAGCTAGAGGCATCTCCGTTTGGATGAGTTTCTTTATGCCCATTTTCCTGGCATATAATCTATGCCCTTTTGAACAATACAGTTTAGATTAAGCAGTGTATGGTTCTAGAAAGTTGCCCTGAATTGCAGTGTATGTCATTTCCTTTGTAATACTTTGCCATGCATATCACCTTTATGCAGATCATGATTATGCAAATGGGGGCAGTTTTTGTTGAAATAAGAGCGGCGGGGCTGCGTCCCCAACACCCCGGCCACTTGGCTAGCTCATGCCCGAAATAACAACACACAAACTGTATTCATTTAAGAACTGCTTGGCCCATGAACTCTAGCCCTTACAGGCTGATTCTCGCACCTGGACTAACCCATTTCTAATGATGTGTGTAAGCACCCCAAGGTGCGCTTACCGGGAAGATTCTAGCCTACATCCATCCGGGATTGGAGGAGCTTCATTGCGTGCATCTGCCTGGGAGAGCTGAGCATGGCGTCTCTGCTCCAGCAGAGCTGTCCGGTCTCTCCGGGAGCAGAGCAGAGTCTGACCTCACTTCCTCTTCCGCCCAGAATTCTATTCTGTTTACTCCTCCCATCTATGTTCCAAGCCATGAGGCCAAGCAGCTGGTTTATTATAACTTAACCAATGAAATCAACAGATTGATATATGACACTCCCACATCAAGTTTTGTTGATCAAAGTTGGTCAAAGGGTCTGGACAAAGAGGCAAGTGACGTATCAGTAAATTAGGATTACAGCAGTGGATTTAGGAGTCTGGGATGATTGTGACGCACTTAAGAAATTTATTTTAAGAAGATTAACTCAATATTCAAATCTACACTGCAAGCTTACTTGCCTTACCACACTTATTCTGGAAACTTCCCCTTAAGTGGACTTTCTTCATACTCTTCTTTCTTTAATTCAAGTGTATTTAAGCCCAGTGTACTACCTTCCAAATAGATGGACTATCCATTTGTTAAACTTTTGTTCACTTTCCACTTGTTAATGAGTCTTTTTCAGTAAATAAATACCATGGAGAGGTTGAAACAAGAGAAATTTAATCCCTTCTTCAAATTCTTTTTTTTTCCATACAATAATTTTAATATGGACTCAGGAGAAAGGCCAAGAATTTTACTAAAATTAGACAATAACAGGACAGGTTAGGCAAGGTTTTTGGAAGATACTGCAAGAAAGGACATGGAAAAAGTAAAAGAAAAAAGTACAGTTTCTGTGTTAGAAGTCAAGGAAGTAGTACACACAGCAGTGAAGGTCTGTGAGTGGCTGAACCCTAGAAGGTGGTTACTCAGAAGCTTAGCATCTCAGCCAACAGTGAAAGAAGGTAGGTGGAAAGAGGTAGGCAAGAGAAGGTTAGAAAGTAGGTAGGCTTAGTGGGGATCTGCAGGCAATCACATCAAAGAAGAAAGTCTTAGAGATACCCAATTACATGTCTGACTAAAGGGGTAGTTACTCCACCTTTTTAAATTGATCACTCATGTTTAAGTGTGGTACTGTTGTGTGTATGTTTTTACATATGTGGGGTCACATTTTTGTTCATGTGCATGTATATGGATGTTACAGACTTGGGTTTGGAGATTTTCTCTATTACTCTTCAATTTTTCAGATGGCAATGAGCTCTTGATGAAGCCAGATCTCACTTATTTGACTAGTCAAGCTAGCTAAATTTCTAAAAGTCTCTTTATTCCTTCCAAGAATTGGAAGTAAACATAAGCTACCACGACCATCTATCATGTATGTGAGGTCTGGGGATCTGAACTCTGGTTTTAATGCTTGATGATTGTACAGACAACCTCACACCTCATTTTCTAAAATCTTGTCCTCAGAGACACCATATTTAGTCTCACTCTTGAATTTAGCCTGCTTTTCTGTAGATTGCCAAGTAATATTCTGCTTACTGTATCAGGCTTATGTCCTCATTGTATCAGAAGAAGCACCTTGTGCTGTCTGGTATTTTGTCAACTTGACATAAACTAGAGTCATCTGGAGAAAGGAACTTCATCTGAAAAGATGCCCACATCAGATTGCCCTACAGAAAAAATGTGAGTCATTTTCTTGATTAATGTTTAATGTGGATGGGCCAGATCAATTGAGACCACTGGGCAGGTGGTGCCGGATCACAGAAGAAAGCAGATGGGACAATTCATAAGTAGCAAGCCAGAAAACAACACTCGTCCATGGATCCTGCCTCATCTTCTGCCTCCAGGTTTCAGCTTTGAGTTCCTGCTCTGACTTCCTCAGTAATGGACTTTGCTGTAGTACTATAACCTGAAAACAAATCAAAACAAAAAACACCCTTTTCTCCCCCAGTTGCTTTGAGTTCCTGTGTTTTATAACGGCCTTAGAAATTTGAAGACATACCTCCATGTCTGGCCCAAAAGGGTAGTAACAACCAGTTAGAACATTTATTAAAGGAGGTACTAACAAGCAACCACGTTATTCTGTCAAATAACTAACATGAATTGAGCCAAAAAGGATACCCCACCAAGAATGATCCATAATCTTCATCAGGCAAGGTCTTATTTGCCCAAACAACTCCATTTGTACCAGAGTCAGCTGACATAATTATCCATGTGTTCTAATTTGAGGCTGGGATGCAGCTAGCTGCAAAGGGACCCTTCATTCTCTCTTGCTGTTTCAGAGCAGGGAGCACGAGAAAGGAGTTGAGAAAGGACAACTTATAATGCAGCCATCTATAAGGAATGCTGTTCATTTATTTATTTTGCCTTATAGAACTATGCCTGATAGAAAGTATTTTTTCTTACAATTTCAGCACACATATTTTTAGTAGTGAACAAATCCTCAAATGTCTGTGACCTTTGGTGATATTTAAGATTTAGAATTTAAGTAATGGTTTCAAGTGTTACTGTTCATATTCCTACAGTCTAAATTATTCTGAAGATCAACCTTTCTAAAGCCTTATGGGGCTTCAGTGAAGAAGTTGTTTCCTTTTCATTCTGATTTTGAAAGTTGACTTCTGGGAGTACTTTTAAATAGTTTCTAAAAATTCCTCACTGAAATTTTGAAATCAAAATGCATAACAATAATATATAAGTCATTGAAAATGAATCTCAGTAATAATAATAATAATAATAACAGTACTATACTTGAAATTCAGTGTTAAGCTACATTCACTGCTATCAATTTGCATTCTTTACTAAGTAATCATTAGTAGATATCATGGAGAATTCTGTACTCTAAAATGTAGATTAGATTATATGCACTTTTTATTATAAAATACTTGTTGGATGAGTATATGTTTGGAACCAATGTGTATGCATGAACATGTGTGCACAGAGGTGTTGAGGCCAGAAGTTGACATTGGGTTTCTTCCTCCATCACCTCTCTATTTTCCTTACTGAGGCTGGGTCTGTGGTTGAACCCAGGGCTTGCTGATTCAGTTAGACATTTTATGCAAAGTATCTTCTCTCTCTGCCTCTAGAGCAGTAGGATTATAGGCAAGTCACCATACTGGCAGACTTTTCTCTGAATTGGTAGGGATCTAATCGTTGTCCTTTTGTTTGTCTAGAAATTGTTTTATCCACTGAGTCATTACCTCACCCCTAAAATTAGTTTTTAGTGCAGACTCCAATGTCATTTCCCACAGACGGAGATTATAGTGATGTGGAGGGAATGTTTTTCTACGTAGGTGTCTTTTTCAGTGAGTTCTGAGCTTCAACCTTCAGATATTCATGTTGTCAAAGCATAAAATGAAGGAGGTTCTCATATAAGGTTCTTGCAATAGGCAAGGGGAAAATAATTCAAGTGTTCCCAACAAAAGTTAGAAACAAAATCTTTTAGAAGTAAACACGAGGAACCTCATATTAACTATGTTCAGCAATTGATCTTAACCAAAGACAAGGGTGACTTTCCTATGTAATAGTTTTACCTCTTACAGTGCAATACCCACTGATAGATACATGGAGAGACTGGGAAATGGAGATGTTAATTTACATGGCTCATTTTTTTAAACAAAGAGTGGGTTTTCAGAATATGAGAGACATTCTTGAGTTGTTTATATTTAAATGTAAAGGTGCAGAGAAAAGATCTAAAGATCTTCAAGCACAAGTATATAGTGAAGACTATAAAAAGAAATGATCAAGACCTGGAGTTACAAAGAAAAAATGTACAGAGTTAAACAAAAACAAAGTATTATTTAAGGGGTTATGTAAAAATTGAAAACCCCTTGGTAGGAGAATAAAGAGACTGAGCTAAATTCTTATTGTAGTACATTAACTCAATGTAGCAACACAAAATGAACTCTTATGTTTACTTGTTCTTGTGAGCAATACTTTTGTTTTAGGTATTTTTTGTTTTATTTGGTTTTCTGTGTTTTGATTTTCATTCTTTATTTTGCTTTTGTTGAAGAAAGAGAAAGAAGAAAGCAGTGAGGATAGGGCTACATAGAGTTGGTCTCGCCCCTAACTGACTGTTGCACTCAAGAGACCAGGCCCTACAGCTCTCCTGGGCAGCAAAACAAAGCTTACCCTGTTGGTAGGGATATGGTTGAACCGGCCCTGAAAACATGAGAATGGAAGAGCTAGTTCCATTACCTGTCACATGATGAAATGAGTGAGTAGAGACTGCCCCTCCTCCCTCGCCCCTTACCCCTTGCCCACCCACTATAGACAGGAAAGCTGGTCCTGGGGTCCCAAGAGTGGGTGGGCTGACCCTGCCCCTCATTGACCCTGGCCCAGTAAATGTGCATGGAAAATGTGGTCCCAGCCCTCATCTGGGATACTGTGGAGTGGGTGAGGGAGACATGCCCGCCTCACTCCCCAGCCCCTCATCACCTCTGGTAGGTAAAAGAACTGGCTCTGAGGTAGTGGGACTGGCTGGTCCTGACCCTAACTGGCTGCAACACTGTGAACAGGCCCTGAACCACACAGGGGCAGCTAAGTAGAGCTTAGCCCACATCTGTGCCCCCTCCTCATATGCCATGTAGAAGCATGGGTGAGGCAAAGATACCTTCCCCCCAATAACTCTTGCCACCTGCAACAGGCAGAAGAGCTAGCCTCGGGTACATCAGAGGGAAAGCTGTCCCTGCCTCTCACCAACCTCAGCATTTGGGAAAGTGGGAGCTGCACCTCACCTGAGGTAAAACAGGAGATCTGGCCTTGGTGGACTGGGTACATGTGAGCCAGACCCGAGGGCTAGAAAACAGAATTAGCCTTGCTCCTTGCTGCCTTTGTATTGGGTGAGCTAGCAAGGGCAGTATTGGAGAGCTTGCCCTGGTGGCGAACATGAAGGCAGCGCTGGCAGGCTGACCAGACCCAAGGCTAAGTTGCCTCACCCCCAAAATCCACCTTATCTATGAACTGCTGACACAAATGAGCAGGTCAGACCTGCAGATCCAAAGCTAGCATCTCCATGACACAGGGCAACATCAGGATATCTCAGTGAGGAACCATTATCAGGGTTGTAGCAGAAGCCAGAGACCTCAAACAAGACCAATAACTCATTGCATTGAACACTTACATGTAAAGATGTATGCGCTAAAGGGTAAACTACAAGACCAATTGAGTCAACTTCCGCACAGAGATTTTTGATTGTTTGTTTTTTGTTTCTTTCTGTGCTTGTTTGGTTTTTGTTTTTCTATTATGTTTTAATTTTTTGAGGGGTGAATATGAAGGGCAGAGGGAGGATATAATGGGATTGGGAGATGAATGGGATTGGGTTTCATGATGATAATGGACATATACAAAGAATCAATACACTTAAAATGCAATGTATGGAAAAATTAAAATAAAAAATAAACCAATGTACCAGGTTAATATCTACATCAAGAGAAAGCCAAAAGTATAGCTTTTGTTGTTCAGCCCCAATCCTTGAGGTCAATGTTGAGATCTCTCATATGCTACTCTCAAACCTTTGACAAAGACTATAAGTTCTATTTCCCAGTTAGTATGTTCTTAGTTTGATGACTTCTTATCATTCAGCTGTTATTGATGAAACAGAAAGTAGAAATGTATCAGATAGGGGGATAGTTCTGTGAATATCCTTGCAAGAGGTCAGAGGGCCAGAAGAGACTTCTGCTTCTTAGATCTTTGTATTATCTTACTCTTGCCTGGAAGTGCTACATGAGGCCTGGCTCTTCACTTACTTATACCCAGCTGCTTTTCTTTTAAAAGTCCTATGAAAACTCTCCAAACTAGCACCTCAATTTTTTGTTTCCTATTTCCTGGATATATATTGTTATACATGACCTCTGCAATTACTTTCACTTTCTTTTAAGTACCCACCTATGAATCTCTAAAAATATTTTCCTTAACCTCACATTCTGTTGTCCAAGAGTTTTCTTCTTTAAGTTGTCAAGATAAAAAAGTAAAAGCTACTAACTTGGGGCAGTTTGAGAGTCACTTATTTTTTTTTCTTGAAAACAAAACAAAACAACAGACAAATATAAAACAACAAAAGTCTTCATAGAACTGAAATATGTTCTAAATCTTTCCCATATAATCACTACCCATCTGGCCCAGACAGTATCTCTGGTCTGACTTACAAGAAACAATAAAATCATCATTATCAGTCTCCAATGTCACCTTCCCAAATTTATTTTCCCGCTGTAGTCAAAATATACTTTTAAAATCTTGGGGCAGGAGCTGGGGATAGCTCAGTTGGTAAAGTACCTGCTGGGATAGTATGAACACAGAAATTGCTTCTCAGAATTCTCATTAGAAAGCTGAGTGTAAAAACATGTTTGACATTCTATCAATCAGGAAACAGACAGGCTGGTTCTTGACGCTTGCTTGCTAGCCAGCCCAACTTAACTGACAATCCTCAGGTTAACAAACACAAAAGGTTTAGAATTTCTAGATTGTTCTGATCTTTAATGTGAATTCAAGACAAGATTGAAGTACATCAGACCCTATCTCAAGGCAAATACTTGTTCTAATGTATTAACAATTATCCTACTGCCACAAATAAAATCATATTTTAACTTGGTTTTTAGTTAGTTGACTTAGCAGATAGTAATCATTGCCTTGTCTTTTAATATGTTTACATCATTTCACCATCACATATTGCAATATTATTTTTAAAAATAGATTGATAAGAAGAGAAATTTTAGTATCATACCAATAGTATCATATGTGATAAGACTAGAACTGTTTATAACCATGTTCAATCCTGGCTATATTCTTTGCCTGTAAGCGAATTTTAATATGACTTAAACGTAGTCTCTTCTTTGGTAGAATTATAGAACAGCAGCTTCTACCTCAAGTGCTGTTATGAGGACACAACCTACAAAGAACCAAAACCATGAGTCACCATGGTTGAGTGCTTATTTCAAGGGGACCAAAATCTACTTCCTGTGCTGTGAGAGAACCAGTGTTAGTGTAGAAACATGCACAACAGCCATAGCTCTCTGGGGTTTTGCAGTTTACACTTGATAGGCAGTAGAAACTCTGGGTTTGGGTCACTATTTTGTCATTATTGCTATTAACTCTATGTAGGATGCTAACTTCTGTTTTTTCATATATAAGAAGAACTGATTATCTTGGGTCTTTTGTAAGTTTCATTTATTTTTGTGAATGTGTATTTGTGTATGTTTACATGTATGTTCATAAGTGAATGTGTGTGTGTGTTGAGATGGAATCTTAATGGTCAGATGACACTTTGGGGCTAGGTTCTTGCTTCCTTTCCACCACGAGTTTTGAGAACTGAAATGAAGTTTTCAGGCTTGTGTGGCAAATGCATTGCCCATAGCCATCTTGCCAGCCAACATTCAAATTTTAAGTATTACTCAATAATTGTTGATTCTCCTGAAAATGGTGACAAGAAGGATGAGCAAACATAATCCCTAAATCTGCCTTGACCATCCTGAGCAGTTGCAAACAATAGAGTAGAACTATTTTATTCAGAATTTGTTTGCTTATTTTGTAAGAAAAACCAACAGAACTTATGTTTCCCTTCTGTACCCAAAGCACCAAATTCAAAGTGTTTGACACCTACCCAGTGAGTAAAGATATAGTAGCTATATTTCAACTAAAATAAATAAAATTTGTGGGGCCAAAAGTCAAAGTATTAAACCAACTTGGAGATATCTGAGGAAGATATGGAATTGTTTAGCTCTTGGTACTTCTTCATTTTACTCAAATTTCTTAGGAGAGATCTTTCAGCAACTGATGAGTTATAGGTAGCTATTAAACTTCTTATTTCAGGATCATAGATACAGAAATCATTAATTGAGACTAAGAACTGTTTTCCCCACTAGGACATCTGCTCTACTAAGCATCTGCACACACAATGACAAGAGAAAAAATAACATTGAGAATGTTCAAGGGAGGATGATAATAAACAAACTCGTTCTAACTTGGGACAAAGATTATGAAAGATGAAACCAATTTATATGTAACCAATTATTTGAGAATACAGAGGTTTTAAAATGGCATGCAATTAAGTTATCCAAAGAAAGATGGATTTGGTGATTCACACAGAAGACGTTGAAGAAGGAAGATCCTAAGTTCAAGGCTGGTTGAGGTGACTCATAATGCAAAATGAAAGCAATGACATAAGCAAATATGTTTCTAAACACAAGCTGAAAAAAAAAAAAAACTTAAAAAGCTCTCAAAGAGTCACCTGGCAAGTGGTAAGATTTGTCTCAGCCAGAAAATAGGTATAGGAATAAGGAATAAATAAATAAAGCAAATAAACAAGGTCAGCCATGTTGAAAGAGATAAGAAAATTGGCTTTAATCAAAAAGGTTAAGAAAAAAAGTGAGGGAGGTAAGGGGAGATAGGGAGAGAAAAGTGAGAAGGGGAGGTTGGGGGGAACTTGGGAAACGGGATGTTTGGGATAAAGGAAGGTTGGATAGGGGAGCAGGGAAGCACACATCTTAATTAAGGGAGCCATCTTAGGGTTGGCAAGAGATTTGGTGCTCCCAGGTGCCCAGGGCGATGTCCCCAGTTAGTTCCTGGGGCAGCTGAGGACAGAGAACCTGAAATGACCCTATCCTATAGCCATACTGATGAATATCTTGCATATCACCATAGAACCTTCATCTGGAGATGGATGGAGATAGAGACAGAGACCCACACTGGAGCACTGGACTGAGCTCCCAATGTCCCAAGGAGGAGCAGAAGGAGGGAAAATATGAGCAAAGAAGTCAGGACCACGAGGGGTGCACCCACCCACGGAGACAGTGGGGCTGATCTATTGTGAGCTCACCAAGGCCAGCTGGACTACGACTGAAAAACCATGGGATAAAACCGGACTCTCTGAATATGGCGGACAATGAGGGCTGCTGAGAAGCCAAGGACAATGCCACTGGGTTTTGATCCTACTTCATGTTCTGGCTTTGTGGGAGCCTAGCCAGTTTGGATGTCCACCTTCCTAGACCAGGATGGAGCGGGGAGGACTTTGGACTTTCCACAGGGTAGGGAACCCTGACTGCCCCTCAGACTGGAGAGGGAGGGGGAGAGGAGTGGTGGGAGGGGGAGAGGAGAGGGAGGAGGGGGGGAAAGGGAGACGGGGAGGGAAATGGGAGGCAGGGAGGAGGCGGAAAAAATTTTTTTTCAATAAAAAATTATATTTAAAAAAAAGTTAATGATAAAAATGCTGCCAATCGAAACATAAAGAAAAGAAAATTTAGAGGAAAAAGAGCTGTTAAAAAAGCAGCTAAAAAGTAAAATTAAATTAACTTTTAAAATAATTTTAAATCCTTACTTTTAATGAAGTAAATAATCTCATCTACATTAATGACTAAAGTTGTCAATGATTTGTTTATTTTTTAAATCAGAAGGTTAGAAGCTTGAGGTGATTTCTATGAATATTTTTACTTTTTGTAAAAACAAAAACAGCAAAAAAAAAATCAAACTAAAACAAAACAAAACAAAACCAAAAAAAAAAAACTTGCCTACATATTTTTCCTCATGGAGAAATGTACTGGAGTAAATGCTTGAATCCTTGTGGGATTATTTTTATTTGTTTGTTTGTCTATGGTTTTCATTTGTTTGTTTTCTTTTGTTTCAAGAACTTTGGGAAACTGAATTTTTAGTATACACAGAAAAAACAGAGAAAACCTTTGGGAAGCCCCTAGAATGTTCTCCAAGCACACAAAGAAATTACTCTGCATTACATAAAATCATTCCATGTGCTTATATGTGGAATGGAGTGCATGCCTGAAGGCAAGATGATGAAAATGATCTTGCAGAAGATCAGGAGGAATAAAACCATCAAGAGAGAAAATATCTGCATAATTCCTGGTAGTCCTGAGTGCCAGAAGATTACCAAAGCAGGATTCCACACCCTGCTCCAAAGCAGTTTATAAGAGTGGCAGAGAGACCCCATTTTCTTTTTTTACATAATATTTTTTATTAATTCATTTAAAATTTTATACAATATAACTTGATCAAATTTATCAAGTTCTCTGAAGGTTCATTCATTCTTCCTTCCTAAAATTAGATCCATATTTATGGTTTCATCATTTATTCAAGAAGTTTCTCAAGGTAAATTTTATGATTTTAAGTTCTTTGTAGATGAGAAAACTGAAGGCCAGAAATTTGATTATTGAGTTGGAGTAGAATAAGGTAGAAAAGACCAACTATTAAATACTGATTTATTGATTTTTTTAGTGATTTACTTAAAGCACTGCTTATACTGCTCACTTTCAATCTTGGCTTCACTTGCTGCCTGGAACTGAGTGACCTGGAGAAACAGCTGAAACAATGGGTCATTATCCTTAACAACCTCACCACAAATGTTTATATCTGTCCACTACATTGTATATGCTTCAGAAAACAAGAAGCCGGCTGACATACACTATTTTGTAAAACTATGTTTGCTTGGTCACCCCCACCTTGGGGTTGTATGACAGAATAAAATAATAATGCAAATTGGACTGTGAAACAAGGTCCTTCAGGAACTATCCTGGACTCAGTCTACATATACATAAATCTATACTCTACCATGCTCATTGGTGTCAGAGTGCTTATTCCAGAAAAAATACTGAAAAGGAGTCTAAGATCATAAAAATACAGAAGGTGAATAATGAGAGATTTTGGAGTCCAGCCCCAAGACCCTCCTCTGGGTTCAGATTGGATGCTACAGCAAGTGAAACAAATTCCTTTCTTAGGGTAACTGAGGGCATGCAAACAAACTCTCTCACTATGTGCATTTCTGAATCAATCTCTTTATTGTTCTGCTTCTGTTCTAATTCTCCTCTCCTAATTCCAATACTTCCTAGCTAAGTTTCTATAACTTCCAAACTTTCTTTCTTTACAGAAGCCTTTAAGCAATAAAAAATCACAAGCGTTAACTCTCATTGGTCAAAAGCACATTTCTTGGGCAAGCAATAAGTAGCTGAGCCATTTACCATGGCAACACAAGACTCTAAAGTTACAGGAACAAGACAGGCCAGACATGGGTGGGGAACACAGTACCCAGTCAAACTTTGAGACATTGGTCTATTGTTAACAAGACTTGGTAAGCATGGTTTTCTTAGGGTGCTTTGTGTAGCAATTTTGGTTGGACCTCTGTGACTCTGACCTGTAAAGTTTTAAAGTTATGATCTATTTAGAAAAAGCCTTTAGTCTAGGTTGAAAGTGCTCTGAGTTGAAAATAAGCTAACTGTGTGTGGTTAGTCTAAACAAAAGGAACAAAGCATGCTTTTAAGTGTTTACAGTCCTGTGAGACAAAGAGATATAATTATGAAACTTGTCCCAGTGTATATTTTATGTATCAAAATTATATAAATGAAAAGTCATCTTCCTTACTATCTACAGATATATGTACCCATAAGATTGAACTTCAATCATTAAATTATATATACATATTACATGAAAATGCATGGTAATGGGGAGATATCACAGTTGCTATTGCACAAGTGAAATTATAATATGGGAAATCCTTCTGTATATGTGTTGCTTTTACTGGTTAATTAATAAAGAAGCTGCTTAGGCCTGTGATAGAGCAGAGTAGAGCTAGGCAGGAAACAAACTGAATGTAGGGAGAAAGAAGGCAGCATCAGTGAGGCATGAAACCCCATCACAGACAAATACTAGACGCTGGATGGAATTTTATCTGGTAAGTCACAGCCATGTGGTGATACACAGATTAACAAAAAAATTGTTAATTTAAGGTGTGAGAGATAACTAGAAATATGTTCCTTTTTTCCCATTCCTTTCTCCACCAAATCCACTCCTCCTCCTTTACTTTCAGTAAAGGCATGTCTCCTGGGAATATCAACTAACCATAGAATACCAACCAAGTCACAATAAGGCTAGGCATATCACCTCATATTAAAGCTAGTGAGGCAACCCACAAAGAGAAAAATGGTCCCAAAATCAGGCAAAAGAGATAGTCCTTACTCTCAATGTTAGTAGTCTTCCAAGAACACCAAGCTACACAACTATAACATATATGTTGAGGGCCTATGTCAGACCCATACAGGTTTCCATATTTTCCATTCAGCCTCTGTGAGTCCCTGTGAGCTTTGATTTATTGATCCTGTGTGTTTTCTTGTGGTGCCCTTGAACATTCTGATTCCTGGAATCTGTCCTTCTGTTTATGTGTTGCTTTTATTGGTTAATGAATAAAGAAACTGGCTTGGCCTATACCATGGGAGGAGGAAGGCAGAGTTAGAGAGAAAAACATGGAGCCATGGGAGACAGACACCTGTAGGACTCTTGTTGGTAAGCCAGAGCCATGTGGCCATAGAGATATTAATGGAGATGGGTTAATTTAAGATGTACCAGTTAGCCAATAAGAAGCTAGAGCTAATGGGCCAAGCAACTATTTAAATAATATATTTTTCTGTGTGATTATTTTGAGGCTTAGTGGCTGGGAATCAACAAGTGTCCTGCTACTACAGTTTGGTAACAATGTGGTGGACTAAATCCACATAAAACCTGAGACAGCTTGAAAAGAAAGTCTAGACATTAAAAAACAAAGTTTAGCCACATTTTCTTTCTAAATGGACTTTGCTTGAGGTGGCACACTGTGGCTACTTTAAGAGGGGTCTTACTGATTCAGTGGTAGCAGCTGTGTAGTTTCAAAATGGCCATGGGCTGTGAAGCTAGCACGAACTCTAACTCTTTCAGGAAATCAACCATTAGGACAAGATTTTGAGCAGCATGCTGTGGCTTGCTTGGTGGCAATGTAGACTTGTTGTATGCCTGGAAGTAGAGCGGTATACAGCTCAGAGCCACAAGAAGCTCCCTCATGCTGGACTGAGGAAGGCAAGCAGGTTGTACCATATATACCCTAGTAATGGCTTAGCTTAAGTTTTAAGATGTGCTTAGCATTTTAAAAAGCATTCCTGGACAGTAAAGAATTACATATATGCAATAAAGACAAATCCAAATGGAAAAGAACTCTAAATGAGTAACAGTGTTGGATAAATGCATGTAGGCTTGGGAGAGAGAGAAAAAAGAATATAGATAGTTATAAAAAGAAGTAAATGGTTAAACAAAAGGTAAAGTCTTTAAAGAGACAGAGTACAGACAGTCATAGATTAAAAGGCATAAAGAAAAATAAGCCACATAAAAATGGAAAATTTACAGAGAATCTGGGTTATATATATTTTTGTTTTATCCTTAATTGTTTTGACTGTGAATAAGCTAAGTACAGAGAGACATTTCATTGTATGTACTGCTAAGCTAAACCAGCATATATATTATAAAGGTATTATGACTTCCAAATTTGGGTCTAAGGGTATGTTGCTTTGGAAAGGAGGTTCTTTTCTTCTTTCCATAGAGGATGAGAACCTGTGAATTGCTTTGAGACTTGTATGGTTTGAGGTAACAAAACCCTCTGGAGGTCACTTGTGAACAGCCCCCAAAATTTAACAACCATCAATCAGCAGGAAGCAGCACGGATTAAACTATACCCATATTAAGTCAAGAATTTGGGTATTGGGGACTTTCATTGAGGCTTAATGTTTCTTGGAACTCTCTTGTAATTTTCCTCACAGACAAACCTCTTTCTCTTGACTTAGGCAATCTATTTGCAAGCAGAAAAAAATTGGGCTTTAACTATTTTCCTTCATGTAGTGTGAATAGGCTCATAGTATCTGACACAAATGGGTTGAAATATTACCAAAATTTCTTATTAGTAGAGCTTAATTGCTCATCTAATTCTAGTCTACATGACACTCTGCCACAAAGAGAGAACAAAAATTGTGTTGTGGAAGTCCTGACCAATTCTTCTGGCCAGGCCAGAGCTATCATTAAACAAAATGAGCCCAAGTTCACAAAACAGAAAAATGAACTTTAGCTTCATGAGTCCATTTTATTATACCCCAAAGGACCATATGCATTTTATACTGCATTTAATTTGATATTCTACACATAGGAAAATTTAGATGCAATAAAATGTTGAAAAGCCTAGCCTCAGATGGCACACTGTGAATGTGATTCAGTTTGCAGCTTTTCATGGCTGCAATGATGACAGAACCCTTGAGGTCAGTCTGTTGTTTGTCATTGCTTTTTCTCCTCTAGTCCTAAAATGAGAACTTTGTAATTACCTGGTAATATTCACTATGTGTTTCTCATCTGGTCATTTATTTGTCTTTGGCTTCCTCTCTGTGTGCTTTGCTTCTCCACAGAATCTAATCAAGTAGCCTTCATTTGACCAAATAACTCATTTGAAATGAATGCATTCTACCAATGGAGTCAAGAAAATACCAGTTAATCTGCATACATGTGCACACACACACATACACATACACACAAGAACACTATATGTATATTCTCCAATCTATGCATATATTTTACATAAGAAAATCCACATGCTAACAAGGAGTGTTTGCCTCAGTTACGCTCACCCTATTTTTTGAACCAGAGTCTGCAATTCATTCTTGAGATTTTGTATAAGGCTAGACATTCTGGCCAGGAAGCTCAGGGTACTCATATCTCCTCCCCTGTATCCTAGTACTGAGATTACAAATACATGCAACTGTTTTCTTATGTGCATGCTAGGAGTCTTAACTCGGATCTTCACAACTGAGTAGCAAATAATTTCCAACTGAATTATCCTTCTAGTCCATCAAGAGGATTTCTTCCCCCCCCCCCTCGCTCCCTGCTCTGTCTCTCATTGCAAGATCTCACTGTATTATTTCAGGCAGGTCTGCAATTAGCTATATAGTCCAGGTTGAAAATGAATACATAAACATCCACCTACCTCTGCCTTCTTAGTGGGATGATAAAAGGTGTGTGCCATTATGCCTAGCATCAACAATATTATGCCACATCAAGATTGTTTTGATCACTTACAGAAATAAGGAAAATAAGAAAAATTCTCTAAATTGAAATTATCATAGGGGAAATGCTATAACAGCACATATATATGCACATGTGTGTGTAGAGAGAAATTTTGCCTATAAAAATTTAAAGCACATATACTACATTGTCTTATAAAGTCTTTTTTTCAAGATTTTTAAATTTCTGAGTAATTTTCTCATGTACTAAATTTCTTACAGACTAATAGGGTTTTCATGAACGTACTTTAAAAATTAACAAATATCAAAGTACATTTGGAAAGTAAGGACCCTACATGACACCAAAATCCCACCACACATGCATGAAAACAGGTGCATGTCTGATCTGTTCATCTTCAGTCATTTTACTTGCTCTTCTATATAAATATATTAATCTTGAATACAAGATTACAGATACACACATTTTTTTACTTCCATAATGAAATTAAGCTGTTATATTTAGACAACATGACTTTTTAATAAAATAATATCTAATGGTCTATATACCATTATGTAAAATTGTCCTATTTGATACCACAATATAGCTTAAGAATTTAACTTATCTAATCAAATATCTGTTATATATATGCATTATTATGTATTGTCTTATTTTATATATGAAAAATTTTAGTACATTTTAAATTTTATTTTTTGGATTTGTATGTGTGTATGTAGATAATTATACACATCTGTCACAGTACAAGTTTGGAGGCTGGGTAAAAGGGTTCAGGAGTCTGTTTTCTGCTTTCCCAATTTGGTGCTGGGGATTCAACTTAGATCTCAGGCTTAGCAAGTGGTGTCTTTATATGCTGAATCACCTCACTACCCTCATGCCTTACTAGTTGAAATCAAAATAAAATATACTTGTGTTTGCATATGTCAATATTTGCCTAAGTCTTAAATAACTAATTATTAAATCTAGAACATTGACTGTGCAACTATTCTTTTTTTTTAAACATTTATTTATTTATTATGCATTCAATATTCTGTCGGCCAGAAGAGGGCACCAGACCCCATTACTGCTGGTTGTGAGCCACCATGTGGTTGCTGGGAATGGAACTCAGGACCTTTGGAAGAGCAGGCAATGCTCTTAACCTCTGAGCCATCTCTCCAGCCCCCAGTGTGCAACTATTCTTTTTCAAAAATTATGAAATCAGAAAAGACCAGTGTCCTTTCTCAGTTTTTTTTTTTCACAGAATTGTCATGGCAACCAGTGTTTAGCTTCTTTCACACAGGGTAGAATTAGCTTTTCAACATGCATAAAAACTTCTGATGCATTTTCATTGGACTTCTATAAAAACAGTGGATATCTTCATGATTTTGAGTCTTCATAAATATTAACATAATGAATCTCCCATTAGTTTTATCTTTTCAAATGCTTTTCAATAAAGCTTAATGAAATCTCCAGTTAAGTAATGGATGTTTTAAGTATTGCAAAGTATCTTATAATTTTATATCTATGAATATTTAATTATAGATCAATACTAGCAAATACACTAAATCATGCTTTTAATTCAGAATTTTATTTGCGTACTCTGTGGTTGCAACATCCCATTCAATTTTTTTTTTTGGGGGTCTGGGTTACCTCACTCAGGATGTTTTTTATTCATTTATTTTTTATTTTTTTTCTAGTTACATCCATTTGCTCGCAAATTTTATAGCATGAGTTTTATTTTCTTTTATGTGCTTCTGTATTTTATTTTATTTTTATTTTAAGGTTCTAATTCATGCTGAATCTTGTGAACTAAGAATCAATTTTTGTAGGCATCTCTGTCTCCTTTCTGGTTTTAGAATGTGTTTGAGTATTTCACTCACTTTCTGCACATTTTGACATTTGCAAGCACCTTCTCTGATGATTTGTAATTCCATCGCTGTCATAAAGCATTTCTGTACATGTTTGCATCCTATTCTTATTCCATTATTCAGTCTCCCTAATCTATTTGTCTATCATTCTGTGTGGTAATTGATTTGGGATGTCAATTTAGCTGAATGAAGGCATACACAGATAGTTGGGAAAGCTCTCTTTATTCTCCATCATTGCATTAACTCTTTTGAATAACTCAGGAGGCTCTAAGCCCAACTTTCTGCTGAAAGGGAAACTGGAGTGCTTTAGCATTTGGTTAAATTAACTGAGCTGCCTCTTGTACACCTATGATGATGCTTCTAATACAGTCCACATCTGAGTCGACATTCTGCATGGCAGGGATCAGCCCTCAGTATGGGAGATGTTTTCCAATTTGTAGGAGGTCTGGCTGGGATAAAACTGTGGTGGGAAAATTAATCTCTGCTTTATTTCTGCCTAAAGGGGACTTTTCCCCTTGCTTTGAGATAAAAAGTCCAGTAGAACTTAAAAAGGAAATAGGCAGATTCCAGACCTACAGGATCTCAAAATAAGCATTTTCAAAATCTAAGTACTAGAGTAACTGAAAAATGTAAAAGAATGGAATTGATGTATGAGACCAAGAAAAGGCTGCCTATAGTAGTTTTGTGGTTAGGCTATAATTGATGAAATTAGAAGATAATGCATTCAGTAACACTGAAACTAGCTTCTTTGGAGGTCAGATATGAGAGAATTGAAAGCAAGGGCATTTTGTAATCTAGTCTAAATATCATTTTCTTATGTCTGAGATAGTTTCTTTTGTTGTGTCAATACTTGTTTTATTCACTAATATCCACTCATAGATTGCACAATTGCAATTTAAAGCAGGATACATTTTTGTTTTGAAACTGTGCTGTGCATTATGTAATTTTTGCATTTACCAATAGCTTTACCTATCTTGTAAATGTCATTAATTTCATTCATAAGAACAAAAATTTGTATGGACATTGCAAGATATTCCTTAACAATTTAAAATTTGCCCTCAGCTGAAAGCCACTTAGAAAAATCAATAATAAATGGGATTAAAACTTTCCAACATGGATTTTTGTTTCCTTTAAAGAATGACTTGACTTAATTGTTTTCTTTTTCTTTTGATTTTTTTCATTGACATTAAACCCATTAAAACATCAACAATTCAATATTTCTTTATTTTTTGAAAAGATTCTAAATCATTTGCAGTGAATCGCTTGAATATTTGAAATATAATATGCACTAACTGAGAAATATTGAAAATATTTTAAATTAATAAGCATAAGTCATTCATTTAAAATAATGTCTAAAACATACACCAATGGTTTGTGCCAAGATATCTGACTTAGGAATTCATGAAAACTAATTTTCATTTTGAAGTCTTTTGAGGCTGAGTCTCACAACTCATGCCTCTTTTCTGAGGGATAGGATTATAGTCATGTATTATGATGACCAATGTTAAAAAGAATTTTCAATTTTTTTTAGGAAAATTTGAGGAAAGTGAGAAGGAAGCAAAAAATAATCACACGTTTATGTATAAAATGTATTGTAAGTGACAATATTTGATGCAAAGCAAGCCAAATAATTTAGATAATTGCATTAACCAATTTTAGCAATAATTTTTGTTTGTATCTGACTTTTTGGTGTTCAGGAAACAAGTTTCATAGGTATATGGAAACAAAGGAATTTTTAGCAACAAACGATTGAGAGAATGATTAGTTTAATTAGTATTTATGAAGAGGTACTCTATTTTAGATGGTAAATGTAGTGTAGATCTTTCAGTATTCACATGAGTGCTGCCTGTTTTCACCTCCCAGGAAACAGGTGAATCAATAACTCCAGTTCTTCAGTATTTTTCTTTTGTCCAAGATGGGAATCAAAATGATGGTAGGATGATTCATTAGATATGCATGCAAAAGCATCAGAAGCCATGAAAATCAATGGTACAGTAATTGCTGTTAACTATTGAAGAGTCAGAGTCTGTAAGAAAAGATGTCTAGAAATTGGTGACTATAGTGACTATGGAAGATAACACTGATATTTTGGTGTTTGCTACTTTTTTCCAATAAACAATTTGCACAAACAAAAAATTTCTATGCTATTCCAAAAGAAAATAAAATAAATAACAACAATAACACAATATTTAAAACCAGAAAGATGGCTTAATGCTTAAGGACCTGTGATTGAAAACCCAACACGGTCTAGAAGCTGTCCCTTTCTAAGGAACTATCTATGGATTACATTGGCTTGTGGTCACATGTGTGTTTGTGAGATATTCTTTTTTTTTTTCTTTTCATTTTTTTCATTAAAAATTTTCTCCTCCCTGCCTCCCATTTCCCTCCCCCTCTCCCTACTCCTCTCTGATGGAGGAGGGTCTATGTGTTACTTTCATTGGTTAATTAATAAAGAAACTGCTTGGCCTTTGATAGGACAGAAAATTAGGTAGGCGGAATAGATAGAACAGAATGCTGGGAAGAAGGGAAGTGAAACAGACACTATAGCTCTCCTCTCCAAGATGGACACAGGTTAAGATCCTTCCTGGTAAGCCACCACCTTGTGGTGCTACACAGATTTTTAGAAATGAGTTAATCAAGATGTGGGAATTAGCCAGTAAGAGGCTAGAGATAATGGGCCAAAGAGTGTTTAAAAGAATGCAATGTGTGTGTTGTTATTTCGGGTATAAAGCTAGCCATGCAGGAGCTGGA
>NW_026068011.1:5200978-5219122 GCF_014885135.2 Alexandromys fortis | reverse complement strand
CCCTTACTCCACAACCTCTCCAGCAAAGGCTATCATTGGTGTTTTTGAGTTTAGCCATTCTGACAGGTATAAGATGATATCTCAGAGATGTTTTGATTTGCATTTCCCTAATCACTAAGGATGTTGAGCATGACTTTAAGTGTCTTTTGTCCATTTGAACTTCTGTTGAGAATTCTCTATACAGTTCAGTGCTCCATTTTTTAATTGGGTTAATTAGCATTGTAAAGTCTAGTTTATTTAGTTCTTTATATATTTTGGAGATCAGACTTTGTGTGTTGCGGGGTTGGTGAAGATCTTCCAGTCAGTAGGTTGCCTTTTTGTCTTAGTGACAGTGTCCTTTGCTATAAAATATCTTGCGGTAACTCTAACCAAGGAAGTGAAAGAGCTATTTGGCAAGAACTTTAAAACGTTGAAGAAAGAAATTGAAGAGGATACCAGAAAACGAAAAGATCTCCCTTGCTTTTGGAATAGGAGGATCAACATAGTAAAAATGGCAATTCTACCAAAGGCAATTTATAGATTCAATGCAATTCCCATCAAGGTCCCATCAAAATTCTTCACAGATCTTGAGAGGACAATAATCAACTTTACATGAAAAAAAAAACAGGATAGCTAAAACAATCTTATACAATAAAGGAACTTCTGGAGGCTTTACCATCCCTGACTTCAAACTCTATTACAGAGCTACAGTATTGAAAACAGCGTGGTACTGGCATAAAAACAGAGACGTCGAGCAATGGAATGGAATAGAAGGCCCAGATTCTCGGAAGAGGGAAGGCTCAGTCTGCAATAGTCACCCAGACACAAGATGAGAATGCCTTACTGATATAGGTACCAAGCCACGTGGTTAACACAGACAAGAATTATGGGTTAATGTAAGACGCAAGAATTAGTTAATAAGAAAGATTGAGCTAATAGGCTAACCAGTTTATAATTAATGTAGGCCTCTATGTGTTTCTTTGGGACTGAACAGCTGTGGGACCTGGTAGGACAAAAATCTGTCACTAAATAACCTGAGTTCAGATTCCAGAACTCACATAAATACCTATGTGTGACCACTTGCTAATTCCCAGTGCTACAGAAGAAGGGAAAGGGCATACAAGAAGATGGATCAGACTTGCTAATCATTAGCCTGGCTGTATGAATGAGAGAACTTGTGTTAAAGGTAGAAGATAATATAGAGTATGTGTGTACAGCACCTGATGCCCTTCTCTGGTCGTCAAGAACATATGCCCATACATGTGTAGTGCATATACCATGTTCTTACATATCATCCATAGCCATGTAATAAATGATTTTGCATTTGACACTTAAATGGGGTGAAAACTGTTGCTTTTTTTTTAAAAAAAAATAAGTGTTAAAACTGTGATGTTAAGTTGAAAATTGCTGGTAATGGATCTTATAATTATTGTACTGAAACCTATATACTGAGTTCTATATACAGTGTTCAGTCTTGAGGAAGTTATATGAATACCTCAACAATGTAGGGGTATTTATACTTTATCTCATTTTTCACATATTTTTGTCTTGGTAAAGTACTTTGTTCATCTGTGTAACTATCCAGCTATAAATGTGACACTATACCATAATTTATTTGAAGTTAAAAAGGCATATTTTTTGTCTGCATTGCTGTTATTTTTAATGGAAATTTCCACTAGAATGAATGCTTTGAGTTTATTTGGGTCAGAAGCTGGTTTCGTAGACTTAGCATCCATTATGTGTACTTTAGAAAGTGCTAAGACATGAGAACTGTGGTCTGTTTCAGTCCATTAATGCATGGTTCTCGGACAGCTTAATGCATATGCTCTTTTAGCTGAAATTTTAAAATCTGAGGCTAGTTAAAGTGATTGTTCTTAGCAGATGGAATGAGTGTGGGGAAAATTATACCATGTTCCAAATTACCTGGAATAAGTCACTTACTGCATAATTTACTACAATTTAATCTATACATTTATATTTCTATACAGCACATTGAAGATCATAAAGATAAGAAAGTACATCTTACAGCAATACTCAAATCAACATGATTGGAACTCTGAACTAATTATAAGCATTTATTTATTTTATGAATAACAGAAGACCTAACAACCTGAGAATTCCCTAAAACTTCTGGGTGTTTGTAACTTAAAAGTTTCAATACCAAATAAGTATATACTCCTAAATCTGAAAGCCTTGAGAACATATTCTTACTTTACTATTATCATACACAGCATTATAATTTTCTTCTTCTTACTCATTCAACTTTTTTTTAACAATGATGTGGTATTTATATGAAAGACGCAACCTGGGCACAGAGAATGCAGACATGTATGCCAAGGCTTCTTCAGTGTCAATGGAATGCATAGAGAACAGGAAGTGGGGATCAGAGCCCTGTGATGCTGTGAAGTCCCATCCACTAACCAGAATCAGAACATTTTTCTTTCCTAAAAAGAAAAATGCAAATATTATACTTGTCTTATCCTTTGGGCTCCTTGGCTTTACATATAAAATTTTAATGGTGTTAATATTACAAGTGTGTTCTTGAATGATATCAGCTTTTATCTCTATATCACTACCTGTTAGTCTGGATGGAAGTGTTTCCTAGAAGGCTCTTGGGTTTGTACACTTGTTTCTGTAAGATGATGGCACTGTATGGGGCCTTATGGAGCCTTTTGGAAGGAAGGCATAACTACAGGAAGTAAGATACTGGAGCGTGTGTGTGTATTTGTGGGTAGGAGTGGTGTTGGGGATGCTTAAGATTTACAGCCCAGGCCAACTGTCCTTTATCTTTCTGCTTCCTGTCCCACCCACATGTGAACAAGCTGCCTTGTGCTCAACAACCACAGATGTAGTTCCGTCCCGCCCCCATGCTTTCCATCCTGTGATGAACTGGACTCCTTACATTGTAAATTAAAACCAGTCTTTCCTTTCATAACTTCCTCATTGTCAGGCACTTGGTCAATTCAACAAGAAAAGCAACTGATATATTACAGTATTATGCTTTAGTTTGAGTACTCAAAACTATGGTGCATTTTATATTATATATTGAATTGGTATGCTTTGGAATATTCACTCTCTGTGCCAGCCTCAGACATCTTCAGCACATTCCAATTGTATTTATCTCAATCTCTGTGAACTATATTTAATCTGGGAATGGATTTGGATTAATTATCCCATAAATGTTTTATTGGACTAATTCCTTTAAAAACTTAATTATGAAACCTAGTGAGTATTGTGTAAATTCTATAAAGTACCACTTAAAGATGTCCAGAAGCAAAATACATAATTGGTTTCTTTCTTTCTTTCTTTCTTTCTTTCTTTCTTTCTTTCTTTCTTTCTTTCTTTTTCTCCTTTCTTTCCTTTTTTTGGCTTGCTTTTGCCTAATTAACAAAATAAAGCAGAGAGATTTATAGTATAAAGTATGAGTTTTAAATTAGATAAATACATTCTTCCTCACTTTCAATTGAAATTACAACCCAAAATTTAATTTTCTTAAAAAAGTAATTACAGGGGCGGGAGAGATGGCTCAGCAATTAAGAGCACTGACTGCTCTTCCAGCAGTCCTGAGTTCAATTCCCAGCCACCACATGGTGGCTCACAACCACCTGTAATGAGATCTGGTGCCCTCTTCTGGCCTGCAAGCAGGATACAGTATACATAATAAATAAATCTTTAAAAAAAGTAATTACAGTCTTGCATGGCCATAGGGAATTTGCCACCTGTTTCACTTAACTGTTGGTTCATAAATATCCAAGTTCAAATCTAATAGTTAAATACAGCATTGTCCATTTTAGTGTCACTACTGTTTAAGGGGCGGGCTGAGCACCACTAGGGAATTTTCAGTTTGAGTTTTATACATATTCAGTAAGACAGCAAGGGGACTATGGTTGTTTGAAGAGTCTCTCAGATAGAAGTCTTGGACCTGGGATAGAAATTGGAGAAGCTGGATAAACTTACAATACCTGAGGCCTTCCTTTATCTTGTCTATTCAAATGACTCAGGGTAGCAAATTCGAGCTATCAGGGCATGTGTGATAATGGTTCACTGTTTCAAGGGCCCATGCTCCACTGGAGTATATGACACAGGATAGATGAATCTACTTTTAGGACCAATGATTCAGTGGCATACAGCATAGTCACTGAAACCCATCCAGATTCATCAGGAAGACAATATGACTTTCTTCTTAGGGAATTCACTAAAACTCAGAAAGTGAACTAGAGCTGAATATAAAGGTGTGATCACTTGGGTAAGTGTAATCTTCTGTATCCTTTTTATGTCAGAAGCCACTTCCCAACAAATAGGCAAGATTGGATAGAGGGGAACCAATCACAACAGCAGATGACTCAACACCTGGCATTATCAGGTTCCACAATCAGATGCCCCAGTCTCTTTGATTGAGTTCATAAGCATATGGTTGTGTGGATGTAGCTTACGTAATTTGGGTTATACTAAATCTATTAGTAAGAAACCACTTAAATTACAAAGCTCAACATCAATATATTAAGAAGAAGACGAGACTATAGTTTGAAAGTTGGTTAGTAACTTTTTTCAACTGTCATTGAAAAGAGTCCAAAAAGCTAAGGAGCAAATAAAACACTAAAAGACATCATTTTCAGTTTTTGTAACACAAAGACCTCCTAAGAGAAGTACAACTTTCATTTGCTATATTGAAAAATGAAACTCATGGAACACAAATTAGCATCATATTTCCAGGCTAAGGAAATAACTTAACAGTAAAGACCATTGCCTGCTCTTGCAGAGGACCGGGGTGTGTGAGTCCAGACCTAGATCAAGGGCCCTCTTCAGGTCTCTGCAGGGACTATGTGCATATATTTAACAATTATCACTAGGCAGTCACATACACACATAAAATTAATTATATATAATACTTAATATGTATGCTTTTTCGAAAGTTTAGATTTACCAAAATGTTCTTTTGAACTGAAGAAAATTGAAACATCTATTTTAACATGATTTTCAGAGGTACAGTGTGTAAGCCACTAATTCCTGCTGCATATGATCTAAAGATAAAAGATGTGTAAAACTTAGTGCTCTGTCACTTTGGTAAAACTGTTGAGACATTTGAGACAGTTTCATGCTTGGAGCCCAGACATTAACTTAAACTCCCCAGAGTCTTACTTGAATTAACTGCTTATGTTTTTCTTTAATTTTATTTCTTTTTTGGAAATGGCAGGTTGAAACTATTTCTTTAACATAAAAATTGTGAAAATAAAGATCTAATATATGAAATTGGGTACCACACACCTAACACAACATAGATATACAAACATACCCATTGAATGCAGATCGATTAATACATTGGTATTTTTTTGCAGGACTATCATGAGAACTAAATAAGATTATTTTTGAAGTGTAATTACAATAATATTCAGTGAAACTATATGTGATAATTAGGAAATAGAGGCAATATTTCCAGGTAATTTCTGCCATGAAAATTTATTCATATCTGTCATCTAACTTAATTTCACCTTTTTATTTATCTACTTATTTTCATTTTGTGTGTGTGAATGTTTTGCCTGGCATATGTGTGTGTGTGTGTGTGTGTTTGTGTGTGTGTGTGTGTGTGTGTGTGCACCATATGTATACAGTACCCATGCATGCCAAAAGAGTATATTGGATTCTCTGGAGCTATAGTTACATTTGATTGTGAGCTGCATGTGGTTTTTAGGAAATAAATGGGTGATGTAAGAGTGTCTTCTATCTATCTGTTTCTTTCATTGGTTAATTAATAAAGAAAACTGCTTGGCCTGATAGGTCAGAATATAGGTAGGCAGGGAAGACAGAGCAGAATGCTAGGAAGAAGGCAATGAAGCAGATACCATGATTCTCTAACCCGAGATGGATACAGGTTAGGATCTTACCCAGTAAGCCACCACCTCATGGTGCTATACAGAATACTAAATATGGGTTAAAGCAAGATGTGAGAATTAGCCAATAGGAGGCTGAAACTAATGGGCCAGGCAGTGTTTAAATGAATACAGTTTCTGCGTAATTATTCTGGGGCTAAGCTAGCTGTGCAGGAACCAGACAGGACGAAAAGCAGGCCTGCCCACAGCTCATCACTATAAATGGGTACTCTGTAAAAGCAGAGAGTGCTCTTAGTCACTGAGTCATTTCTGTGGCCTATTTTTCTTTTGTTTCCAGTTTTACTTTGAGACAGAATCTTACCAAGCTGCTCATGTTGGTGTCAAACATGATCTTCCTGCCTCAACTTGCCAAGTAGCCAAGTGAAATTTTAAAGAGTTTTCCCAATCCTAGTGAAATATAAGTTAGATGAAAAAGTAAGTTGTTCACATTTAAGAACCCAGATTATTTTGGTTTCAAATAGAGCAGGTGCACTAGTTTAGACACAATAGAATTCTGGAAAGCCAATTGATCTTTTTTCCTAATGGTTGTATCGTAGTATCTGTTTACAACATCCAAGTTTTTATAGATTTGTGTTTTTAAGATTGACTTAATCTTTTTGTCTGTATGTGTGCTGGTCTGAGTGTTGATATACACATATGCATACAGATGTCCATGGAATGTCAGAAGATGGCACTGGGTTCACAAGTGCTGAAGTTATATGTGATAGAGAGCTACCTGATATAGGTGCTGGCAGCTGGAATCAAGTCCTTCCAGTGTCCTTAACCACTAAGAAATCTTTCCAGCCCTTTCTGTGATCCTTTACAATCTTTTTAATTTTCTCATTTTGTTGGGGAAGGGTCTTATCATTCTAATACTTCTATACTTAAATGAATTATTGTTCTTTATTCTCAAAAACAAGCCACCATTTTTCAGTTCCCATCTTAATAGAACATTACTGACTGTGAGAGAAAGCCTTCCCTAGGCCATTTTTAGAGCCAAGAGAAGGGCCCATTTATTATCTAGTGGCAGTTCTTGAAAGTGAAGCTTTTAATCGTCTCTATCATTAATGGCAGCAACAACAACCTAGAAGACATATTACATATGCCAAGCTAATCTACTTAGAGAAGGTAAAACCAATGTTAGCAATTTGAACAAATTAAAAGAAAAAGTGGTTTCTTTAAAACTGAAAATTAGAAAGGAGAAGAAGTCATTTTGGCTTAATATTCAAATAGTATGATCCATTAACACTGAATCTTCTCTTGATGAAATCTTAGAACAGTTTGTGTTGGAAAGAGGAAAAACTCTTGCTATGTAAATTTTTTTTCTTAATAAAAGTATATTGCAAATAATTCAATTATAAAAAATGGGAGAAGTAATGACTTAGCTTAAGTGTTTTAAGTAATTAAGCCACTGAGTAATATGTTTTCATCTGATTAAAACTAATATAAATATTAAGCATTGATATGGCATGCATTTTTATATTTCTTCATGTCCATACTATTATTTATTTATTACTTATTTTGGTGATGGAATCCATAGAAAATTGACTAATCCACTGACTAACACCTATATAGAAAACAAATTAATATTAGAGCTTTTACTATACATCTTATTTACTTTTGTATTGCTGTGACTGTACACCAAAACTATAGGGAAAAAAGTTAGTGGAGAATTGCTGCTACAGAGGATGAGCCTACAACCATGGCAGAACAGCAGCAGCAAGGATGTCACTGGAGTCATAGGTGCAAACTTACGACTTGGTACACAAGCAGGAAGCAATGGAAACTAACAGGTAACGGTGTGGGCTTCTTGAAAACACCAAGTCCACCCCAGTGAAACACCTTCTCCATTAAGGCCACACTTCCTAATCCTTCCTTCAAAATACCATCAACTGGGGATTAAGCATTGATATATATATGAAGTGTAATTTTAATTCAGACCACCACAACATATTTAATGAAAGTAACAGTAAGAATCTATTGAAGTAAACAAGAAGACCCTAACAAACAACAGTAGAGTAATATCTTAATTTCAAGCTTAATAACTGAACAGTGATGGACAACCTAGACCTTCAGCTATAGGAAGAGCAGAGTAGTTTTCAGAAAGCATAAAAGTGAGAAGAGGAAGAAAATTATGATACTTTCCCAAGCTAGTAGTGTTTTATTTTTAGAGACCTATGTTTTACGCCACTTGTTTTCCAGATAATAATTTTAAAATTTATTTATTTTTATGTGTGTGTATGTATGTCAGTGGGTGTTGTCTGTATGCATGTCTGTGTACCATGTGTGTGCCTAATCATCAGAAGAGGGCATCAGATCTTTGGAACTGGAGTTACCAGTAACTATGAGCCACCATACGTGTTTTGGGAGCAAAGCCCTGAACCTATTCAAGAACATCATGTAATTTTGACCACTGAGTCATCTTTCCAGTCTCAGATGTTATTCTTTGTTTTAGGGCATATATTCAGAAAGAAGACATTTTGTGTCCCCATACACCTCAGAGTCTAAAATTGAAAGCAGAACCTAAACAACAGTATCTAACAATAACCAGATTAACTTGCCAACCTCCTGGATTATGATACAGAAAGCATGAGAAATGTGCATTTTGACAGGGTGAACATTTACTAATGGCCCTCTGCATATTTTTATTTAAATGAAGACTTGGCAGCTGGGCTGGCTGAGTGTGGTGACAAGGAGGAGATTGATTCGCAGTATTGTCAGGTAGAAATGCTGCTAGAAGAAGGAAGCTCTATGTGGAGACCAGGGGAAGGGAGAACACAGGAAGAAGGAAGTGAGTGACTGACAGGAGCTTTGAATAGCAAGCTGGTGGGACCCAGTGAGAGTGCAAGCTTTGTGAATGTGCTAAATGTTTTATCCTTGCATATAGGAGAAGAAAAAAACGTGGACAAGGTACAATGCAGTGTATACTTTAAGAACACGTCCTACCTGCAATCAGGTGGCTAGTGTATGAAACAAAAGAAAGTTGGAAGTATATTGTAGCAATACAGTAACAACGTGATTGGTATTGTGGTTATGGAGATGTAGGCATACAGAAGAAAACTTGGACTAATTGAGGAGTATGTGCAAGGAAGATGAGCTATTGACTGCAGAAGGAAACTGAATAGAGTCTGAAAATATCCATTTGGTAAATATAATGTCTGGAAGATTATGCAGTATTTGAAAGGAAGATTATTATATTAAGTGTAGTTGCATAGCACTTTAAATGTATAATGCTGTGAAACTGGAAACATCAGATGATCAAGAATTAGTAAGAGGTAAAAATGCTAATTAAGATTATATAAAACAAACAATGCATTCAAAATCATAAAATACAAATTATCCTATTAAAAATGGATAAATATAAACAACATGAAGACATAATGCAAGGCAGTGATGAACACAGATATTTAAGTAAAGAAATGAAAACTAGGGCTAGAGAGTTGGCTCAGCAATTAAGAGCACTGGCCGCTGTTGCAGAGGACCTGCGTTCAATTCCTAGCACACACATCGTGGCTCACAATCATATGTAACTCCAATTCCAAAGGATTTAACATGGTCTTCTTTCATCTGCAGGCAGCAGGCCTTCAGACAATGTACAAAGATCTATTGAGGCCAAAGACACATGCACATAAAAGATAAATAAATATAAAAAAAATTAAACATAAAAATGAAAACCTAAAAGTAAATATAATATTTAAAGAAAAATAAAGTAATAATCCATAAGAATTAATAACAGCATACTTTAAAAAGGGGGTAACTGTTTATCATGCTACTTTTTAAATTTTTAAATTTTATATTTTAATTTGGTTTATACAAAGGAAGTCTCTTTGTATCCATGAATTTTATAACATGGAAGTTCCTGGTAACATTTAGAAAACAAAGCAAGCTTATTGTTGGAGAAAACGGCCTGATTGTCTTAATTTGATAATGAGGTACTAAACAACACTGGGACATGCATGTGATATAAGCATGATGTGGGATTCCCCTCTGTATACTGTGAATACCATTGGTTAATAAAGAAGCTGCTTTGAGCCTATTGCAGTGCAGAGGAGGGCATAAGGAGAGTTCCAAGCAGATAGAGGAGGAGAAAGTAGATGGAGTCAAAGAGAAGCCAAGTATCTGCCACAATTGACAGAAGCTGAATGCTGAATGGAACCTTACTGATAGGCCACAACCATGTGGTAATACACAGACTAATATAAATGGGTTCATTTAAGATATAGCAACTGACTAGCAAGATGCCTAAGAGATTGGGCAAGCAGTATTTTAATTAGTACGATTTCTGGTTATTATTTCAGTCTGGGGGCCAGGAAATGAATGAGTCTAGTTACATAAGTAAGCATTTCTTTAAAGAAATTCAACTTATAAATAAGCAGAGAAGAAGAAACAACAAAGAGAATAGGTAGTGCACTGCATTTTAGAGGCTTTAGACAACACAGTGTCTTCAGTAGCCAAGCAAAGGATTGAGGAAAGAATGCAGCTTAGGATAAAGGCAAGGTGAGCATAGCTGAGTGAACCCCAGAGAGAAAGACAAGTAGGAGTAGAGAGCAGATATATATATATATATATATATATATATGTGTGTGTGTGTGTGTGTGTGTGTGTGTGTGTGTGTGTACAGTCAGAGGAGGCTTTTCAAAATAATTGAAATGCAGGTGGTTTTTGCCTTTGAGTGGAAGAAAAAAAAAAGCCTTCCCTCATAACATTTGTATATTAGCTGGATTCAAAGAACACAGTGAACGCCTCCTTCAATATGACAGCAACACACAAAGATAATAAAGCATACAAATAATGAATAATGTACTGGATATACTATAAGATTCAGGGAGAAAGACATATCTATGAAAATACTCTATTCTCTGTAGCACTTTTATGTATTGTTTTTGGAGAATTCCATGCAATGTACTTTGATACTCATGCCCCCTCCCACTACTCCTTTTAGATACAACTCCTGCCCTCAACTCAAACAACTTCACGTCCTCTCTTTTAGTTCCAAATTTAGGTCAATTGCATGCTACCTATATATTGGGTGTATGTCCTTCCACTAGGGCATATTAGACCTACTAGGGGTCGCACCCTTAAAATGAATGTCTCTTTCTCTGCTTCTCAGTTGGAAGAACTACCAGCCTGTTTCCCTTCTTTGACTTGATATTGAACACATTGTCACAGGTGTTGTGTGTTCATGTTTGCAACTGTAATTTTATGTGCAGAAAATGCTATTTTCTTGTAGTCACCAGTGGGTCTACAAGAACCTATGCGTCTTGCAGGTTTTCTGGCTTCTCTAAAAAAGACATCTGTATCACACCTGCTTCTCCAAAGACTCAGGGATTGATGCTATTTTTTTTTAAAGAATTCAATACAAATTTGAATTAAATGCTTAAAAGGACATGAAAATTGAAGTCATAAAGATACAGAACTAAAGATAATACATTATCACCATGCTAGAAACAGTAAACATTAAGATGAAGGGAAAGTTTATCTAATATATCTTAAAGTTGAAATTTGCATCTCTTACATAGAGATAAATTTTTGTCATAATCATATGTATTATTTACATTTTCTCATTTCTGTGAAAAATAACTGCAATTTATTAAGAAATGAAGTTTTATTTTGGCTTATGATTTAAAGTTCATTACGTAGAGGAGGCATGGTGTTGGGATGTTGTGGTATCTAGGAAAAAGAGAGGGGTAAATACAGAAATAAATGACTTTCTACATTTTTCTTTGTTACTCTGCCTACCACTCTGTCTGATGGTGCTGTCCATATTTATGATGTGTCTTTCCATCTCAGTTAAATCTTTCTGGAAATACTCAGAAGTGTTTCTCCTCAGTGATTGTAAATCTGGTCAACAATGGAGATTAGCCATCACATAGCCCCATATCAATTGTACTAATAAGCATAACATTGCCATAAATAATATGAAAGATTGCATTGATATATATATATATATATATAATCCAGCCATTGGAAAGCAAGTATATCTGGATTAATTGCCAAATAGATGACAGTTCAAAATATTTACAAGTAATAAAAGACCAAACAATTAAAAAAAATCCATGAAGTTAAAGGCTAAGGAAATGGCTCAGTGGAACAGGTACTTACCACACAGCAAGAGGAATCAAGGTTCTATTTCAAAAGCCCACATAGAAGTTAAATGCAAAACACCTGTCTGTAACCCCAGCTTTCCTACAGAGAGATGGGGGTCAGAGACAAAAGAATCACTGAAATTTAAAAGAGCAAATGCCTAGCATAGGCAGAGGTAAACAATGTACTTTGTCTTTTACAATGGCATAGACAAGGATTGGCACCTGAAGTTGTGCTCTGATCTCCACATGTGCACAATGAAATGTATCATTTGTCCACACTCTCACATATCAACACATAAAACATATACTAAGTTTTAAAAAGATACAAATATAAAAGTTCATGATATTTAAAAACTAACAACAACAAAACACCTAGATTCAACTAAAATAAGATCCTTCAAATATCATGAGGCAGATACAGATCTAATTTCACAGGTAAATAATCTGGTTAATGCATGAAAATTAAAAGAAAAATTTTTGAGACAGCTAGGCAAAAAGCAAGCCATTACCCAGGAAAAATAATTGGGTCACTGACATTTTCAGAGCAATTCCTGAGCCAGAGAAAAATGCACCAGAAAGTGCAAAGTGCTGATGGGAAGAAAATGTGAGCAAGAATATTATACTAGCCAACTACTTTTTTTTTCTACTTAAACTTTAAAAAGAGACATATTTTTACAAGTAGAAAATAAAGCATCCACGTCAATAAAATGTTCCTTAATTAAACCAAGTAAGAGAAAGTGATGTAGAAAAAACAGGAGTCTAAGATGAGTGACAGATGGCCTGTCTGTTAAATTCCAATAAATAACCTATGGTTGCAGTTCCTGTGTTTAGAAACAAGACTTGGAGTCTTCTAGTTTCTTTCCTGTTGCTATGATAAAACTTTGTGACTAAAAGTAATTTAAGAGAGGAAAGGGCACAGTCCTTCATTGAGGAGGGCCAGAACATGAGCTCCAGGCATTTGAGACAGAAACCACGGAAGAACACTGTCTGCTGGTTGGCTCACAGGCTCAAACTTAGCTAAATTTCTTATACATCTCAAGACCATCTGCTCAGGGAGTGGTGCTACTCCTGGGCTGGTCTCTCTTACATTAATTATAATCTAGATAATTTCTCACAGAGGTGCCCACAGAGGTCAATCAAATCCATCATTGTCTTAATTGAGACTCCTTTCTCAGGTGACTCTAAACTGTCAAGTTGTCAGTTAACTAGTATAGATATGCAATGTTTGATTATTTAAAAGATTTATGAACTGCATTCCTTTTTAAAGTGTAACAATGAGAATTAGTCAATTGATAAATCAAAACTTAAGCTAATGAACTTGAGAAGAGAAAAATTAGCCAAATCTAGGTTAAAAGACTGGATGAATTTAAAAAGAAAAAACTAAGTATTAGTCGTGGTTAGGTTTACACAGTAATACACAGAGGGTGGAAACTTCAATAAACATGATTGATAATTCAACAGTGAGTACCAAGGGGGGAGAGCAAACTGACTAAAAGGAGATTCTTTCTGTCATTATACAGTTTTGAGGAGTTTTCTAAGAAAACAAGGTGAAGCTAAGTGAGAAAAGGCAAACTACACAATTTAAGTAGTCATGCATAGTTGTATAATATTATAGGAATATTTTAGTAAGTTTCTCATCTTCAAAATATAATATATATGAGAATATGTACATATACAAATATCCATACATATATATTTTTTTTACACACACACAGAGGTAACATAAAAGCAAAAGGAGGGTTACTGAGTTACTGAGGACAGACACAGTACCAGTGATGGAAGGAGAGGATTAGGTAGGATCCGAGACCATGAATAAAAACAAGCAATTTCATAATTAAATCAATTATTTTGTGACCTAACTAAAATAAATATTAAATGACAAAAAATATATCCACATGCTAATTCACCACATAATATGTATTCAAATTTCATCAATCACATTCATAGAGAGCATCACAATAAAATAGATAACCTGGGTTAGGGTTACAGCTCAGTGGCTGAAACAATTGCTGGACAAGGCTGAAGATCAAAAGTCAAATTTGGGGAAAACTTATAAATGCCAGGTGGACTACACCTGGGTAAAGACATATCTCTATTGTTCAAATTCTTTATACCTCATGCAGTTCTACATGCACACTTTCCCTATATCTTCAAATAAATATCTAGAACTTCACTTAGTTAATGGTAAAAATTATTTTCTCTTTCAATGGGACGGAATACTGATGATTTTTTCTGTTTATTCTTGTATGTAATAATTAGACCTTCTAATATGTATTTGGTTAACATTTTTATATATCTCTTTGATAGAAACTACTATTTAAAATATATAATTTAATTTTAAACGTTTGATGACATAATTTCTTAAAATATCTCTATTAATCTAAAGAAAGTTTTATATTAAAATAAGGCAAATCTAGCATTCCTAAAATCAAAATGCACATGTATAGACACATCCCGTTTTCTGATCTATTCTAGTATATATGTTCTGAATATAAAAACAGAATAATCATTCTTGTTCATTCCAAATCAGTCAGGATAGGTAGTCTCCTGTCTCCTGGTCCCCCAAATCCTCCCTGCTTCTACCTTACATTTGGTTCTGTCACTTATGCATCAGAGTGTTCTTTTTGCAAGGAGAAAGATTGACCATCAGTAGCATCTTTAGACTTTATGATTCCAAAACTACTTGGTGTGGGAGGTCATTCAAACTACATGCTGCTTTCATTGGTTAATGAAATAAAGAAACTACCCTGGCCTGTTGATAGGGCAGAACTTAAGTAGGTGGGAAAGATGGAATTCAATTCTGGGAGGAATAAAGAATAGTCAGAGAGACACCATGGATCCACCTTCAGAGTAAGACCTGCTACTAAAACTTAGCCAGTAAACCACTGCCATTTGGCGATACACAGATTAATAGAAATGGGTTAAACTGAGATGTAAGAGTTAGCCAATAAGAAGTTAGAGCTAATGGGCCTAGCAGTGTTTTAATTAATATATTATCTGTGTGATTCTTTTGGTTCTGGGCAGCCAGGACCAACAAGCAGCCCTCTTCTTGCAACAACCCAACATGGCATGCTCCAATGTGTGCTAGCTAAATCCATGAAAAACCTGAGAAAGTTTGGAAAGGAATTCTAGATTTAAAAAAAAAAATTACAGAGTTTAACACAGCTTTTTCCTGTTTTCTGGCAGCATTCCACAACTCCTTTAAGAGAGATTTTTCTGACTCAGCACAGCAGTAGAAAAAAAGCAGTGCCATTTCAAAATGCAGGCTTTCTGGGCAAGGCTACCAGCATAACCTCTGACTTGGGCAGGAGGTCTGGCTACAGAGCATTTGAGTTGGGTTTGTAAGCATTTTGCTATGGCTTGTTTGATGGCCACATGGACTTGCTGTGTTCCTGGAAGAGGTGCAGTACACATGGCTCAAAGGCACAAGCAGCTTAGAAATACAAGATATTCCACCATTGTTGGACTGGGCAGGGCAGGCAAGCACTACCATATTTGACCTAGCAATGAAGCAGCTTAAGTTTTTAAGAGGTGCTTAGCATTTTACTAAGCACTCCTGGACAGTAAACAATTACAGATTCAGAATAGGACAAATTCAGACATAAAAGAACTCTAAATGAGTCACAGTGTTGGATATATGTATGTAGGCTTGGGAGAGAGAAGAAAAGGAGTACAGAGAGTTGGAAAAGAAGTAAATCATTTTAAAATAGTCTTTAAAGAAACAGAGTACAGATAGTCATAGATTAAAAGGAGTAAAAAAAATTAGCCATGTAAAACTGGAAAATTCACAGTCTGGTATATATACTGTTTTCTTTGAATTTTTTGACTGTGAAGGAGCTAAGTACAAGGAGACATTTTATTGTATGGGCTGCTAAACTAAACCAGCATATGTGTTCCAGAGGTATCTTGATTCAAAAATTTGAGTCTAAGGATATGTTGCATTAAAAAAGAGGTTTTTCTTTTGTTTCTACAGAAGATGAGAACATGTGGAATACTTCCAGATGAATATGGTTTGATAGACCATGTCTCCCCTGAAAGGTTACCATGAATACTCTCAAAAAGTCACTTCACCCAACTGCTGACTGAGATGAACCTAGCACACAAGATACACTATGAAAAACCTGATTAACAGCATCCCCAAACACAAGGAAGAAGTACGGACAAAACTACACCCATATTCCCAAATATTGCTTATAAATGTTCTTTTACATTTAAAGAGAGATATGATATAGATATGAATAATTGGTATTGGTATGGATCATGGTTTATTGATAAAAGTTTAAGGTCAATTTTGTTATATGTATATGTATTTCTGCTCTTGATTAAGGTATTGTAATTCTGTAGTTCATTTAAAATGTAATATATAATTAAGAAATATAGGTTAATAGATAATCATCTATAATAGTCAACTTTGTAGTCATGTCAGTTAGATTTTCTAGATGTAAAAAGAAGTATTTCCGATGGATAGGGATTCTTCAGATCTTTTGGAGACCTTCAGAATGTGGCATTTTAAATGTTTTAGAACTTAAGACTTTTAATGAAAATGAGACGCATCTGCTCCTGGCAGTACCAATCTACTTCAAGAGAAGGAGAGTATCAGAGAGGCTTCTCATGGTGTTGGTTAGACATTTGGACTGCTGCATAAGCTGAAGATGCAGGAACCACTGAGCAATAACTGATGAACTTGCCTACAGGTGAGACAATCCTTCAGGGTTACTGCTTCATGAAAGAGTCTGCGAGACATTCTGCAGGACACAGAAGAAAAAAAAGACTGACAGTATAGGTGGAACTATCTTTGAAATTTCCTGCTTCATGGAAAAGTCTGCTGAATACTATGGACCTGTAGGCCAAATATAAATACCCCAATGGTCCTAAAGAACTTTGGGTGACTGTCCAGGCAGCGAGATATCTCTGTCAATTCTAGAGTTTTTGAAGTTGCTTGTAATAAACTTCCTGTTTACTTAGCTAATATTATATCCTTCTGGAGTCTTTGATGGAGTTGAAGAATTTATAGTTACAGTTATAGTTTTCCTTAGTTATGATAAAAGATAAAGTAGATATAAATATTGTAACTGCAATTCTTGTTTGATAACTGTTTTATTATATGTAATTTTATTATGTTAAAGCCTTCATTTTTGTTTAAACAGAAAAGGGGAAATGGTGTGAGAGGTCCCTCTGTCTATCTGCTTCTTTCATTGGTTAATGAAATAAATAAACTGTCCTGGCCTGTTGATAGGGCAGAACTTAGGTAAACAGAGAAGACAGAACTGAATTCTGTGAGGAAGAAAGAAGAGTCAGAGAGACACCATGGATCTGCCACCAGAGTAGGACATGGCTCCAAAACTTAGCCAGTAAGACACTGCCAGGTGGCGATAAACAGATTAATAGAATGAGTTAAATTAAGATGTAAGAGTTAGCCAATAAGACGTTAGACGGACTAACTAATGGACTGAGTGGTGTTTTAATTAATATAGTTTCTATATGATTATTTCAGTTCTGGGCAGTGAGGACAAACAAGCAGCCCTATTCTTGCAACAGCTAATTGTCAACTTCTTCTTATATCTCCACCACTTTCTTGTCATATATTGCTAAACAGCACCCAGTAACTTATACATTCTAGGCATGTAGTCACTGAGCAGGTTGGCAAGGGAGCCGCTTCTGTTCTTCCTTTACAACTGCTTTAATTTTTCTTAGTGAACACCATGGTTTCAGGCCAAGCACTCCACCTCTGGGCTACTCTAGGCCTTTCCTATTTTTTTTTTTAATGTTTGAATGCAAAGGGATGTTTCAGTATAGTGTTTACATATATTATTGTCATTAAAGTTTTTCTTTATTCAACCTCCTCCATGAACCCTGTCCCATCCAAATCCTACTTCTTCTTACTTTTGCGTAACATGCGCATTACCCTCTTCTTTTGACAGTGTCTCACTATGTGGCTCAGGTAGGTTTTGAACCTAGATATTTCAGTCTTCACTTCCCAAGTACTTGAATTATGTGTGCATGCCAATCAGAACTCTAGTGCTTTGATAGTGTCTGATACACTCATTTAATCATTTGAATGTAGGATAAACAAAAGGAGGAAGAGTAAAATCTATTAGATGCAAGAGAAAGGAATAAAGAAAAGAATTGGATGAAAGAAAAAAAGAAAGGAAGGAGAGAGGGAGGGAAGAAAGAAAGAAACAAAAAAGAAACAAAAAAGAAAAAGAAAAAAG
>NW_026068011.1:5185997-5200263 GCF_014885135.2 Alexandromys fortis | reverse complement strand
ACACACACACACACACACAAGTAGGTGCTAAATAAAATGAATAAATAGGTAAGAAGTTAAAGCTGTCCTTCAGTCTTTACATATACGCTGATAGAAAGCTGCAAAAAATGGGAAGCTTTGTCTTTACCTTGCCCACTGTAGTACTTTGTGTTGACTTATCTGTGAAGCAGGCAGCTCAGTACTGTAACAGTTCCAGAGGCATAGGACAGTCACTCTCCAAGATCAAACCTGCTGATTAGGACACACTTCTGCTCTCTTGTTTTCTTTCCAGATTCCGAGTCACGCAGCAAGGACAGTACTTCAACAGCTGCTTACTCAGTGGCTCTTCATTATCTTTGTCACTTCCATTGCCACAGTGACAGCATCAATGCTCAGGAGCAAGTCTCCAGTGGACTTTTGGCTAAAAGGGCCAGGTGTGAATAATCTGCACCAAAGACATCATTTCTCAAACTGAGATCCTCTGCAATATAGAAGGACCAGTGGCTCAGACATTCCCTGGAGATGCAATGTGTTACCACCTGTCCCTACATTCTGTATACTCAACATCCTGAACTTGAGATTTTACACTCCAGAGACTAGCTTAGCTCATTTATGGCCATAAGCTTTAAGTGACTTGAGATCACAACTTTTTATTTCTTTAGACTTCTTTTAAATCTAAACGGTTTCTTTATAAATGACAGTATTCTTATTGAGAAGAATATGATTCTTTAAAAGTTTAAAATTACAAGTCATTAAACAAAGAACACACTCTAAATACCCTTGATTATTTTTTTTAGTAATTGATCTTCAAAATTTAGTCATGCTACATTAAGACTATTCATATTTACCCTAAACTGATTTTTCTTTCTACTTGCTGAGTTTTTATTTATTATTCCTTTGTTACCAACTTTATTTGAAGTTAAAACTGTTTGAAAATATCAAAGTATCTAATTTGTTATAGAAATCAACACTGTGTATTTTGTTCCAAACGTTGGCAAAGGTCTGGTGATTCCACTTTCCTCTATTAAATGTTAAAGAAAACATGCATAGCAAGTACTTACTCTCCAGGTAGTATATTTGAAAATAAAAGTTTCCACAAATGTGTGTCCCTTCTTGCTATGTGTGGAAAAGAATGAAGACCTACCAAAACTCCAGTCTAAAGAGATTGCTCAGTGATTTAAAAGTGCTTGCTGCCCTTCCAGAGGAATGAGTTCAATTCCTAGCACTCACCCAGGACAACTTACAATCCTCTGTAAGTCCAGTTACAAGAAACCCAGTGCCCTCTTCTGGTCTCTGTAAGAGTACATATACATCACATGCATACACACACACTCATACACACACACAAACACACACACGTGCGCACACACAAACATACTATTAAAATAAATTCCTTTTTTATGAAATGAACAAAAACTGTTAATAACTTTTTCACTGCATAAATAAAGTCATTCTCATATGACCTATAGATGAAGCAGATGTCACTAGAGTGCATCCTGCTAATGATACTTAGTATATGTCTGGTATATGCCTCTCTGGATCTATAAATTTTATTTGTTCTATCAAAATATTCTTCCCTTCTTAATTTATTATATACATAGTCACAGAATAACTACATTGTATTGTCTTAAAATTTTCCAAACATTTTGGTTTTGTTCTTATTTTAATTTTTAAAAATGTTCCTAAATCCTTTGTTGATGGACCAAGCTACAGTCTCACATAATTATATGCAAGATTTGTGCCAAATTATAGCACCTGGAGTTTTATTGATTGCCTATATTCACAATTGGCTCAATCAAAGAGATGCAGAGGGTGAAAAATGACAAAAGGAGCGGTAAACAATCAAACAGCCAGGAGCCATCATTAGCCCATCTTCCTGTTGACTGAAGATCTTACTTTAGTTAACGAGGATGCAGATTAATGATATACAAACAGCTCATCCTTTGTCATTTTTCCAGCTAGGCTTAGAGGGGAAAGGAGCCAACCTAATTATACAAACTGATGGAAACACAGAAGGATTTGGCCAATTATTCTAAGCAACTTTAAAACGCCTCAAATGTCTTCAGCTCTGATAAAATGGAAGCTGGAACAAAATAGCACATCACAAAACCACAGTGAGCTGCCCTGGTTTTAATGAGGACTTGAAGCATCTACTATCTCTGTTAAACCCAACATATAAGGCACAGAAAAGAAACAGTTTGCTGTTGGGTTGCAGCCTGTGGCGTTTGATATGAGTTCCCAGACACTTTAAGGTCCATAGAGCTGCAGGACTTTGTATCTATGTACAGTCATGAATTCTCTTAACAGTCCTGCTATAAACTCACCTGCCCCCATCACCGCCAATCACCTGCTTATGGCCATAAGTTTCCTTGCTGCCATCTACTTTCTTGCTATTCTTCTTGTTTTGAAGTTAAACTTTTTCTTAGACAGTTGCACACAGTTTATTCTATGTCCCTATTCACTCCTACCCCATACCGTAGCCTGGGTTTTATCTCCCGTCTTCTCACAGTTCTCACAAACACATTTATGTTCATGTCTATGCTTTCAATGATGTCTTAAACATGGGTGTCTGTATGCCAGTGGTAAAACCTTTTCTTTCATATGTATAGTAATTGCTTCTGTGAAACATTATGAAATGTTATTTTTTTTAAATCCCATATTTCTGACTGAGGAAAACTTGTGGTGGTGGAGGGTTTGTTTAGTACTGTTGATTTGTTTGAAAGCTTATTTTATTTATTTACTTTTTATTTTTTAATTTCATTTTAAAAATTTATTTTACATACCAACCACAATTTTCCCTCCCTCCTTTTCTATCCCTCACCCCCCCCTCCATCTGCTTCTCAGAAAGAATAAGGCCTTCCATGAGAGTCAAGAAGGTCTGACACATTCAGGACCAACCCCCCCACCACCACACACACACACCAAGGCTAAAAAAGGCATTCCACCATATGGAATGGGCTTCAAAAGGCCAGCTCATACACTAGGGTTAGAATCTGGTCCCACTGTCAGAGGTCCCGAAAACAGAAAAGGCTACAAAATTGATGCCCATGTGCAAAGGGCCTGATTCAATCTTATGCAGGATCCCTAGTTTTCGTTCTAGAGTCTGTGAGCTCTGCAAGTTTGGATCAGCTGTCTCTGTGTGTTTTTCCATCATGATCTTGAACACCTTTGTTTATATAATCCCCCTCCCTCTCTTTGACTGTGCTCCCATAGGTTGGCCTGGTGCTTGGATGACAATATCTGTACCTTCTTCCATAAGTTACTGGATGAAGGTTCTATAATAACAGGACAAGGCCATTTAGGCATCCTTTCAGCTATTGCTTGGAGCCTTAGCTAGGGTCATCTTTGTGGATTTCTTGGAATTACCCTAGCACCAGATTTCTCCAGTTTAATGAAAGATGGTATGGTTACAGAACAAGGAAAGCGATATCTTTATATAGGAGCCATTATGAATCTAGGGGAAACATATTTTAATACTATAATTTTGTATTATAAAATTTTGTCATTAGGTTTCATTTGTAAGATTTTAATATCTTGTGAAGCATAGTCAATTTATTACTATTTAATACTTTTTGGCTTAGCTGTTATATATAGTTTGTGTATTCTTCCAAATAGAATTCAAAATTATGCAATATTAAAAGAGTTCAGTTTCTCCAATACTAATTGTTTCTTTTCACTCATATATTTAAAGCTTGGTACAATATTCCCCCTGTTCCTTTAACAGATTTAAAGGACTGTTTCTTTCTTCCTTCATTCTGTTCTTTCTTTGATGGAGTCTAGATTTTTCCTACCTATTTTTGAACATTTTCATACATGTGAATACTGTATTTTGATCATATTCATTCCCCATTACCCTCTATTCTTCTCTTCCAGCTCCCATGGATTCTTTCTCTATTACCAATGATAAACATTATACATAATTATGAGTAATTTCACATAATAGAAAATAAACAATAAATGTTCAATGGGAGAAAAGATAAGCATTTGCTTTTTCTACAGAAAAAAAAAATGTAACAAGCCCTGATGTCACTGAAATATAAACACAGTTGCTAATCTCAGTGGACCACAAGGTATTAGCAGATACCTCTGCCATTGCTTCTCTCAGGAGCAACTACATCACTGTTTTACATCTAGAATATACACCCTCAAACAATTCCAGTCTCTCATCTCTGGCTCTCCAAGACCAGATGGAGAAGTGGTTCAATATTTGTTCCATGATGAAAAGACTTTATATTTGGAGATCTTAAAATCAATTTATGTGTAATAGTTAATATGCTATACTATGCAAAATTTATAATGTTATATGCAATAGTTAATGACTCATAGCTTGTCAACATGCTGAGAATAAATAATTGTGGGTGCCTAGCCATAGATGGGTCTTGTATGTCTACCTTCTCCTAGGCAAGTCTCAGGGAACATAGAAAAGGGGCAGAAAAAATAGTTATGCATAGAGAGGAAAGCCATGAAATACTGACTTCTGGGCATGATATGGCTGAAAAACACATCTACCCTTTTCTCTGAAGATAGAGGTCATAGTAGATGTCCATGCCCCATGATGGCCTCAAAGTCTTGATTGTATAGGTATAAGTTGATTGTAGTAGATAATAAAATCATATTAATAAAAAAGATATTGTCAGGACAGAAATATGTTGGTGAATTTCATAGGGGGTTTTAAGGAAATAATAGAAGGTGGATAATATCAAAAATGTACAAGTATCAATTTTTCAAGTAGTAAATAAAGTATTATCTTTCTTAATCTCTACTGTAGTAGATAACCAATTCTTTTACTGCTTCTTTGACTTTATGGTTTGTTGGAATTTAACCAGCTGTTAAGGGAATGAAATTAGTGGTTCAGAAAGATTCAGGCCTTTTGTAATGTAAATATGACAAGCAGAAACAGTTACATGGATAAACAGAGCTTTTTCTACTAAGGTTAAAAATATATTCTTCAGCTGGTGCCAAATTTAACATGAACTGTATAGTAAGATCTATATTTTTCCATATAAGTTTATTGATTAATTAGGGAATTAAATATGTAAGGGGTTACAGGTAAAAATTAGGAAGAGAAGGAGTAGCCACTGGGCCATAGTTATGAAACTGTATTTCTATTAAATAATTTTATTAAAGTCATTTCATTAAGAGCCTGAATATTGTTAATTCAAAATACATATTTCATTTTAATCAAACTACCTGCTTCCTACTTCATACTAAGAAATTTATATTCTGACTACGTTTTGAGGGCAGTTAAGACCCAGCTAAGCTCTCAAATGTAATAAGCATTAGGAAATTGTCCTGAATAATTCATGTTAATTATGCTGAACCAAACACTGCAGTTTGGAAAACGTATTTCCCACTAAAATATGTTTGCCTTAGAGAAATTTCCTAATTAGTTATTATCTTTCCTTTTTATCATAAGACCACTGGACCCCGGGGAGAATCAGAAGCACCAGTCATGCCCAGATTCTAAGATATCACCTTTCCATCATCATCATCGCACAAGCAGCAGTAGTCCAGTCAGTAGTGCTCTCTTCTCTACTTCATAAGTAATTTACTAGCAGTCATCGTCTTATACAGCTCCTTAAGGTTATACTCAGCTTACGTCTGAGTTTTGCACATAGATTCTATCCAATACAAGACTTTCACAGCACTAACCTTACACATTCTTTGTTCTGTTGTTAACTCAGAAGTGCATCTGCTCTCCCATTGGTCTGGAAGAGCACCAGTGATGGTTGCTGTGTCACACACAGTCCTCCATTTCCCCTCACTTTTTGTTTTCACCTTAATAATCAGGCTTTCTTTGTAACCCAGGTTGGCCTTGAACTCCTAGCAATCCTCCTGCTTCTGTCTCCCAAGTGCTAGGATTAAAGATGTGAGCCACTACACGCAGTTTTTGGATTATCTCTTGCAATTTTGCCCACTCTGGGTGCTTCTTTATGTGCAAACAGGACTAAGAATTCTAGTTAGTCATCAACCTGACTTTATATTATTTTGTTATCAATTTATTTCTTCCATTCCACAGTTGCAGGTCATTTTCTGCCATAATGATGGTTTCTGTCACAGATAAACTTCTTGAACACACAGATTTGAATCTTGGAAATATTATTTTTTACAACTTATATTTAGTATTTTGAATTATGTATATGTGCCTGTCTGTGTATAGGTATGTGCATATTGAGTTCACATCAGATTCTCCTGAGACGTAGACGTAAGGGTTTGTGGATTGTCATACAAGGTAGGTGCTGAGACTGAAATTTGGGTCCTGGGTGAGAGTATCAAGCATTCATAACTGTAGAGCCATCTTTCCAGGCCCAAAATATGGATTTTTGCACTATAGTACACATATACAAAGTCTTGCATGAGGGCATATAGATAATATTTTATTACAGATCTTATTTCAATAGCAAGTTTTTCTCTTTTTTAATTTCTTTTTTTGGTTTTTCTCATAATAATTTTCATTTTAGCTATTTCTGACAACTATTCTACCAAGGGCATGCACATTCTAATGCTGACTTCAACTTCATAGGACAAACACACATTTGACTATCACTCCCACTAAAGTATACATCATTGCTTGGATAGTATGTACAAAACAGTGTTAAACTATGAATTTTCCTGTCTAGAATGTGTCAGATTTCATTACAATTTGACCACACTCATTAACAGCCTGACCAATAGTAAAATGAAATGAAAATTTCCTTTTCTCTGTTTCTTCCCTAGTGGTTGACCATGTTTTTATGCCAATCTAAATATGTAGTGTCTCTGGGTTAGTGAGTTTGTAGTTCTCTGATTACAAATGAGTCTTTTAAATTTATTTTAGATCGTTTGCATTTTCCTGAAGACAAATCACTCATACGGTTTGAGATTCAATACTTTCAAATGTTTTGTGTTTTCATTGGTAATTTCTTCATTATCTTTCTGTTACATCTAGGCTGTGGGCAGCTTGATTATTTTCTTGGTGAGACTTAAAGAATGTAAAGCATCTGTCCTCTGTCCTGGCTTGCAATTCTGGAAACATGGTGCTGGGGAGGGTACAGAGAATCATAGACTCCACACGACTCTACTTGTCTTTAATCACATACTTGTTGCCATTTCCATGGCATCTGTTTCTTCCAAATGATGACATTTTCAAGGCTAATCCTGCCTACGGAAACTATGCTGCGCAATAGCTTTCTCCACACCAATCTCTGCTTTCACCTTTCTCTGCTACTGTGTCACCAACCCTGCCTGTCTGGTTTTTAGTTTTTAAATGCTGTCCTTACAGATTGACATCCAGTTTTACCAGCACAATTTGTTGAAGATGCTCTCTTTTTTTTCCATTGTATACTTTTAGCTCTTTGTCGAAAATCAGGTGTTCATAGGTTTGTGGGTTAAAGTCCATTGAGCCTATAATTCGTGATCCTAGAGAAGCTAAATAAGAAGATGAACCCGAAGTAAAACATATAGTCATCCTCCTGGGTATTAACCTTCATCAGGCGATGAAAGGAGACAGAGACAGAGTCCCACATTGGAGCACCGGACTACAACCCCAAGGTCCAAATCAGGAGCAGAAGGAGAGAGAGCACGAGCAAGGAACTCAGGACCGCAAGGGGTGCACCCGCACACTGAGACAATGGGGATGTTCTTTTGGGAACTCACCAAGGCCAGCTGGACTGGGTCTGAAAAAGCATGGGATAAAACCAGACTCACTGAACATAGCGGATAATGAGGACTGCTGAGAAATCAAGAACAATGGCACTGGCTTTGTGGGAGCCTAGGCTGTTTGGATGTTCACCTTACAAGACCTGGAAGGAGGTGGGAGGTCCTTGGACTCCCCACAGAGCAGGGAACCCGGTCTGCTCTTCAGGCTGATGAGAGAGGGGGAGTTGATTGGGGGAGGTGGGGAAGAGACAGAAATCTTTAATAAATAAATAAATAATAAAAAAGTGAAAAAAAAAAGAAATTAACAAAAAAAAATGCTGTCCTTAGTTTATCTTCTCTCTTCTTGCCCCAGAAGAATATGCCTTTTCAATATCTGCTTTCATTTAGTTAGTGCAAGAGCTAAACACAAATGAGCAAGCACACATCTTTATTGAGAACACTAATCCTATCTAGCAGTTTGTAAAAATCTGTGTTGGCGGCCAGAACATTCTTAGCAGCTTATCATCTGTTGATAGGTTTATTTGCACCATTATATCCCACAGAAACCATCTCCACAGCAAAATATCTCTTTTAAAGGATTCAAAGTATTATGAGCTAATCTTTACCCCATCAAGCTTAGACATATCTTTATGTCTTAAGGCCTCCTTAAAGAATCTTAATAGGTGCAAATAATATGAGAAAAAGAAATGCTTTATGTAACTCTGGAAAGATATATAAAATATACACAGATAGCTAGACGCAAGTGAGAGTACTGCAAAAATTGGGAGGTGTGGAAATCGTTACTTTTCTCTATATCAATAAAAGATATGGCTTAGTTAGAGAATTATAAATATTTCCTAAGGTATAAAATAGTTTTTTGTCCTTACAGTGTAATTCTTGGATATATAGATGTGTCAGCAGTTAAGAACATGTTCTTCTCTTATAGAGTATCTGAGTTCACTTCCCAACACCCACTTTGTGCTGCTCACAACAGCTTGTAACTCCACTTCCAAAAGATATGATGCCTTCTTTAAGCTTCCATGAACACAAGTCTCTCTCTCTCTCTCTCTCTCTCTCTCTCTCTCTCTCTCTCTCTCTCTCACACACACACACACACACACACACACACACACACAAACACACACTCATATATATATATATATATACACAAATTAAAACAAAGTAAATCTTTTTTGAAAACATAAAATATATAGTGTGGCTGTTTGAATGTAATTGCCCTCATAAAATTATAGGTTGTGGCATTATTCGGAGGTTTTGGCCTTGTTAGAGAAAGTATGTCACTGTGGAGGCAAACTTTGAGGTCTCAAATATGCTTAAGCTGTGCCCAGTATCTTAGTTCACTTCAGGTTCCCTGCAGATCAAGATGCAGGACTCTCAGCTCTCTCTAGGCTTCCATGTCTGCCTGTGTGCCACCATGTACTACCATGCTGATAATGTACTAAACCTCTGAAACTGAAAGCTATCCTAGCAAATGTTTTCCTTTATAAGAATTGCTGTGGTCATGGTTTCTCTCCATATCAATGGAAACCCCAATTAAGACACATGGATAAAAAAATGTTGCAAAATAAAGCCATCTACAATTGCTTTCTAATTCTCGAAAACACATGTACTTCATGCTACTTTTCCTCAATGAACCAGAACTGTGGCAATACTAATGTGCCGTACAAAACATCAGGTTTTGCTTCATAAAACGTTCTAAATCTCAAGATAAAATTTTTACCCAAGTATAATTTCGTAATAAGAAGCAGAATAGGTCCTGGGGCCACATATTATCCAGCGCACCCTAGTTCTGTCATGATAAGGACAAGGACTTGGATCCAATTGGGTGCTACTCTCAATAACTAAATAATATGGAGCCAGCCTCTTTCAAGACAAGAGAAGGAAAGGAAATGAACTTTCCTAGCAACTCACATCTACTTTACCAAACACTACCTTTCCCCCGTTTTGGTCAATATGTCAGCATTTGATCAGTCGCAATGGTAACCTGGCACAGATAATGTCCTCTAATTCATTTCCCATTTTGTTCTACGGAATCTCAATCACTCAGCAGAACCTGGTTATGACCCTGTCCTTGAGACAGTCTGACATAAAAGCCAATTACCACCACTATAGGAAGGTATCTGCATGTAACTACTGGCACATTTATAGTTCTGCAGAAAACTCTGTCATTTTGATGGAGTTGGAATTTCTGTCACTACAGCAGATTGATACCACAAGAAATCATAACCGAAGGGAATACAGGAATATCAATTAAAATGTCAAATTCCTGTTCCTGATCTCAAAGTTGCAGCTGCTGTTTGCTATATGAAACCTGTGTTAGGTAAGTCTTCTCTCTTCTATTCTCCTTCCCAAGATTTGCTGTTTATTTGTATTGTGATGGGTATTCAGGTCACTAAAACAGACACAAATGACATAAGTAATGTAATTTATAAGTCAGTGTTTAAAGATATCTCTCATTAACTGAGTCTCTGTAAAAGAAAATTGAGAAATAGCTTTCAGATTAAAAAAAACCAAATTACAATATTTTAGTTAAGAAAAAGACTAAAAAGACATGAATATTGCTGAAGTTGAGAAATGAAGAATCTCATGCCTTGATCTTGACGATATGCTAGGGCTTTTCTCTTCTGAGGCTTCACTGTCCACCTCTACTTCCAAAATGAAAAGTGGCAAATTTAATAACACAATGCAAATCTTTTTCTGCTATTATAAGGTCAGCATTTTTGAAAACCTTTCCAATTTTTGCTCTTAGATATGAGATTAAATGGTGCTAATAATATTTTAATTAGAGTTTTGGTCTTTGTGTAGATGAGAAAGTTCAGGAGAGTAGGACATCTAGGTTTCCTATTGGAGTTAGATACACTCTTGAAGACTACAAATTGAATTATGATGACTGTGCTTGGAAACACATAAACAGCTCAGATGCCATGGACATTGAACACAGGAGGTCAGGTTAACAGTGAGCTACAAGATCCCATGCTCACTGGCTCTTCCCTACATTCAATAAACAGATGATGGACAAGGCATAAGGAAGGGGCTCTAACAAAGTTTGGCCACTGGAGCATTGCAGGGCAGATAACAGCATCAGGGTTCTTCAATAATGTGCCAACATTGGCTAGATGGAAAATGGTGACACAGATCTGAACAGGTGAGTTCCAATGCCAAAATCATGTTCTCAAAGAGACAGCAAAAAGCTTTCCAGAGAGGGCAAAAGGAGCCAGGATTTACACATTTGTTGCCAAAGAGCAGAATAACTTTTGTAAGAACACCTGGTTGTGATGCTCCATTTTAATATTTTTCCTCTTAAGAAAAATAAATAGTTTTATTTATCTTAGAATCGTATTAATGAGTCTATACACTTAGTCAAAAATAAGTTTGATGAAGCACAAATCATCAAATATTGAAGTAAATATTGCAAATAAGACTAAAATAAACAACTTGCCCTAAAGTCACATAAGTTTTTGGAGATGTTTTATATAGTATGTTAGAAAATAGAATATACAACAATTAAAATATGATACATTAGAAAAGTTGAATTTTAAATGTCAAATAATACATTTAGGGGGATCTGCAGAGGGACAATAAGAAAAAGAAAAATTAGGGGAAATGATTAATAGGATATTAGATAAATTAGCATTTCTTTCATAGAAATCCTTGGACTAAATGTGCAAACCTAGCTGAGGCATTGGTAAGCCTCTTTCCCTTACTTTTGAATAGAGTAAGTGTTGACACATTCACTTTAAACTATGTGAATAGTTTATGAAACTATATACAACAGCAATGCATGTCATATATTCTGTTCATTCTATCATTATTCTGTATCCCAACTTATTCCTTTATATCTGGTTATATTCCATTCATCACTGAGTCATTTTAATGATTAATAAATTAAAATCTGCACTGCACTTAATCTTTTTGTCCACACATTCATTTGATAGCATACACCTCTCCTAGCACAGGATCATTCAAACAATTCCAAGGAGGGTACTAAAAGATCCAAGGATATTAGAATCTAAGAAATGCCCAAATCCTGCATTAAGAGCTCTTATTACTCAATATTCACTAACAGAACATTTACTAGGTGTGGTGGGGAGGTATTCAACTAGAGAAAATGCTTGGGTTTCAACAATAATCCAACACAAACACATCATTGCAAATAGCATTGTGATGGTTGGCTTTAATTGGCATCACCTAAAATCACCTGGAAAGATAATCACCATGCAGAATTATCTAGATCAGATTGTCCTGCAGAGGGGCTGGAGAGAAGGCTTAGAGGTTAAGAGCACTGGCTGCTCTTCCAGAGGTCCTGACTTCAATTCCCAGCAACCACATGGTGGCGCATAACCATCTGTACTGAGATCTTGTGCCCTCATCTGGCATGTGGGCATACAGCAAGGCAGAATGTTATATACATAATAAATAAATCTAAAAGAAAAAAAAAACAGATTGTCCTGCAGACATGTCTTTGGGGGGGGGGAGGTCTCTTTATTGATATGGAAAGACCCAACCTAAAAGTCAATGACATTTTCCCTGAGTTTGGGTCCTGAAATGTGTGAAAGTGGAAAAAGCAATGAAGCAAGTATGCATTATGCAATTAACTCTTTACTGTTGATTATGGATATAATGTGATTAGTTGCTTCAAATGTCTGCCTTTGTATGTCACGAGAACTATGTACTATACCCTGGAAATGTTACCTGAAATAAATCCCTAGCACCCAAAGCTGTTATTATGTCTGGATATTTTATCACAACAACAAAAATGAAGCCAGGGCAGCTATGGCATAGAAGTCATCTAAATGTCACTTAGTAATGAGTAGGAAAGCTTTCTACCATGTCCTCTGTCATCACTGAACACCCTTGTCCCCTATAGCACAGCTGTCTCTGTGGATAACTGATTGGAACATGGGAACTGACATGTGTCAATCAACAAAATGAGTTCAACTTTTTTGTCTTTTATCATAACCGTAACTCAGCTAATCATTTAATATGTGTTTAGATGTTTCAAAATTATTTTAAATTCATTTTTTTTCAAAACAAAGCTCATTCTTCTCTTTTCTGACTAATCACTAATTGTTTTTCTCTAATCTCAGAAAAGAAACCTACTATACAGGCACTTATAAAATCAAACACAAAAGCTTGGATCTGTCCTGTATCCTCTCATCCTCTCATTCTTCTTTCCCAGGTCATTATCTGGTTTTCTAATTTACTTTGCTACTTATCAACTCATCAGTCATTCACTTGTTCCATTTCTTTCAACATCTTTCTGTTTCAGCTCTTGTTAGCTCCTGCCTGAAATCCTTTAAACATCAAGTTTATATACTCACCTCCAGTTCCCCTCTGCTGTCTCTTATTCCAGATTTAACCTAACCTGACTGTGATTATTTTGTCCTTCAAATCCTTTCTATTATCAGTTTAAACTAAATACTTGTTAATGGGCACTGCATGGTAGTTCTGAAGCATGGTCACTGCTTCTGCCCTCTGAATTTTATGTGCTTTAACCAGCAGAGAAAAGCAGAGAAAGCTGACACTGTGGCTTTCAGATATAGCTTGCATAAGGCCACCCATCTTCCTTCTTGGTGTGAAAATTTCTCCTCGATGCTAGCTGCGATGTAAGAAGTTGGCAGTCGTGGCGCACACCTTTAATCCCAGCACTTGGGAGGCAGAGGCTGATGGATATTTGTCAGTTCGAGGCCAGCCTTAGGTGTTTTATGTGGTATCTCTAGCTGAGCTATCCTTTAATCATCCATGTTTAGCCACTAGACATTGGAATTCTGAAACTGTCTTTTAGAAGTAGGTCTTTCAGGATCACTTATGTATTTCTTCTATCCATGTGGTTCATTTCAGCAGAAACTCCAGACATGGTACATGAGTAGAGGGCTGCTATCACTATACCACTGGCATATGATATGTACAACCAAAATATTTTTTCTGAGTTATGTCACTGAGTAATGCTGTGATTTTACTCATAAAAATAACAGAAATAACCTAAAAATCCCTTCAAGGTATAGCCATCTTCTAGTGTCATATGGTTACAAGCATGGTGTAATCAATACTAATAATCTAATCAATGTAATCAATTCTTCTTAGCTATTAGCATTGATTACATCCAATCTCAACATCCAAGCTTATGTCAAAGCAATTATCACAGAAACTCTCCTTAGTCACTTTCACTATTCATATCTTTAGATGATGCTAGTGTGTGTATGTGTGTGTGTGAGTGTGTGCACGCATGTGTGCTCGTATGCATATGCAACATATTTATGTGTATAGAGACCAGAGATCAATCTCAGATCTCAGATGTCTTTTCTTAGGACATGATCATGTCTGTTGTTTCTGTTTTAAGATAGTTTCTATTGCGGGGTTGGTGAAGATCTTCTTCCAGTCAGTAGGTTGCCTTTTTGTCTTAGTGACAGTGTCCTTTGCTTTACAGAAGCTTCTCAGCTTTAGTAGGTCCCATTTATTCAATGTTGTCCTTAGTGTCTGTGCTGCTGGGGTTATACTTAAGAAGCGATCTCCTGTGCCCATTTGTTGTAGGGTACTTCCCACTTTCTCTTCTATCAGGTTCAGTGTGTTCGGACTGATATTGAGGTCTTTGATCCATTTGGACTTGAGTTTTGTGCAAGGTGATAGATATGGGTCTAATTTCAATCTT
>NW_026068011.1:5151893-5184001 GCF_014885135.2 Alexandromys fortis | reverse complement strand
GGGGAGAGGGTGAGGGAAATGGGAGGCTGGGAGGAGGCGGAAACTTTTTTTTTCTTATTCTCATTAAAAAAAAAGAAAAAAAAGATAGTTTCTATTATTGTTCTGATACTTGCTGTTAAAGCAGACTGATTGGATTCCTAACGACCTGCTTGTATCTGCCTCCCTGATGGTAAGATACACATATGACACTATCTCCAGCTTTTATGTGGATTAATGCTGAGGCTCCAGCTCAGGTCTTCATGTTCTCACAGCAGCAGCAGACTTGGCAGAGTCACTGTCTCACTAGTGCTCTCAAAGTATTGTCTTTAATATGTCACAAATCTCCTCTCAGCAGTCGCAAAGGCTACAATTTTATATTTGTCTGTATAATTTTGGTACTAATGTCTATTTTAACACTCAACATTACATTTAAGGATGAAAAGCTTATGCCCACTTATCTCAAGTATCAGATATTCATTGTTCAAAGTTGTAGCCATTGCTACTATTACAGGCCCTGGCATATATCAGATAATCCATAAATATCTCACGACTGGGCTCTGATTTATTATTATTATTATTATTATTATTACTATTACTATTATTTTTATTATTATTGTTGTTATTATTATTGATATTAGGGATCAAGCTCAGAGCCCAGCATCTCTGTTGAATTAATAGGAGCGGCGGGGCTGTGTCCCCAGCACCCCGGCCGCCTGCTAGCTCATGCCCAAAATAACAACACACAAATTGTATTCTTTTAAACACTGCTTGCCCATTATATCTAGCCTCTTCTTGGCTAACTCTCGCACCTGGACTAGCCCATTTCTAATAATGTGTGTAAGCACCCCAAGGTGCGCTTACCGGGAAGATTCTAGCCTACGTCCGTCCTAAGTTGGAGCTTCATCGCGTGTGTCTCTGAGAGCAGAGCTATCTCGCGTCTGTCTGAGGAGTCTTACCTCACTTCCTATTCCTCCTGTTTACTCCTCCCACCTATGTTTTAACCTATCAGGGCAAGCAGTTTCTTTATTTAATTAACCAATGAAATCAACAGATTGATATATGACACTCCCACATCACATCTCTAGCAGGTGTGTTGAAGAATAAAGACATTAACTGAAGAAAAGTTATAATACTAAGTATACTGAATTATAAGAGCTAGTCAAAATTACTAAGTGTTTGTAATCTGCCAAGATTTTAGAGTTATACTTGGCCTATTTATCTTTTAATACTCTAGAAGAGGGTTAAGTTGTCATTGGACTAGGTATATTCTTATGAAAATATATGCAAAACTCAAACTTCCTACAATAAATTTCAGAGACTATCTTTAAAAACAAAACTCTTGGCAAGTGTAGTGTTCAGCAGTTCCCTGAAAGAATTGTGTTTACTGGTGCTAGAAGAGAAATTTGGAAGGAAATAGTTGGGTTCCACAACACTGTATTGGAATGGTTGTGATTTCTCTTGTGGTCTCTGTCTATTGTAAAGAGATGTTTTCTTGATGAGAATGAAAATTACACTCATCTGTGGGTGTAAGAAGAAATGTTTATATATTGTTCTTAGAAGATTATATTAATTTAGTAAATTAGTGATTATATTATCATTCAGTACTATGATTCATTAGCACTGAGTTGCCACCTATATTTCCAGTTTCTGTTATGGCATCCCTCTTTTCCAAGTAGAGAGCTGTTGGTTACTGCCAAGGTTTGTGTACCACCCTACATTTCACTATCTATATTGTACCCATAGAATTATTGTGTCATATTGGTTATTGATGTTACTCATAGAAATTATTGTAGCTGGGAAGCATCATTGGTTGCTTTCCTCCTTTGGAAAATTTTTGTTTCCTTCTGGTATCATGAAAGCTATTCCTCAAAGAGGGAGAATTCAGGTCAGTTACAGCTCAGGGGTCTCTGTTCCCTATGTCTGAACTACAGTGTATCTTCAGCAATAAAGACTTAACTTCCAGTCGGGTGGTGGTGGCACACACCTTTAAACCCAGCACTTGGGAGGCAGAGGTAGGTGGATCTCTGTGAGTTTGAGGCCAGCCTGGTCTACAAGAGCTAGTTCCAGAACAGGCTCCAAAGCTACAGAGAAACCCTGTCTCCCCTCTGCGCCCTTACCTTTTACTTTTGTGGGATAACATATAGCAACAGTAATAGACTGTGTGTTTTGGGAATCTTTTAGACACCTCTGGCTAACAACCCATGTCTGGCACTGGGACGTTTGTTAGGTGATCTTTGACTCTTCAAGGAGGCACTGTAAGCCCAGATGAGAAAAGTTCACTAAACCTATATACATATAGTTATACACTGAATTACATGCGTTATAGGGTTATACATTTGGTTCATTTTGTTTGTTTCAGGTAAGTAGTGCTATGATTCCTTGTGACTTTTCAGTCACGCTTATTGTTATTTTACCTTCCTTCCTCTTTCTCTTGTATTTATGTCCAACCCCTTTGTCTAAGGATCCCTCCATCTTGCCATTTCCCCAAGCAGGTCAGACTGTATCCTACTATTCCCTATAGCATGATTAACAAAAACTCAGAGACTGATATTGGGGTTCAACCTGAAGGTTAGAAAAACAAATCAGCCAGCCACTGGCCATCACCTCTATCCCAGTCCAAAATGGTTACCTAGCCTTCAAGAATCCTCAGAATGAGACTAAATCTGAGAGATGTCTCCTCCCATTTTGTATTCCTCTTCAGTGCTGGGATCAGAGGTGTATACAACTACTGCCCAGTTTCTATGGCAAACTGGAGTGGCTACTGAGATTAGAGGTGTTTTGTCAATAGTTCCTGGTTTGTACAGCTAGCCAGGGCAGCTATTTTCTTCTCTAATCTTCAGATGAGCCCTACTTATTAAAACACCAATTAAATATCACTGCAATTCCCTTTTATGATCTTCCTACCTTCTTCTGTATTTACCCCCTTTCTCCTCCCTAAGGAGTGCCCCCTTCCAATTGTCCTGATCTGATCAGTGAAATTTTTACTTTTTAAAACAGGATAGAGAATATTAAAGTTTGTTGCAGGAGTTTTATGGGCTTTCATGAGCATCCTCTGAAGGATAGGAAGATTTAAACAGTAGCAGCTATTGCACGGATATAATATTTTCCACATAGGTATTAACGTTATGAAATGCTCATCTGTGGTTTCTTATTACTTGTTTTTGAAATATTCATGGGCTTGTGGTAGCAAGTTAGCCTCAAACTTCCTGTTTGTCAATTATAACTTTGAACTCCTGAGTCTCCTTCTTCTATGTGCTGGGGTTGTAGATGTGGACCACATATCTAGGGCTTTTTTCCTGTTTTTGAGTTGGCACTTTGCTGTAATTGTTTTCTAATTCAGTATCTGATTTTTCAATCTAAGATTTCAAAACACAACATGGCATGTACATTTTTGATTAAGATAACCTGTACCTTATTGATCCCATTTGAATATTCAAGGAGTTTGGATTGGCACACTACTATCATGTTGGAAAGATGACAGAGATACATGGAAATTGAAAGAATAGAAAAGACTGTCTTCATAGAACTGAACAAAACTTATCCTAAAAGAAAGAGCAACAAACATAAAATATAAATTAATTACAAGTTGTAATAGTGTTGGTATAAAGAAAAATGATATAAATGATATAAGAAAATCATGCTCATGATAAGAACTCATAGAAATGATGTCATAAAGAAATAATCAGTGTTGAAGTTAACCAATTTGCACATTACCCTGAGTAATCATTTACTCATGAATCAATTAAACATGAATCAATTAAACATTACATTGTTCCTCATAACTACATATATTTATGCCAATCTGAAGGAAAAATAATTAGGTTAATTAAATCTAAGAAAATTATCAAACTAAAGGAAGTGAAAAGAATGAGTTCACGTGGATATCTTTGATGATGCCTTTTTAGGTGAATCTAATCTCCTGTGCTTGTGATGCTTTGAGCTATTTGACCAAATCACTGGTGAAAGATAGGAAAGAGAAAGAGTGATGTGTCCTCACTGAGGGAAGTAGAGCAGGTAGCACAGGCTCATTTGAAGGATGTGTCCTTCACTTGCTAGTCAGGCAGAAATGGTGGGAGAGAGTCTAGAAGAAAGGCAACAAGAGTATTATATATCTCAGCAGCATTCCCCAGATACTAGGGAAGGATAGATTTGGGAAAGACAAAAGCATAGAAAAAGACCAGTTATAGACAGTTACACTCATCCCGGTGGAAAATATAATGGTTTCTAGAAGAGATAATTAAGGGGATAAGTAATGACAAGGAGCCTAGAATTGGTTAGATAATATTCTAAAGGTTGTGCTCAGATAGATTCCAGCTCTCAGTGCTTAATGTTTGAGATGAGTAAGACAAACAGCAACCACAACAAACAAAGAGCTACAGTACAAAAGTGTATATTAGATCATAATGAAAGGAATGCTGTGGAGAAAACTAAAATTGAAAAAATAAAAAGACCTGGGATCAGAACTTAGGAGGCGACTGCAGGAAATCTGTAAAAAGGAAAGTAGATTTGACTGACAGATATGGGGCAGGGCAGGGAGAATGATATAGTAGGTATTGATTGATAGATGTGTGGACAGATGTTGGCTACAGTTCAACCTTTGGGAATCCCCATCATTCTTCCTTCAGGATTCAGAGGCAGTGGAGAACTGTCTCTGCTATGGGGAATTTGAAGTCTCAATGCTTTCAATTATGATGACCCAGGTTTCTCTGGCAAGTTTGATTTCTTGGTTGCTTGGGATGATTTGCCTTTAAATTACAGATATTTTGAGTGATGTCAGAAAATTAATCATGCCTTGAATTTTCTTAGTCCATATTTTAGCAATTCCCTCATCACTTTTATTGCTACTACTGTTGCAATGAATAAATAATCACTGCACGTATTTATGGAACACAGCATGGTAGTTTGATTTATGTATGAAATATGGAATAGCTAAATCAATATGATTGATGTACCTATCATCTCAGTTATTGTTTTATGTTGAAATCTATGGAATTTACTTATTTTGGAATACAGAATATATTGTCTGAGATAATCCTGCTATTCAATTGATCTTAAAACCATATTTTTCCTGAATAACTGAAATGTTGTAGCCTTCATTCAACAACTTTTTATCTCCCTCTACTAGCTAGCCCCTGGTTATTTCCATCCAACTTTTATTTATTCATTTAGTTAGTTAGTTAGTGAGTTTTTTGGTGCAGTGTGTGTGTGTGTGTGTGTGTGTGTGTGTGTGTGTGTTTGTACAGGGGGTACAGGTATGGAAGTCAAGGAAAATTTGCAAGATCTCTTTCTATGTAGGTCTCAGGAATTGAACTCAGATTACTGACAGGAGAACATATGGTTTTTGTACACTTTTAAATTCTATGAATCCAAATTTTAAGGTGTTTACATAAGTGAGATCAAATAGTTTTTTTCAGTTTGTGCCTGGTTTACTTCACTTAGAATAATGCCATAATTTCCATCAGTTTTAGGCTGAGTAAAATTCCATACACCCTGTTCTGTCTACGTACTCATCTGCTGGTGAACCCTTTGGTTGATTCTACCTCTTTACTGGTGTGACTGATGCCCCAAGAAACATAAGAACTTAGAGACCTCTTCAGTATCTTGACTCCAGTTCTTTTAGATGTCAACTGAGGTCAGTACTGTAACATCATATGATAGTTGAAGTGAAAATCGTGTGGTTACTCTGCTTGCTGTTTTCTTTGATAACTATGCTCACTTGAGTTCCCATGTACAGTCAGTATGGTGGATTACTGAGAATGTGTCCCATAGACTCACATTTGTAGGTTTGGTCCCAGTTGATGACTTCCTTGGGAGATAAGGAGGTGTGGCCTTGTGGGAGTAGATGTGTCCTTGTTGGAGGAAGTATGCCAGTGTGGGTTGGGCTTTGAAGTTTCACTTACCCATTTCAGGTTTCAGTAGTTTCTACTCCTTCTCCTTCTCCTTCTCCTTCTCCTTCTCCTCCTCCTCCTCCTCCTCCTCCTCCTCCTCCTCCTCCTCCTCCTCCTTCTCCTCCTTCTCTCTCTCTCTCTCTCTCTCTCCCTCTCTCTCTCTCTCTCCCTATCTATCTCTGTATCTCTGCCTGCTGCCTGTGGAGAAGGACATATCTCTCAGCCACTGCATCAGCACTATGCCTTGATGCAAGCTGCCATGCTTCTGACCATGATAATAATGAACTATCTCTCCGAAATTTTATTCAAGATCACATTAATTTATGAGTCGCCTTAGCCACGGCACTCCTTCACAGCAATAGAGAAGTGAAGAAGACAGTGATCAAAGGCCTTTTTTACTCCACAATTGCACATGTAATGGTTATCTTTAATTATTTATATGGTAATCATGTGATATGAGCTGACATCCCATTGTGATCCTTTGAGGGAATCACATTTTGTTCAGACTATGTTAGCCTTGTCTATTTCTCACTCCTCTTCTTATTTGGGGTTAATGTCTATTGATGCCCAACACCCATTGTTTACTCTTATCAGTTGTTTTCTTGTTACTAAGCTTATTGTGATTCTTTTTATTTATTTTTTTTAAAAATAAAACAAACCATATTTTTTCATTCTATGTACCCAAAGTTCACACCCCCTCCTCCCATTTTCTCCATTTACTATCCCATTCCACCCTCCATGAACTTCTCATTGTTTGGGGGAAGGTCTAAGGCCTTCTACAGGAGGCCTACTATATCTAGGCTGAGAAAGGTATCCATACAAAGAGAATAGGTTCTCAAAAAGCCAGTACAAGGAATAGGGATAAATTGTGGTGTCAATTCCAGTGGCTCCTCAGTCTTCCCCAGCCATGCAACTGTCAACCATATTTAGAGGGACTAGTTTTGTCCTTTGCTTGTTCCTTCCCTGTTTAACAGGGTTGGTCAGCTCCCATTAGCTCAGGTAAACTGTTTTAGTGGGTAAACACATCATGTTCTTGAACACTTTGCTGATATTCTCACTCCTCCGACTCTTCTAGTAGACTTTGGGAGTTCAGTCTAGTGTTCCGATATGGGTCTCTGTTGCTGTTTCCATTAGTTCCTGGATGGAGGTTCTATGATGATGTTTAAGATATTCATCATTCTGACTACAGGTCAAGGCCAATTTGGGTATCCTTTTCTCTGTTGCTTAGGGTCTTAGCTGGGGTCATCTTTGTGGATTCCTGGGAATTCCTCTAAGGCCAGGTTTCTTGCTAACCCCATAATGGCTCTTTTCATCAAGATATCTCTTTCCTTGTTCCTATCTTTGTCCTTCCAACCTCTTCACTATCCTGTTCCCTCAAGTTCTCCTTGCCCAGCCCCTTCTCCCCTTCTCTTCCCCTTTTACCTTCCCTTCTCCCCCCACCCCAATGTTCCCAATTTTTTCAGGTGCACTTGTTTACTTGTTTATTTCAACTTTCCAGTTGTATGTATGTATGTATATATATATATATATATATATATATATATATATATATATATGAATTATAGGCACAATAGCCTTTGCTTATAGTTAGTATTCACATACGAGTGAGTGTATACCAGTCATCTTTTTGAGTCTGGGTTTCCTTACTCAGAATGATGTTTTCTAGTTCCATTCATTTGCATGAAAAATTGAAAATGTCAGTTTTGAAGGCCATCTAGATTGTTTCTGAGTGCTTGCTATTACAAATAATGCTGCTATGAACATAGTTGAACAAATGCCTTCATAGTATGATTGAGCTTCTTATAAGTATGTACCCAAGAGTGGTATCACTGGGTTCTAAGGTAGGCTGATTCCCAATTTTCTGAGAAACCGCCATACTAATTTCCAAAGTGGTTTTACAAGTTTACATTACCACCAGCAATAGATGAGTGTTCCCCTTACTCCATATCCTCTCCAGCATAAGCTGTCATTGGTGTTTGTGATCTTAGCCATTCTGACAGGTATAAGATGGGTTGTTTGGAATTGTGATGTCTATCTTCTTGAGTTCTTAATATATTTTGGAGATCAGTCATCTGTCTGATGCAGAGTTGGTGAAGATCTTTTCCCATTCAGTAGGCTGCCTTTCTGTCTTATTGACTGTGTCCTTTACTTTACAGAAGCTTCTCAGTTTCTGGAGGTCCCATTTAATTATTGTTGCTCTCAATGTCTGTGCTATTAGGGTTATATTTAGGAAGTGTTGAAATATGAGTGGCGGCGGGGCTGCGTCCCCAACACCCCGGCCGCTTGGCTAGCTCATGCCCGAAATAACAACACACAAATTGTATTCATTTAAAGAACTGCTTGGCCCATGAACTCTAGCCCTTACAGGCTAATTCTCGCACCTGGTCTAGCCCATTTCTAATGATGTGTGTAAGCACCCCAAGGTGCGCTTACCGGAAAGATTCTAGCCTAAGTCCATCGTGGGTTGCAGCTGCCTGGGAGAGCTGAGCATGGCGTCTCTGCTCCAGCAGAGCTGTCGGGTCTCTCCGGGAGCAGAGCAGAGTCTGACCTCACTTCCTCTTCCGCCCAGAATTCTATTCTGTTTACTCCTCCCATCTATGTTCCAAGCTGAGGCCAAGCAGTTGGTTTATTATAACTTAACCAATGAAATCAACAGATTGATATATGACACTCCCACATCACTTCCCCTTTTTCTGTTTAAAAAAAAAAAAAAAAAAAAAGAAGGCTTTAACTTAACATCCAAAGCTCTAGAAATGACAGAGACATCTCGCTGCCTGGACAGTCACCCAAAGTTCCTCTGTACCGTTGGGGCATCCATCTTCGGCCTACAGGCCCATAGTTTCCAGCAGACATTTCCACAAAGCAGGAAATTTCAAAGGCAGTCACTATCTGCTTGTCCTGAAGAATGTCTTGCAGACTCTTTCATGAATCAGGAACCCCGAAAGATCATCTCACCTTTAGGCAAGTTCAGCAGTCCTCTCTCTGCGGGTTCTCTGTGTCCAGTTTATGCAATAGTCCAGGCAAGAGCAGTTTCTTGCCCAAATGGCTATCAAACTCCATAAGGATCCTCTTCGATGCCCATCTTCCTCTTGAAGTAGATTGGTGCTGCCAGGAGCAGAGTGTCTCATTGTCATGAAAAGTCCTAAGTTATTAAAACATTTAAAATGCCATATTCTATAATCTTTGAAAAATATGAAGAATGCCTATCTAAAATATATCTATGCACATCTAGAAAACCTTAACTAACATGACTACAAACTTAACTATTATTAATGATTATTCATTAACAACCTATATACATTACAAAATTAACCTTAAATTTAAATCACTAAAGCAAAATCCATATCAATGTAAATTATTCATACCTATATCATCTCCCCCTTTAAATGTAAAAGAACATTTATAAACAATATTTGGGAACATGGGCGCAGTTTTTTCTCTCCAAACTGCTTCCTGCTGAATGGGGGCGTCGTTAATTAGGTCTTTCATGGTATAACCTGTGTGCTAGTTTCATCTCAGTTGGCAGTTGAGCGAAGCAATTTTCTGAAGGTATTCACAGCAACCGTTCAGGAGGGCGTGGTCCATCATACCATATCGGAATAGAAGAAATGAACAGGGTCTCATCCTCTGTGAAAACAAAAAAAGAAACTCCTTTCCAAAGTATCATGTCCTTAGATCCAAATTTCAAAGTCAAGGCATCAAAATCTCTACGTTGGATTAGTTCAGCAGCATTTATAAACAAATATCTTTTGGCAGCTGTTGCTCCTTCCTCAGCATTCAAACAATTCAAAGAGAGCATAATAGTATACAGTATCAAGATTCTCTGTGTATTTTCCATCTTTGTACGCTTTATTTTAACCTCTATTTCGTTTATTTTTAATTTTATATTCTCTGTATCTCTTTGACCTGGAATAACTCTGTAGACCAGGCTCTCCTTGAACTCTCAGAGATCCGCCTGTCTCTGCCTCCCAGGCATTGGGATTAAAGGTGTTTGCTACTACACCTTGAACTCACAGAGATCTGTTTGTCTCTGCCTTCTAGGCACTGGGATTAAAGGCGTGTGCTACCACACCTTGAAGTCACAGAGGTCAATCTCCCTCTGCCTCCCAAGTGTTGGGATTAAAGGCGTGTACTACCACACACAACTTCTCTTTTTCTTATTTTTTTTTAAGAACTTTTAACTTTTAGCTTGCATATATTTTTAACACACTGTAAATCATTTAAACATTTTCTTTGTCTTTGAATCTCTTTACTGTATATCTCTCTTTTTCTGACCACACGAGCCTTTAAATTACTGAGCAATATGAGTAGGATTAAAGCCGTGGCTTTGCCAGCTAGATCCAGTCCATTCCTTAGCTTTCCGGCCTCATGGCTGAGGTACCGGTTGTAGCCACGTTTACTGCCACAACTCTATGGCATTTCAAGGTCCCTGCCAGCAAGCGAGCTTCAGCAGCCTGTGCTTGCAAACCACACGAACCGCCTGCGTAAAAGAGTCAGAGTTTGCCGTGGCAGGACAGCCCAGAAAGCCGGCATTTTTAAACGGCACAGCTTTTTTCCTGCTACAGCTGAAAATCGAAAAGCATGCGTTCAGCTTTTCGTCAACACCATTTAAGTGTTTTGTGGCAGGACCTCTTAATGAGCTGCAGGGTTTTGCAGCTGAAGCTGAGTCAGGAAGCCTCTCTTAGATGAGAGTGCTTGCTTGCTTCTAACAAGCAGAGGAGACCCGAGAAACTGCTGCTACCAAGAAAACATGCTTTACTCTTTCCCAAGCTTTTTCAGGCTTTCTGTGGATTCAGTTGTCCACACGTCTGGGCACCAGGAAGTGGTCTCCTGTGCTCTTGTATTGAAAGCTATTTCCTACTTTCTCTTTTATTAGGTATAGTTTGTTGTGATTCTTATATATTTTTGGATACTAACCTCTTACCAAACTGTGGTTTACAAGTATCTTCTTTTCCCTATAATATCATCCATTTTATTCTATCTACTAAATTGACCTGTCTGTCTGTCTGTCTACTATTTGTATATATGAAGAGATATGCACATACCACAGCCCACATGAAGATTTATAATACAAAATTAACAGGATAATTACAAAAACCTACATTTTGAGGAGAGTGTGAGCAACACAAAGTTGAATGAAGAGAAGTGGTGGATTCAAGGAGATAAACAGATTAATAAATGGAATAAAGAAACTGGTGGCCTCAGGGCAAGATCCCAACTAGCTAAGTTTTCTATTCATGAAAAGAAACTAAAGAAAAACTTATAACAGGGTGTGGTTGTGCATGCTTCTAATCTCAGTACTCAGAAGGCAGACACTAGCAGATCTCTGAGTATGAGGCCAGTCTGATCTACATAGCAAGTTTCAAGACAACCAAGTTAGGCAAGGAAATTCAGAAAACTGGTAAAGATATAATTAAATGAGGGGGCCGTGTTCTAGTCCCAGCAAGCAGCAGATGGACAGTTTCTTTTGTGTCTAAGAAAAGCCATTGAGTCCAAGAATATGTGAGGAATGTCCATGAATGGTGGCCCAGAGAAGCTATTGCATGAAACTGTGAAGAAGATGAAGCCTGGATAACCTTGGAAAAACCGAAGATGTTAATTATGTCAGAGTCTTTGGGTACCTGCTGGAGAAAGTTGTTAACAGGTAGTGGAACCAGTCCAAGAGAAAGAAGTATGTTACAGTCAACAGAGATGAATGAAGTGGGAAATCTGAAGAGTTTTTGACATTAGATATAGACTTGCAGAGTTTGTAGTGTACCCAGTTGGTGTTTGATCTTGCTTTGGTCTACTGTCTTTTCACTATCCTTCTTTTCCACTTTCCTGTATTTTAGAGTGGTAATGTTTATATCCTGTGCCATTATATATTGGAAGTATGAGAAATATTTCTTGATTTTAGTTTTATAAAGGATTATGGGTAAGAAATTGCATTACTCTCAGAAGAAACTTGAAATTTGGACTTTCATACATTGTTGAGACTTTTGTTGTGAACTTTTGAAGTTGGAATAAATACATTTTGCATTATGATATTCTTAAAAGCTTATGGGGGGGACAGGGAATGGATTTTTATAGTTTGAATGAAATTGACCCTCATAGGAAGTGACACTATTAGGGAACGTGGCCTTGTTGGAGGATGTGTGTCACTTTTCGGGTGGGCTTTGGAGTCTCTTTTGCCTAAGCTTTGCTAAGGGTCACAGTTCATTTTTTTTTCTATTAGCAGAAACATGAATGACTCTCATCTACTTCTCCAGCACCGTGTCTGCCTACACAGAAGCAAGCAATGATGATAATGGACTAAACCTCTGAGACTCTGAGCCACCACCTCAATTAAATATTTTCCTTTTTAGGGTTTATCAAGGTCATACTGTCTCTTCACAGCAACACAAGCATAACTAAGTCAGGGCTTGAGGACAGTTTATAGCATTTACATGAATTTACATGGTCCTCCCCTATCAACATGTGGCTCCTAGGAATCAAACTTGGATCATCAGACTTGACATTAAGTAGCTCTGCCTAAAGTGCCACTCTGTTAGTTCACATTTTTACCTTGTTAACGCTTTCTCTGGTACATTATTTTCCTTTAATTGTGGGAAATACACATTGCCTAGGATCAATTTTTCCATAATAGACTTAGCCCTGCATTTTTTATTTACATGGATAGATCATTGAGTAAGGAACAAATATTATACTATTCATCTCTATAGAATTCAGACAAGTTAGGAAGTTATGAGTATATTGACACTTTGCTAATTAAGATTGTAACAATAGATATTCATCAGTTTGGCTATAGGATAGGGCCATTTCAGTCTCCCTCTTCTCAGCTGCCCAAAAAACTAGCTGGGGACATCTCCATGGACACGTGGGGACACCTCTAGAGTCAAGTCTCATGCCAACCCTAAAATGTCTCTCTTAATTAAGATATATACTTCCCTACTCCCATATCCACCCTTCCTCCATCCCAACTGTCCCATTCCCCCAAGCTCTCCCCATTCCCCCATTTCTCACTTTTTTCTCCCCATCTCCCCAAGTTTCTAATTTTTGCCTGGCAATATTGTCTTCTTCCAATATCCAGGAGGATAACTATATGTTTTTTTTTTTTTTTTGGAGGAGGTTCACCTTCGTATTTAGCTTCTCTAGGATCATTGATTGTAGGCTCAATGTCCTTTATTTATGGATAGAATCCACTTATGCGTGAGTACATACCATATTCATCTTTTTGGGTCTGGGTTACCTCACTCAGTATAGTGTTTTCTATTTCCATCCATTTGCATGCAAAATTCAAGATGTCATTGTTTTTTTACTGCCGAGTAATATTCTAATGCGTACATATTCCACACTTTCTTTATCCATTCTTCCATTGAAGGGTATCTAGGTTGTTTCCAGATTATGGCTATTACAAATAATGCTTCTATGAACATAGTTGAACAAATGCTTTTGTAGTATGATAGAGCACCTCTTGGGTATATTCCCCAAAGTGGTATTGTTGGATCCTGGGGTAAGTTGATCCCAGATTTCCTAAGAAACCACCACACTGATTTCCAAAGTGGTTGCACAAGTTTGCATTCCCACCAGCAATGGATGACAAACAATGTTGCTGGGAACATAGTTGAGCACATGTCCTTATGCTATGAATGAGCACCCTTTGGATATATACCCAAAAGTGTTATGGCTGGGTCTTTAGGTAGGTTGTTTCCTCATTTTTTGAGAAATACCCATACTGCTATCCAAAGCAACTATACCAGTTTTGCACTCCCACAATAAATGCAGGAGTATTTGTTCCCTTTACCCCACATCTTCTCCAGCATTAGTTGTCATCAGTGTTTTTGATCTTGGTCATTTTTGCAGGTGTAAGATAACATCTCAGAGGTGATTTTTTGCTTCATTGTCAAAAATCAGATGTTCATAAGTGTTTGGATTAATATCCAAGTCTTTGATTTGGTTCCATTGGTTCTCCTTTCTGTTGTTTATATACCAATACCAAGCTGTTTTCAGTAGGATAGCTCCGTAGTAAAGTTTGAAGTCAGGGATTATGATGCCTCCAGAAGTTACTTTGTTGTACACAATTGTTTTGGATATCTTTTTGGTTTGTTTTTGTTTTTATTTTTTAAGTGTAATGTTGAGTATTGTTCTTTCAATGTCTATGAATAATTGTGTTGGGATTTTGATGGATTGCATTGAATCTATTGATTGCTTTAGGTAGAACTGGCATTTTTATTATTCTGAGACTACCTATTCAAGACCACGAGAGATCTTTCCATTTTCTGGTATCGTCTTCAATTTCTTTCTTCAAAGACTTAAAGTTCTTGCCAAACAAGTCATTCACTTCTTTGCTTAGTGTTCCCCCAAAATATTTTGTTATTTGTAGCTTTTGTGAAGGGTGATGCTTCTCTGATTTTTTTCTGCTTTATTATCATTTGTATATAAGAGGACTACTGATTTTTTTTTGAGTTGATATTGTATCCTGCCACATTACTGAAGATATCAGCTGTAGGAGTTAGATCCCCAAAATTCTACCAAGAAACTTTTATAACTCATAAACACCCTTAGTAATGTAGCAGGATACAAAATTAGTCAATCTCTTTCTAAATAAAAAGGTGCTATACCATAAAGAAATTATTTTAAAAGGTAGATCATTAAATAAACTTTAATTCAAAAAACAACTGTCAACCTCAAAATACTTTACATTGGTATGGACTTTAGTTTATTTATATCAATTTAAGGTAAATTTTTATACTATATGTATATTTATACTCTTGTTTAAGGTATTATATTTATGCAACTCATTAAAAATGAAATGTATAGTTAAGAAATAAAAATTAATAGTCATCTAAAGATTACTATAGTGAAACTTATAGTCATGTTAGTTAGGTTTTCTAGATATGCAGAGACATATTTCAAATAGGTAGGTAATCTTCAAACACTTCAATGACCTATAGAATATAGCATATAAAATATTTTAAGAACTTAGACTTTATAGTGAGAGATATCTGCTTCTAGTTACACCAATTACTTCAATAGGATGATGGGCATCAAGGAAGCTCCTTATGGATTTTGCTTCCAGAGTGGCAATACTAGCCATATGGGCAAGAAACTTCTCTTGATTTGGTTGCTTGAAAATATATTGTATAAACTGGACATTGCAGGACCCACATGAAAATCACTGCTAAACTTTCCAAAACAAGGTGAGACAGTCCTTCATGATTCATGTTTCATAAAAGAGTTTGCCAGACATTTTGCAGTACACAAAATAAGTGAATGGTATATTTTGTCAAAATAGGTGAGACAGTCCTTTACATATCCTGATTCACTAAAGAATCTACCAGATACTCTAGGCCTGTAGGCTAAAGATGGGTGTCCCAACATTAGAGAAGAACATTAGGTGACTGCCCAGACAGCCAGATATCCCTGTCATTTCTAGAGTTTTGAAAGTTGCTTACTATGTTCTTCCCAGTTACTTAGGTAATATTATAACCTTCTAGGATCTTTGAGGAAATTGAAAACTAGATAGTTATAATAGTGTTCCTTAATTAGAATAAAATATAAAATACATATGAAACTTCATACCTATAAAGATAAAATAGATGATAGAGTATTTTCTTTAATTTTGTCAAATAAAAATTGACTACATATTATAACTGAAATTCTTACTTGATAACCGGTTTGCTATATGTAATTTTATTTTGTTACAGTTAAAATCTTGTTTTTTAATTAGAGAGAAAATTGGAGATGATGTAGGATGCACCTCTATATTCTGTGAATATGTTTTATTACCCTTGGTTAATAAAGAAACTGTTTTGGCCTATGGCAGTGCAGAATTTAGCTAGCTAGGCAAGAAGTCCAAGCATAGAGAAAGGAAGAAAGGATGAAGGAAGGAAAGAAAGAAAGAAAGAAAGAAAGAGAGATAGAGAGAAAGAAAGAAAGAAAGAAAGAAANAGAGAGAAAGAAAGAGAGAAAGAAAGAAAGAAAAAGAAAGAAAGAAAGAAAGAAAGAAAGAGAGATAGAGAGAAAGAAAGAGAGAAAGAAAGAAAGAGAGATAGAGAGAAAGAAAGAGAGAAAGAAAGAGAGAAAGAGAGAAAGAGAGAAAGAGAGAAAGAAAGACAGAAAGAAAGAAAGAAAGAAAGAAAGAAAGAAAGAAAGAAAGAAAGAAAGAAAGAAAGAAAGAAAGAAAGAAAATGCTAAAGACACCAGCAGCCACTAAAGGAGCAAGATGCCAGGCATCAATAAGCCACAGGCCATGTGATGATATACAGATAAATATAAATGGGTTAATTTAAATGTAAGTCTTAGATAGTAATACATCTGAGCCATCAGCCACACAATTATAATTAATATTAAGCCTCTAAATGGTTGTTTCATAAGTGACTGCAGGGACCAGCCACCAGGAAAGATACTGGCCCAGTGGGACTGGGAGAGAAAGAAAAAAGTTTCCAGCTACAAGTGGGCTTCCAAATCATTTGAAATCAGGTCCATAATAAACATTATTGATATTATTCAAATGTGAAACTCCAGATTGATGGACTTCCTTATTACATAGAGAGATAGACTGAACTTTGAGATTTTACCCTGAGATTCTCCCTCTTTTACCTTCTCATTAAGGCTTTTTTATTGAACTTTGAGACAGTGCATACTTTTACCTTAATGCTTGTATGAAGAGTCATTTCCTACTAAAAGATAAGGCAGGAAATAAACACAATGACACCTAATGTTGAACAAGATTCAGTATGCTGCCAGCTTGTCACCTCATTCCTGTTGCTTCATTTTTAGCATCTAAAGAGTTCCAGAAAATAACTTTTCAGGTCCTTGTTCTACTATCTATAAATGACTCTAGCTGACATCTAGCACTGGGGTCACTAGGTTTAGGATGGATTTTATGAACAGCATGGGCTGGTTATTGTTAAGGACTGGAAACATCTCAATAAGCAGTCAGTAGATTATAGACCCCTACACGGAATGCTTTAATTTGAAAGCAGCACAGCATAGCAAAACACAAAGCAACATTTAAATGTCAAGTTCTTAAATTGAAATAAATTTTGACATTAAAATCATGCAGATGTATAGTTTTTTTTTTTTTTTTTTTTTTTTTTTTTTTTTTTTTTTTTTTTTTTTTTTTAACAGAGGGGCAAGGAGCAGCTGTTCCCTTCTATTTTGCTATAATTAGGAAGACCTCAAATTTATAGTGGGGGAAAAAAGACATAGTATTTGGATTGCAAACTGTATGCCACACACAATTCAAACACATGGATTTTACATAAACTACACAAGTTTTATGAATTCTTTGAGAATCCTAGAAAACAGGTATGATTTTCTTACAAAGACTGGAAAATACATCTTAAATAGAAACCAAGAGGAAACTGATATTTTCTAACTTGTTATATGAAAAACTAACTTTTTCGCCACCCAGGGGATCCACATAGTCACCTCATTACCTAGAAAATTTTGTTTTATCATTGTATACTCTGTAAGACAAAGCTATAGCTTGATTAATGACTTATTCAATCTTATTATTTTTTACTGATTTTTTTTTCTTTTATAGCTGCATAGAAGGCAATTCCTCCTCTGACCAAATCTCTGTTGTCCCAAATCTCTTTTGTTTGTTTTTTTTTTTTTGGGGGGGGGGAGTTGTGCCAAGAGACCAGAGTCTTGTTAAGCAGTTCATTAAAAATAGAAAACAAGCAAGTGAAATTTATACTCCTTTTATAATCTAACACACAATGCCTGATTGGATCAGAATCATTTGATATAATATACATTGTTGTTTATGATCTTCAGTAACAAGAGATTATGTTTGGTTTTAAGAAGCCAATTCCTATATGCAGAAGTTTCTTTCCCACCAAGCCCCACAGTCATTCACTCCCAAAGAAATATACAGAGGCTTATATTATAAACCGTTTGGCCTATTAGCTCAGGCTTATTATTAACTACTTCTTACAACTTAAATTACCCATAGTTCTTTTCTATATTAGCCATATGGCTTGGTACATTTTATCAGTGAGTCATTCTCATCTTGCTTCTTATGCATCTGGCTGGTGAGTGCATTCTGAGCCGTACCTCTTTCCAGAATTATCCTAGTCTTGTCACCCTCCCTATACTTCCTCAATCTCAGTCCGAGATTCTTGGAGGCAGGATTACAATTTAAGACTGAGGTAGAGATAAGAGCCAGTGGATGGCTGTTATGCTTTTCTGACCTTCGGGTCAAACCCCGAGTTCATTCCTTGAGTTTTTATTAATCATGCTTTATTTGGTTTCCAACTTTGGGGGCTCAAATTCATGAAAAAGCCATTTGCCTGTTTTTTTTTGTTGTTGTTGTTATTTATTTATTTATTTATTTATTGCCACTGGTACAGAGAGCTGTATCCACACCTAACCAGCTGGGATCTGGAGAGAAACTAGTGCTCCAAGCTCTTATCTGTTCCAGCATAGATTCCATGTAAAGATGAAAAATATACAGAAAATCTAGATACTGTATGTCATGTTGTTGTCTTTTAATTGTTTCACTGCTGAGAAAGGAGTAACATCTGCTAAAAGACATTTGAATTTAAATGATGGTGGATTAATCTATTATATATGACTTGACTTCAAAATTTATGTCAAAAAATACCCTAGAAAAGAAGTTTTGCTTTTGTTTCCATTAGAAATGGGAGGCTGTGAATTCATTCTGGGCTAAGAAAAATAAGATTTGATCAAGGAAGACCCCCCCTGAAGAATCTCCAATGGGAATGGATGGTCCAGACGATCCAATGTTTTAGATCACCTCTTTTGCAGTTTCCTCTGAGTTCTATATCCAGAACAGCCTCAAGACTGCTGACTGAGATGATCCAGGCTTACAGAATATTCCATTCAAGATCTTTCCATAACCCTAAATTTCCTTTGGTGTCCCATGTGATCATCAATACTCCCAGTAAGAAAGAAGTAGCCTAGAAAACTATGCTTACACTCTCCCCCAAAAATGTATTATGGATGTTTGTTTTTGTTTAGAGTGCTGGTTGGTTGCAAGTTGTTATTGATACTAGTCAGAAAAACAGCTGTGAAAGAGATATTAGATTCAGAGTTTTTTGTTTGTTTGTTTATTTTTGTTTTTTTTTAGGTCCATTTGCTTGATAAACCTTTTCCCATCCCTTTACTCTGAGTAGGTGCCTGTCTTTGTGGTTGAGGTGTGTTTCTTGTAAACAGCAGAATGTTGGATCCTGTTTTCGTATCCAATCTCTTAGCCTGTGCCTTTTTATAGGTGAGTTGAGTCCATTGACATTAAGTGATATTAATGACCAGTGGTTGTTAACTCCGGTCACTTTTTTAGTCGTAGAGTTTGTGTGTTTCCCTCCTTAGAGTTGTGCTGGTGAAGGGTCTCTAGATGTCTGAGTTATTGTGGTCATTGTTGGACTCCTTGGTTAGAGATTTTCCTTCTATTACTTTCTGTAAGGCTGGATTTGTGGTTACGTATTGTTTAAATTTGTTTTTATCCTGGAAAATTTTGTTTTCTCCATTTATAGTGAACGAAAGCTTGGCTGGGTATAGTAGTCTGGGCTTGCATCCATGATCTCTTAGTTTCTGAAGAACATCTATCCAGGACCTTCTGGCTTTCATGGTTTCCATAGAGAAGTCAGGTGTAAGTCTGATAGGTTTACCTTTGTAAGTAACTTGGCCTTTTTCCTTTGCGGCTCTTAATATTCTTTCTTTATTCTGTATGCTTTGTGTTTTGATTATTATATGGCGAGGAGATTTTTTTTTTTTGGTCCAGTCTATTCGGTGTTCTGTATGCTTCTTGAACCTTCAAAGGAATATCTTTCTTTAGGTTGGGAAAATTTTCTTCTATAATTTTATTAAATATATTTTCTGTACCGTCAAGCTGTACTTCTTCTCCTTCTTCTACCCCAATTATTCTTAGGTTTGGTCTTTTTATTGTGTCCCAGATTTCCTGAATGTTTTGTGATGAGAATTTGTTGGTTTTACTGTTTTCTTTGATCAGTGTGTTTATTTTCTCTATGGTATCTTCAGTGTCTGATATTCTTTCTTCTATCTCTTGTATTCTGTTGGTAGTACTTGTCTCTGTAGTTCCTGTTCGTTTACCCAGATTTTCCATCTCCAACCTTCCTTCGCTTTGTGTTTTCTTCATTACTTCCAATTCATTCTTCAGGTCTTGAACTACTTCCCTTACCTGTTTGATTGCTTTTTCTTGTTTCTCTTGGTTTTCTTGGGTATCTTTGAGCGATTTATTCATTTCCTCTACCTTTTTGTTTGTAATCTCTAATTGTTTATGGCAGTTTTTCACCTCCTGCTTAAGGTCTTCTATTATTTTCATATAATTCACTTTTGAGTCGGTTTCTTCTAATTCTTCTGGAGTAGGGTGTACAATTCTTCTTATTTCGGGATCCCTGGATTCTGGTGATGTCATGTTGCCTTTCATGTTGTTGGAGGAAGTCTTGCATTGGCGCCTTCCCATCTCCTCTTTCAAATGGAGCCAGGGGAGGCCTGGTGTCTTGGACCAGTCTTTGCTGTGACTGAGTTTCTGGGTGTATCTCTTTAGTGTAGAAGCAGCGCCCGTCCTGTCGAGCTGGAAGTCCTCAGCACCCAAACATGGACGACTGGTAGTCCAATGACCCGCGGACAAAAAGGAGGAACTAGGGGGGCAGGGCAGGGACGAGTAGAACACAGGACTACCCTGCCTCACAAGTTGAAGGTGCGCGTGCTCCCTTTCAGTGGTCTTTGAGGCCTGACATGTAGGCAGGCACTCACTGCTCTTGGTTGGAAGCCTTAGTGTAGGAGCAGAAAACTGTTCCTGAGCAAAGGACCTTGCCGAGAATGCAGGCTGGGGGGAGGGGGGGTCGTGTATAAGAAAGGCAGCCCTGCAGAAGGAGCTGGGGGAGGGGGGTTTGTGCTCTCTTCCGGGACTATCGCCCCTGGATAGCACACACTCACCCGTCCAGATGGAACTCTTCAGCACCTAAACAGGGCCGCCTGGTAGCCCAGTGATCCAGGGACAGAAGGAAGGACGGGGCAGGCAGTGCAGGATCCAGGAGAACACAGGAGCCCCTGGAGCCCAGGCTGAGGGTGCCGGGCTCTCTTACTGGGGACCTTGAGGCTCACTGCTCTGGGTGGGTAGCCTTAGAGTAGGAGCTTAAAGTAGGAGCTTAAAACTGTTGTTGAGCACTGGTCCTAGCATACAGCAGGGCCGGTTTTTTGTTTTTTGTTTTGTTTTGTTTGTTTTTTCGAGACAGGGTTTCTCTGTGGTTTTGGAGCCTGTCCTGTAACTAGCTCTTGTAGACCAGGCTGGTCTCGAACTCACAGAGATCCACCTACCTCTGCCTCCCAAGTGCTGGGATTAAAGGCGTGCGCCACCATCGACTGGCTTAGATTCAGAGTTCTTGATTTGAAAAGAAGAAAAGGGGAAGTGCTGTGAGATAATGCTCTTGTACCCTGTAAAGATTTGTTACTCATATTGGTTTAATATAATGCTGATTTGCCACTCACCAGGTATGAAGAATAGACAGATATAGAAGAATACTGAGAAGAAGAAAGACTCAGTCTGCAGTTGTCACCCAGATGCAGAGGGTGCAAGATGAAAGTGCTGCAATGAGAAAAGGTACCAAGCTATGCGGCTAAACATAGATAAGAATTATGGATTATTTTAAAGTGTAAGAACTAGTTAATAACAAGCATGAGCTATAGGTCAAACAATTTTTAATTAATATGTATCTCTGTGTGTTTCTTTGGGACTGAATGGGTCCAAGACCAGATGGGACAGAAACTTCCATATACAAACTCTTTTTACATCAGTGAGAAGCTTTGTTCACAGGATTTAAGATTAGCAGAGTAAATTAAACTAGGATTCTAAGTATGCCCATGTGTGTAATAGACTCTGCAGTTGCCAAAATTCTATAGTTGTAGTCATCATGGTGGCCCAAGTTTTCCAAGGGGCAGAGACAAAAAGATGATGAATATGAAGATAGCCTGAGCTATATGGAAAGTCCCACTAAAACATGTTCTACCAATAAAAACCCCTATAAAACCAAACAAACAGCAAAGAAAAATTAGTAAAAACAGGGTTCTAAGGAGTTGTAATGACTTAAAGCCTCCAAATCTTTACTCTATGAAAGTGACATTGCCAATTCTATGACTGTATGCTGTGGTATGGTTGACTTTAAAGGGGCCTGATAATATAGGTGGTTAACTTTAAAGAGGGAATATAATCCAGGTTGTTAATTTTTAAAACAGGCATATTATCAAGGATGCCTAATTTAAACTTGGGTGTGTATAAAATCAACTTTCTCCCAATCTTTGTAGGAAAAAAAGGAGAGAGGAGTCAAGGCATTTATGTCTGGGAGGAGCCATTGAACTATGACTTGAAGATAGACAGGGCCTCATGAGAAGCAGAGTAATGCAGGTGACTTCTGGAAAATGAGACTCTCCAGGCACAATCCCATCCAGGAATTGAGGGCCTCAGTCCTATAGTCACACTGAAGTGGATTCTGTCAACAACTTGAATGAGATTGGAAACAAATCTGCAGTGTCTGTAGCCAAAATAAAGTCATCCAACACCTTCATTAAAAATGTGTGCCGTTTAAATAGAGACCCTGGCTGAACCTGCCAGATGTCTGACCAACAGTACTGCAATTAATTAATTAACTGGTAATTTTTTAAGTCACCCAGTTTGTGCTAATTTGTGAGGCATAAATAGAAAACTCTTGCAAATTCTTTTCCTCTCACTCTTTGGATAACTACACAAGTGTCATCCAAATTCCCTACCTTGAAACTCAAAGAACTCATATGGGTTGCTCTTTCTCACACCACTGTTCATTTTCATCAGAGTCTGTCGGTTTGTGATAACCCGAATTATTATCTGCTGTTGTCTGAGTAAGTCGTAGCATCTACAGGGACATGTTCTCTTTTGTTATTATTTTCTATTTCCCCAGGTCTAGAAGGGTTATTTCATTAACCAGATTGAGTGAGTAAACCCTGATCAACAAGATAAATCTACCTTAATTAACCATCTAAATATTTTCCTACATATTGGAGTGCATAGTCCACTGCCTTAAATGGTAACTTCAATATTTTAACTGTTCAGTAACTAAATTTATTTTTTATATTCTTTATTCTTTTTAATTCCCATTCTGAGACAAGGTCTCATTGTGTAGTCCTGGCTAGTCTGAAACATGCTACAGTTCCTGTGTAGACCAAATTGTCCTTGAACTCAGAACTCTCCTGCTTCTGCCTCCCTAATGCTGAAAGTAAAGGTAGATGTAATTATTCCCAACCCTACTTAAACTTCTTAACCAATTATTATTACTATGTCTTTTCTTGAAATCCTTAGGTTAATTAGACTTATTATTACTAAATATTTACTTACATTTACACATAAAGATTTCTTTTTTCTTCTTTCTACTCTCTTGGCATATGTAGAGCACACAGAAAGGACATGTTGTAAGTCAAAAAGAACATCCAAAGAAATATTTGTCCCAGGAATAGACCAGTATGCATCATTTGGTTTTTCATTCAGAAAAAAAGTTGCATGACTAATTGGCTTCAAAACATACATAATGTTTAAATTTTCTGTTTGAATAGCGGTAGAAAATCTCTAGCCAAAGAATAGAATGTTACGGATTATAGACTGTAAAGACACACAAATTTACAAGATTATATTATTAATTTAACAAATGGTGGAACTGAGAAGGTATGGACTGAAGACTGACTATCAAAGCCATGTGCATGCCCAATGATGAGTAATTATACAGAGGCAGGAAACAAAACCCAAGAGAAGGTTTCCATGTAAAGTCTCAGAACTAGAAATTTGGACTTTATAGTTACCCTTGTTCTCCATTTGATATTTTCACTTTGGTACAATGACATTCTCCTCTGGGTCATCAATGTGTCCCTAGGCAAGAAACAGTCTGAGCCACATGATGAACATCACTTAAATCAACTGATTATTGTGGCACTTAGAACACATCTTTGGAAGTGTTCCTGAGAACCTGAAGTCACATCAAGAATACCACAGCAAGCCAGGCAAACAATGTAATTAAACAGAGTCGATAATCCAACTTTGGACATTTTCAACATTATATAGAAGAATATTCTTAGCACATTCTCCTTTCCTTCCTCATTCAAATTCCAAGTTCCTGGATCTCAAGGACTATACTTGCAATTCTACTCCATCTTCATATGGTGCCTCACTTTCTCCAGGAAGTCTTTGCCAAAACTTGAGCCATGATAACAGATTGTTTTCTTTAACCCCGTACTTTTTCCATCATCAGTCATTCCATTAAATGGGACTAGTACAATCTGTCTTCGAATATTTAGGAAGGACATCTATCTAATGTTCACTTAATCATTTATTGATAGTAGAACTATAAAAGAAGGCTTTGTTTCCTCATCCATAACATTGAGCCATGATCAATTATAAACAAGTTTATTAAAGTTGCCCCATTATACACTGGCAAGTTAACTATTAGGATCACGATGCCTCTGAATTCTGGAGGCTAGACCTTTAAAATCAATTTGCAAACAAGGTGACTCCATTGCATGATCTGTGAAGCAGCAGCTGCTATACTCCTCAATTCTAACTTCTAATAATTATTTGATAGAATAATTTGAACTCTTTGATAGACAATGACCTGTGGTAGTAGTAGTAGTATTTTTCTTTTCTTTTTCTATATTGTTTGAGAACCACACAAATGTGCTTTGATAAAGTTCATTCCCTCCCTCTTCCCCTGTCCTCCCTCATCCTCTTTCCACTTTTCCTTCAAACTTTCTTTTTTTTTTTTTTTTTTTTTTTTTTTTTTTTTTTTTNGTTTTTCGAGACAGGGTTTCTCTGTGGCTTTGGAGCCTGTCCTGGAACTAGCTCTGTAGACCAGGCTGGTCTCGAACTCACAGAGATCCGCCTGCCTCTGCCTCCCGAGTGCTGGGATTAAAGGCGTGAGCCACCATCACCCGGCTTCCTTCCCACTTTCATGTTATCTTCTTTTCAACCCAAAGTTGACTTGCTTTTGCACATATTTGCTACCTCCAGAAGCCACCAATTGCCAATAACTCCTCAGCTAGGAATGAGACTCCATGTCTTCTTCCTCCACACCTGATGGGAATTTCTGGTCATATCTGTTTATGTAGTCAAAGCCATTGTGAACATATGTGTGAGAGTGCTGTGCAATGTTTGGAAAACACTTTTTGCTGCAGCTATTTCCAAGTTCTCTTCTTACAGTCTTTCCAACCCTTCTTCCATGATAATCTTTGAACCTTGGAAGGAGGAGTGTGTAATAGCTGCCTCATTCTGTTTTGAGCATTTCACAGTCTCTAATTCTTTACAAGTTCATCAGTTGTAGGTTTCTGTATTAGTTAACATATGCTGCAAAAAGGCACTTCTCTGGTGAGGGTTTAAAGATACACTAATCTTGATTCATAAAAATAGGAACTTAGGAGCATTTATTGCCATGTCTGTCCACGTAGTTCCAATTACCATAGGGTGTTCTACTTGTGTTCCTCATCCTGTGTAAGAGTTTTTTCTTTGTGTAAAGACCTGAATTTTAGTTAGAAAACTATCTCTATTTGTTATTTTTTGTTGCTGTTACCACAATACAGAAAAGAACAACTTAAAGAAAACAAGTATTTCCACTCATAGTTTCAGAAATCTTTGGTTCATCATGGTGGGGGCAGACATGGTAAAGTACTTCATTTCAAATGCAGGAGTATGTGGCAGGGACTATTCGTATCATGGCAGACCAGGACAAATACAGAAAGGCTGGAGCCAAGAGGAGGATTAAAATGTTTGACTCTTGTGATCTCCTTCTGTCAAAGAGTTTATTCTACTTTGTTAATGTTCCTCAGCCTCCTGATAGAATGTCAACAGGTGATGAGAAGCATTCAGAAACATGAGCCTATGAGAAACATTTCAGAGTCAATAAAAAATAAAGCCTTCTCCAGGAAAACTGCCCCGTGACAGACACCATAACTTTTAATCTATCTTCTATGACTGTATGACCAAATAAGATAATGTTTTGATACTCTGTGGGTTAGAATTTCAGGAAATAGATTTGGGGTGGAGATATAATACAATATAAAGCATCCAATTCACAGGGCTGTTACAGGGAGGATAAAGTATCACATGCAATGTTCTTAGCCCAGCATAATATTCAGCATACAGTAAATATGAAATACAATACCTGTCATTAAAAGACACTCAACAATTCATTCCTGACAAATGTTATTCTCATACACTTATGTTTATTGTTGGCATTCTCTCTTTCTCTGTATTTGTATCAATGTCTCTTCTCTTGCTTACACACACACACACAATTTCATTATTATTCAGCTATAAAAGTGTTCATAGTACTTGGATTTTAATAATAAAAACAAAATTTTGGGCATTCATGCGCCTTAAAACTGTAACATGAATGCTCCCAAATTTGTGATTGTTTGCTTGTTTTTACCCATAGGCAAATTTATATTTCTCTAAGTGATATTATTCTGTGTTAGTGTAAGGAGGCTAAGGTATATCTGTCATACAAATCTCTGTTTTGTTTCATACTGAAAAAAAATCTATGACTAGGAAATCACTGGCAAAGACTATGCCTTATAAGTGACAGAACTCGGTTACGTTGTTTTTTTTTTTCCTGTATAACTCTCACTCTCTCAACATCAGAAAAATATTTTGAAAGCTAAACTTGCTACTCCAACAACCCAGCAGATTTATAAAATGGATCATTTGTGAGACAACAGCCCCGGTCAATCACACAGTGGTGTTCTGTACAGAGAAATCAAGCAAATAGCCACATCAAAAGTTCCCCCAAACTTTCCACTTAGCAAGGAGTTGTTCATCGTAGTCTCAGAAGAAATTGCTTTTGGTAGAGAATTCACTGTAGGCTGTCAAAATGAATGAGAGACTCTGGTTTGAAAGTCATGGTTAATACACATCTTGCTGCTACAGTGACATCCAGAGCAGCAGCAGACAGAGACATCCATTATAAAAGGACCCCCACTGGATGGATTTTAATAATAAAAAGAAAACCTTGGACTTTCATGGGCAGTCAAAGTGCTGCCTAAGAATAGCAAATAAATGAAAATAACAACTTAAATGGGAAAAATGATAAATACTTAAATATATCAATATAAAATTATATGTCTGTTCTTCTGTGTGTGTGCATGTGCTTGTGCGAGTATGTGTGCGATGTAAAAGTTGCATTCTTGTTAGTATATGGGTAGCTTGTGCCCATGCCCACAGATTCAGCAGCAAGAACAAGATATCAGGTGCTTCCTAAGTTGCTCTTCACTATATTGCTTGCAATGGTATCTCTCACTGAAACAGAAACTTACTGTTTTAACTAAAATGTCCCATTATTGAGTTCTCAGGTTCTGCCTGCCTCTGACCCCCAAAGCTTTGGCACAGGCACTCCTAGCCATGCCTCACTTCTTCTATGACTGATGGGAATGTGAATCTGCATCCTCATGCTTGCAGAGCAAGCACTCATACACAGGGTCATTATGCCATCTCATCACTGTTTGACTTATTAGAGATCTTATTCCCATATAAATGCATAAATTCTAATGCATTTGGCAAGGTATGTGTCTTATGATGGGCTACACGAAAGAAATACGGCAGTCACTTTCCAAAATCTTAGACTGAATATGGCAACATATTGCATGTATGCATCTTAGCACATTGTCCAGCTATGGTACTCTACATCACAGATCTCATAATGTGTTGACAACAAGGTGTGTTGGAACACAGCATCATTGATCTGGCTATCCCCCTATACTCGAACTGCAATTGCCTCAAAGGGAATAAGAAATAATTTATTCTAGAACCAAATCAAAATGATTAAGGCCTGAGAAGACAGAGCTAAGTTACTTCAGGTTCTATTTTCATAAAGTTTATTGTAGCAGATAACATTCTTAGGCATTAATATATTCCAAATATTTTCAATCTATTTATCATAATGTTAGGTTTGACACAGGGGTGAGCATACTATGTCTCCTCAAAGAAATGAAAATAGCTCAAAAGAAATTGTTATCAGGCATTTGGATCAGCAACATTCAAAACTATCCATGGTCACTGAGCCAATCAATCTATTCCGACAGCTTTCTACTAAAAATTTGTCTTACACTGTGATTTCAAAGTGTCAAGCAACTCTCTTCTGATGAAGAGTTTGGGAAAGGGGTACTTCTTGGGGGTTTAGTGGTCTTATCAATAAAATAATTTAGACTGAAAAGGAATCCCAATGAAATCTAATTAGAATTTAAGGGAAAAACAATCAAGTAAAATATAAATTCCAACAGCTGCCAGAAGAAGGAAAGAGAACAAGAGAAAAACTGTGCTATTTGCCACATGACAACAAAAGAGGGCCTTCAGACAAACCTTGCAAAGCCCAGAGTGCCATGGAAGGTCTGGGTAGGCTTTGGCTAGAATCCCAGAAAAGAGATGAAGAAAAAAGTAAAGGGACAGATCACATGGCAGGGGCCCATAACATTTTCAAATAGAAGCAGCTGTAGGGTGCTGCACTAAGAGGTATCTGGGAAGAGAGGCCACACTGACTCATTAAAGGAATAATAGTGCTTCAACTCTTTAGGAGTAGCTTGAAATGCCAGGTCTCCATTCCGGTCTAGAGAAACCCAGAAGCATTTAACAGTCTGTATGGCAATTCATGGAATGGTTGAACTGATGATGACATTGTAGTCTGCCCATGACAATAGGAGGAGAAATCCAAACTTTCAGTAGCCTAAGTAAACAGTAGCAGCCGTACAACATAAAAGCTAATGCATTAAAGGTGATTTCTCAAAATTGAAAACAATGCTTATGCAAAACTCCTGGCCACAGTTAGACATTGGCAGTATGAAAGGCTAATCTCACCTCCTGAAAGACAGGAGAATGAAAAGTTCAAGTTCAGATCGAACTACATAAGGAGAACCTGACTCAAAAATAGATAAAATGCTGGCTCTTTATTGTAGCCAGAAGTTCCCTTTCTCAGAAGTGCTCAGTACCAAATATCCAGCAGCCACTTCCAAAATTACTACACAGAGGCTTAATATTAGTTATAAATGCTAAATCTATAGCTCCCAATAACTCAGGCTTATTATTAACTAGGCTTTACATTTTAAGTTAACCCATATTCCTTATTTACGCTCTGCCACATGGTAGTACCTTTACTCAGTACAGCAAGCCCATCTTGCTCTCTCTGCCTCTGACGAATGTCTGCTGACTCCATCCTTTTCTTTCCCATCATCCTTTGTTTATTCACCCTACCTTTACTTCTTGCTTGGCTACTGGCCAATCAACCATTTTAAACCAACTTGAAAAACAAATTTTTACAGTGTGCAAAAGGATTATTCCTCAGCAGCAACATGAGTCTGATTACCAGTAAATGCACCAAAAGTACAAGTTTTGTATAATTTTAAGATTTATTTATATTTATAAGTATTTATATGTCTCTGTATATGTATGCACACATGCATTCAGTTGCTTGCAGAGGCCAGAAGAGGGCATCAGATCTTCTGGAGCTGGAATTATAGGTAGTTGTGAACTGTGGGAGATGCCAGTAGGGAACTGAACTGTAGTCCTCTGCAAGTGTAGCAAATGTTCTTAGCTGCTGAGCAAACCACCTGCAAAATTTCAATAAGTACTAATTTTTAAGAGCCCATGAAGCCATGCTTATAATAGCCTCTTGATGTCAAATATTAAACAGTTCTGGAGTTGTAAATGTAAATAAATAGGAATATATCCCCTGAGGCTATGTATGCCCCAAAGCTCTCTCTCCAGTGGCCATTGTCAGGATTGTGAGGGAAAACAGAGAGGAGTGCTCTCCAGATAGAAGAGCCCAGGGATGTTAAGGAGATGGGAGGCTGAAATAAAAGTTCTATTTGGGTTAATCATGAAATTTGCTTCATAGCTAAGTAAAGAGATCCCTCACTTGTTTCTTCCCAATCAGGTTCGAGTAATTACTCTCATACACTGGTGATTAATCTTTCTCATTTTGTTTTTTTTTTTCCTCCTATTTTCCAAAGGCTAATTGCTCCAAGCAGTTTTTATTGCTGTTATTTATTTTCATTTAAAACATTTTTACTCTTGTATTACATATCCCCAAGTGGAGGAGGAGTACAGAGATGTTGTTAATATACAATTGAAGAGGCCACCAAAGCCACTCTGGAGACTGATGGAGATGGATGCATATTACCTGTACCCTGGATTGCAGCTCCAATAGGCAGACACTAATTACTACCTATGTGCCAGGAGAAAGAGTAATAAGACTATTTTATATACACAAAGGGAACTTGTTAATACTTGGGCAAATAAGGACTATCACAGAGACAGCATCTACTACAAAACATCCTGTTTCACCTTTCTTTTTAAAATAGTTTTATGTTTCTTGCTTCTGACTGTGTTTACAGACATAAGTATGCCATTTCTCATCTTTTTCTGTAGATCGCATATCAAGAAAATATGTGAGATGGAACTTCTGGGGATTCTCCGTAGACAGTTGATGTAAATATGCAACCTGCCTTGTTGCCTGTAGTTTATTCCTTTCCTCCTGAGATGTGAGCATTGTACATGGAGCCCTTCAGCCCTATTGTGGTTCTGAAAATGAAAGCAATGCACTAAAGATAAGTAGACAAGAAGAGAGAAGATTCTAGACTTATTCAAATGCTTCTGATATTCCTATCACGTTAATTAAATTTTGGATAAGTTTCATCTTCACCATAGGATTTGTGATGAAGATAGTTTTAGCTCTTCTCTGTAACAACAAATTCAAGCACACAGGTGGCCTGTGGAATGCCTAATTTATTCCTTCAAAATGCTCCTGGCTTATGAAGTGAAATACCGGAACTTGGTCTGTGTTCTCTCTCCAACTGCTAGCAAACTGTGCCATAAAGAGATCAAGTAAAATTTATAATATAAAAAGAGGAATTTTATTCAATAGAGAAGGACATAGAAATAAATATGAAATACATAGAAAATGGGAGATACTAGGTATGTAATTATAACTCTGAGGAGACAGAAGTAGGGAGATTACAAGCTGGAGGCAAGACTGGGGTACAGTACAAATATCTGTCTTAAAAGACCAAAGAAAATAAATGAAAGATTTGTTTTGCTTAGCATAATCTCTAGTTTCATTCCATTTTTTTCTACAATGACATGATTTGTTGTACCTGTATTTGAGTAAAATGATATTTTGAACAGACACTGCATTTTCTTCATGGTGTAGGAGGTTCTTCTGTTTATGGGTTGCTTTCATTGGTTGAATAAAGAGACTGTCTTGGCCTTTTGATAGAGCAGCCCTTAAGTGGGCGGAGTAGATAGAACAGAATGCTGGGAAAAAGGGAAGTGTGGCAGATGCCATGAAGCTCTGACCCGAGACAAATGTAGGTTAGAATCTTTCCCAGTAAGCCACGACCTCATGGTGTTACACAGATTATTAGAAATGGGTTATATCAAGATGTGAGAGTTAGCCAATAAGAGGCGAGAGCTAATGGGCCAGGCAGTATTTCAATGAATATAGTTTCTGTGTAATTATTTCGGGGCTAAGCTAGCTGGGTGGTGCGATGCAGCCTGCTCACCATTTACAACATCTTCATTCAATTTTTTAGTGACAGGCGTGTTGGGCTGATGTTGTAAGTTGGCTGTTGTGCCACAGCAAACACAAGTTGTCTGGATGGATGTCACTGTGGAATGCAGACTAAGAACCTTTCGCCTGCATACCAAGAAACTATTTAGCTGTATCATAAAGAAATACTGGTTGCACTTATTTCAAAGTTTGTTTTCAAATTCACTTATGTAGCTGGGATAGTTTTTTTCTCCCCACTCATAGAACACTAGGGTCTCCTCTTTTTGTCAGCCTCACAAACATTTTCTAATTTCTTTCTTCTTTTTTTTTCCTTAGTGGCAGCCATTCTGGAATAAGTTAAAATTTCAGTGTAGTTTGGTTTACAGTTTCTTTGTGGTGTGACAGATATTGAGATGTTTATGGGTTTCTTGGCCATTTATAGTTCTTTTCAGAGCTGATTTTGTTCATTTGCCTACCTATTGCCTGGATAATTGGTTCACTGGTGTTTATTATATTTGGTTCTTTGTAGACTCAGGATGCTAATCCCATGCTCAGTGAATAGTTGCCAGATGCTTTCCTCCTATATGCTTGCTGTCCATGGTGATTATTTACTTTTATTCAGAAGTTTATTTTAAATTGACAAAGAATCATTTTTCTATTTCTGTTGACAGAGGTTTCTCTTCCACCCAGTCCTTTCAGCCCCAAAGAAACACAGATTATATAT
>NW_026068011.1:5090556-5151777 GCF_014885135.2 Alexandromys fortis | reverse complement strand
TAATAAACTAGTTGGCCTATTAGTTTAGGCTTCTTATTAGCTCTTTCTTGCATCTTAAATTAGCTCATAATTCTTCTCTGTGTTAGCCATGTAGCTTGGTACCTTTTTGAATGAGGCATTCTCATCTTGCTTCCTCTGGGTGACAACATTAGACTGACCTTTTCTCTTCCAAGAATTTGTCTGTTTTTGTTGCCCTACCTTTATCTCCTGCCTGATTGCCCAGCCTATACTTTTTGCCTGGCTACTGGCCAATTGGCATTTTATTAAAATACAAGTAACAAGTTTTTACAGGGTATCAGACTATTGTCCAACAGCACCACCTATCTTTTTTTCAAAACAAGTTCTCTGAATCTAATCTACTTCGTTTAGTGTTTAGCTTTTTTCCAGACCATTATCCATAACAACTTGTAGCCAACATGCTAAACAAAGTAAAACATCCATAATCCATTGTTTTGGATATGGGTGTAGTTTTTCAGCCTACTTCCTGCTGATTGGCAGTGCTGATCATCTTATGGGAACCTAAAAATAATTGAGAATTATGGTCAAGTCCTAACTAGAATATTCTGTAAGGCTTGGTCATCTCATCCAGCAGTCCTGAGGCTGTTCTGGATGCACAACTCAGACATCTGGGCCAATTGCTCCTGTCAGAGATATCTCAGGCGGTCTTTCTTGATCAAACCTGATTTTTCTTAGCCATAATAATCCCATAGCCTCTCGTTTCCTGTGGAAACAAAAGAAAAACCTCTTTTCCAAAGAAACATATCTTTTGAAATAAATTTTTTTAGTCAAGGTATTTTCAAAATATATAAATTGAATTAATTCAGCAGCATTTATAATCGAATGGCTTTTAGCAGCTGTTGCTTTTTCACAGCATTCAGACAATTCAAAGATAGTACAGTAACACACTATCTAGACTCTGTATTTTACATCTTTATGTAGCTTTATCTTAAACTCTGTTTCTTTTCCTTTTTTGAGACTAGGTTTCTCTGTATATCTGTGGCTGTCCTGGCACTCACTCTGTAGACCAGGTTGTCCTTGAATTCACAGAGATCTGCCTGCCTATGCCAAGAAAGTGTTGGGATTAAAGGTGTGTTCCACCACACCCAACTACTCTCTGTCTTTTTTTTTGTTTGTTTGTTTGTTTGTTTGTTACTGGATGGACAGAACCAAAAGAATAACACACAAACCATAATATTTACAATACTATTTGGGCAATTGCTTAAGCGTATTTCTGGCTAACTCATATCTTCAATTAACCCATCTCCATTAATCTGTGAATCTCCACAAGGCTGTGAATTACTGCGTAAAGTTTCAGCGTCTGTCTCTGGCAGGGCTACATGGCTTCTCTCTGACTCTGCCTTCTTTCTCCCAGCATTCAGTATAATCACCCCAACTGCACCTAGCTCTACTCTGCCTTATCAGGCCAAGTCAGTTTCTTTATTCATTAACCAATAAAACAACACATAGAAAGAAAGACCTCCCACATCACTTTTTTTCTATATATCTAAGTTAATAAAGCCATTTCCTCTTTCCAGAGGTGTGCATTGATTGCATATTGTGTTACACTAATCTATTTCTGTCTTTCAGGGCCTTGATTAATGTAACTTATAGCATCCTAAGACATCATGTCTGACAGGAAGCATGTCATGAATTTTCATATTTATTTGCAAGTCAGATTCCTAAGCTACTCTTGACTATCAACTTGACTACATCTAGAATTAACTAAAACCCAAGCATCAGGGTGTTCCCAAGAGGGATTTTTCTTAGGTAAATTATTTGTAGTGGAAATCCTGATTTTTTTTTTGACATGGGAAAAGCCACCTTCTCAGGATCACACCTTCTACTGGCAGCCTATTTCAAGGACACAGAAGAAAGATTGCTCTCTTTGCCTTCTTGATCTCACTCTTGCTGCCAAGTCCACTTCTTCACTGGCATTTCAGTTCAATTCTTTGAATTCTGGAACATGCTCAAGATCAGCTGAGACAGCCAAGTCCATGAATTGAAAAACTAGTAGATTCTTGGAATTATTTTTGATAGTTAGACATTACCACAGCTAAGCCATTCTAATGAATTCTCTTCAATCCTTCAATCCCTTTCCTACAATCTCTCACATACATGCACACACATACACACACACATGCACACACGTACACACACATGTACACATACACACAGAGACCAATGTAACTAAAGCTGATATATAAAACAGACCGTGCCATTTGGTGCCTTAATATCTAAATGTCTTCATCAATTTATTAATGAAATTATGCATAAAGTACATACCACCATTTTGTTCTCAATCAATCAGAGAACTTTTACAAACAGGTTTATTTTATACTATGTATTTACCTATTGTGTTATTGGTCTAATGGCTTTGCATTTTCATAGCCTTGGTTTGGAGATATGCTTTCCTGAATGTGTTTGAAATATTGACATTGTTTTTCAAACAATCACATTGTCAAGTCACCATTAATATATCATTTTACAAATACACTCAAGGTGCCCAATGAGATGTTTATTAGTAAAGTTGATTGCTGTGTATCTGATGCACAGAACCCATAAAAAGAATAATGAAAATAATTCATTAATCATAAAAAGTTGTTCATTCATTTCCACATGACTGCAGTACAATGGGCCCACTGACAAACACAGTATTGATAGCCCCTTACTCTTCTAAATGAATTCAGGATGTTGTATTCATGAAACACAGGTGGAAGTTTCTAACTCCCACAAAACTCAGGGTTAGATTTCACATATACCTTTCACACTCTAAGTGACTGGTTATGGCCACTAAACTATGGATGGATAAAACCAGAATCTCAAAGATTCCAGTTACACGTTATTTACAATGGCTTTGCCCCAGGTCCTTTGTCCCATTTGTCTTCTATGATCCTGCTGTCATGCTCCTGGTGGAGCTTGAAAGCTTTGCTGGCTGGAGCATGGGTTTTTCCTGGGTGGCTTCTGCTGAAGAGGCCCATGATGACTGCTTTGGGATCAAAGACATGAAGTGGAACAGAATAAAATTAGTTTGGGAGACTCAGATTTGGGTACACAAAGGAAAACAGATGCACTCACAGAAGATTTAGGCCCATCTGATACAAACTGAGAAAATTTACACCAAAGGGAAATGAAACAATATAAAATATCTTTGTAGGAAGCTCCAAGTTCTAAGATGCTAATATTAATTGATCTTTAATCCAATTCTGTAAAGATATAAAGTGAAATTTGATCTTCATTTTAGGGACAGTCTGGTGAAATATTGAGAACAAGTAGAAGAGAATGAAACACTTAATCTCTAATTTTTGTAAAGATCATAAATATGTGTGCATGCATGTGTTTGTGTACGCATGTGTGTGTGTGTCTGTGTATGTGCATGTGTGCTGTGCTAGATATTGAATCCACAACTCAGGCACTATTTTTAATTAGAAGAATGAAATTAAAAATAAAATTATGGGACTGAAGAGAATACTCAGCAGTTTAGAGCACTGGCTTCTGTTGCAGAAGACTGCAGATTGATTACTAGCATTGATACTGCACTCTGCAACTCCAGCTCTAGGAGACCCATCACCCTCTGAAAAAGCCAAAGCCTCTGAAAGCACTTATATGCACATATACATACAACATGCACACACACACACAAACACACACACGAAATAAATGTAAAACAAAGAAAAATAACATAGCAGATCACCAACTAGTCACTTTCTTTTTTTATTAATTTATTGAGATATACAATTTTTTCTCTGCTTCCCTCCCTCCCTCTCCCCTCCCCTTCAACCCTCTTGCATGGTCCAGATGCTCCCAATTTACTCAGGAAATCTTGTCTTGTACTACTTCCCATGTAGATCAGACCTATGTATATCTCCCTTAGGGTCCTCATTGCTGTCTAGGTTCTGTGGGACAGTGATTTAAAGGCTGGTTTTCTTTGCTTTCTATCTAAAAGCCACTTATAAATAAGTACATATGATGCTTGTCTTTCAGCGTCTGGGTTACCTCACTCAATATGGTGTTTTCTAGATTCATCCATTTGCCTGCAAATTTGAAGATGGCATTCTTTTGTTCTGCTGGGTAGTATTTCATTGTGTAAATGTACCACTTTTTTTATCCATTCTTCAGTCAAGAAGTGTTTAGGTCATTTCTACACTCTAGCTATGACAAACAATGCTGCTATGAACATAGTTGAGCACATATCCTATGGAACAATTGAGCATCCTTTGGGTATAAACACAAAAGTGGTATTGCTGGGTCTTGAGGAAGGTTGTTTCCTAATTTTCTGAGAAATTTCCATACTGATTTCTAAATGGGTTGTACCAGTTTGTATTTCCACCAAAAATGGAGGAGTATTTCCTTTACCCCACATCCTTTCCAGCATAAGTAGTCATCAATGTTTTTGACCTTGGCCATTCTAACCAAGAATAAGACGCAATCTCAGAGGTGTTTTGATTTGCATTTCTCTGATGGCTAAGGATGTTGAGCATTTCCTTAAGTGTCTTTCAGACATTTTAGATTCCTCTGTTGAGAGTTTTCTGTTTAGGTCTGTATGCCACTTTTTTATTGGACTATTTGTTCTTTTGATGACCTATTTCTCTCATGAGTTCTTTCTATATTTTGGAAATCAGTCCTCTGTATAATCTGAAGTTGGTAAACATCTTTTCCCTATTCGTAGGCTACCATTTTTTTTTCTTGTTGACTGTGTCCTTTGCTTTGCAGAAAATTTCAGGAGGTCCCATTCGTTAATTGTTTCTCTCAGTGTCTGTGTTACTGGGATTATATTTAGGAAGTGGTCTCTTGTGTCAATACGTTCAAGTGTACTTTCCACTTTCTCTTCTATAAGGTTCAGTGTGGTTGGCTTTATGTTGAAGACTTTGATCCATTTGGACTTGAGTTTTATACAATCTGAAGATAAAAGTCACCAGAAATCAAAAACCCCAGGAGAAACCAACTATCTCCCCCAAAATGGACAATAAAATTACTCATGAAATAAAAAATGATATTACATGCAAATGGAAAATAGATACATGCATCTGGGAAAATGTAAAAGCCAGCACTTTGTGAACTAAATTGTTAAGAATTGAGTCAGCACCATAGTAAAGAAACAAAGTAGTGCCTTCTTGCCAATGAAGACTCTTCATCAAAACAGTATTGCAGTCTGTGACCACAGTTTCTCACTTGTAAAAGGCAAAAGCCTGAGTGCTATTATAGGGATAAAAACCTTTGGATAGTGCACAAGTGAATCTTAATTTGATCACAAATCTTAAAAACATTATGTCAGCTTATTTTTTGGAGTAATTATATTGAATCCTCAAAAACATTTAACTATTTTTAAAATATTTTTATTACTTTTTAGATTACTCTCTGAGTTACAAAATTTTTGTTTTTCTTAGGTGAATTGTACACAATGAAATATTTCCATGTAAATAAAGTCTTTTGGCTAAATGGGAATGATGATGACTCTGGAGAAGTTAGTATTTTTACACTGCTGCAGCAAAAATATCTGAAGTAAAAATTTAAAAAGAATGGCTTTATTCATTCTGTCTCTCAGTTTCATAGGGGTCACTTTTCAGTTTTCTAGCCCAAAGCTTTGGGCCTGTGCTGGAATGTGTAAAGGAAAAGGGTCATTATCTCATGATGTACAGAAAATACAGAGCAGATGTATGGGGAACTCTGCTACAGCAATATACTTCTTACAATTATGCCCAACCTTTTTATTATTTTATTGAAACATATTTTTTCTCACATAGTATATACATCAGTTTTCCCTCCCTCTACTTCTCTCAGATCCTACTCACCTTCATTCCCTTTCAGCTTCTAACTAGAAAATGAACAAGGTCGAAGGGAATCATATAATATAATATAATATAATATAATATAATATAATATGGATAATAAAAGATAAAGCAAAAACTAATATATCAAATCAGATGAAACAAACAGAATGAAAAGAATCCAAGAGAAGGCACAAGAATCTAAGACCCAGATATTCATACACTTAGTAATCCAATAAAAATTCTGAAATGGGTCATAGGTATCTATATTTATTGCCATCTGCTCCAGGGGGGGAAGCTTCTCTGGTATTGGTTGAACAAGGCACTGATCTATGAGTATAGCAGAATATCACCAGGAGTCATTTTATTGCTACATTTTTAGAACAGTAATAACTGGTTTTAACCTAGGTCCCTGGGCTAATTAATCTCAGAATCTTGGCACAGCAGTATTTGGCAAAGGTTCTATCTTGTAGGGTGGGTCTTGAGTCAAATAAGATATTGGTTGCTTACAGTCACAAGGTTTGTGCCACTATCACCATGGCACACTTGCAGTCAGGACACAAAAGCCCCAGCTTTTTAGTTTTCAGGATTCTTGAAACAACATCACCAGTTGAGGTTTCAACACATGAGCCTTTGGGAGACATTTTACAATCAAATCAGAATATCGAAAGTTCCAGAATCCCCAAACACTGTAAATACCGCATTGTCCAAGTTCCTAAATTTTTTCTTGTTATTATAATAGACATGGCTCTGTCCTATTCACTTTCTGTAACAAAGGCAGCCTGTAGTAAGGAGGCTGCTTGTTTGTTCCCGGCTGCCCAGACTCCCAAAATAATCACACAGAAACTATATTAATTAAATCCCCATTATTACTTCTGTACAATCTGTAAAGGATCATCTGGCATGCTCTACAGACAGGCACTCTCCCAGGGTTTCTTCTCTTCCCTTGCTTGCAGCATTTCCCTATTTGAATCATGGGTCTTTAGGAATAAATTCCATGTTGGCTGGATTTCCTCACATTATCTTATTCACGTCAGTACATAACAGAAAATTCAACTTCCAGATGTGTTATGCACTCAACAGTCTCAGTTCTTTCCTTAGGACTTAGCTAATATATTGTTACATTTTAGCATAGCAAAAGACTGACCTAGCATATGTGTGGGAATATTTTACCAAAGTGTAGACAAGTTTTATCAACGGTAAACTAAACAGAAGAACCACTATATCCCCTTCTGCTTAAAGACTTGTTTTCTGTGAAGGACCCCAACATTAGAACACTCTGACCTCAAAGCCTGAGGTTCACTAGCACTGGCATTACTGACCTTATCATGACTAAAAGCATGTTTCTCTGTGAAACATCATGATGGAATGACAAACTGCAGCATGCATGAAGCACTTATTAGCTGTATATTCAACCAAGAATATGCATCTAAAATGTTTTTTGAAAGAAAATTTAGCTCAAGTGTAAAACAAAAATAATCTAATCAGGAAACAGGCAAAAATGAGAACAGAAAATGTCCTAACAAAGACAGGCAGATGGCAGCGAAGCACATGAAAAGACGCGAGTGTGATCGTTAGCCATTAGAGAAATCCACATTGAAACCACCAGGATATGCTGTGATACACCTCTCAAAATGGCCAATATTTTTTAAAAAATTGCAGTAACCTCAAAAACTGATGAGGCTATTGAACAGGGTCACTCAGACATTGGTGGTGATGATCCAGAAAGGGGCAGCCACCCTGAAAAATAATTCAGTAGCAATAAACAACAATGGGCAATCAGCACCTGCACAGCTTGAATGATTCTGGAGGTAATTATGCAGAGAGAAATAATGATAACTTAGAACAAGATATGCATTGTACATAAAATATATGAGATGCCATAACATATCATATANATATATAGAGAGAGAGAGAGAGAGAGAGAGAGAGAGAGTTTTAAAACATCTCAAAATAGCAGAGTGATGGGGGCTAAGATTATTTAGACACAGACTGATGGGGGATAGAGGGATCTGTGGATGGAAATAAAAGCTAATTCCAGGGATCTCAGAGGTGAGACAGTCTTGGGTGTATCCTGTTCATGAGCTCATATTACATTTTTTTAAGCTGTTACTGGTGAGAAAGCTGAGTATGGGCTGCACAGCTCTTACTGGACCTTCTTAATCATTGCAGGGAAATGAATGGTTATCTCAAAGTAAAAATGTTTAAAAGTATCATTTTGCCTAGTTCTTTCAAACTGTAGTACCCTACATCTTAGAAATTGATCCATGCAACGTTTTATTTTGACACATTTCAATCAAGAAAGTTTCAAGCTAATAAGCTGGGAATTTTGAAATAAGAGGAAGATAAAGCTCTCAACTGACATTCAAGTTCAGGTTGCAGTTTCAGCTGTGCTTCTGGTCTGATAATTAAGGGGGGATGTTAAGTTAAGCAATTAGTTATGTCTTGTAGCTTATTATTAACAATCTCTTTTCAGTGCCATTCCTTACTGTGGCAATGGTGTAATATTTAAGTGTGTTGGCTAACCTTCCTTTTGATTTAGCAGATATAAGGTTATTACAGTAGTTATGAAGAATTATGACGTCTTCCTTTGACTTGATCGTTGGTGTCTTTGATTTTCTAAAGGAATAGTTATGCTGGCTGACATTCACTGCAATGGAGAAAGGGAGAGGAAACATTAGCCTTCAAAGAGGCCAGACAGGTATAGGAACAGAGTCTTTTGCAGTGGGAACTATAATTATGATCAGCTGCCTAAAGAGACAGTGACAACTGTAATGTGGTAGAAAGAAAGCATTTAGTACAACCAATGAGAGCACAGGCTCAGCTGAAGGCTCATGCACTCAAATGCCAAAACAGTTGCTGAGGCAATCTTAAATGCCACAGCCAATAGCAAGAGCATTTGCCCCACCTATTAGAACAAGCATGATGCTTGAGATTGATTCCCAGTACCCACACTGGATAGCGTACAGCCACCTATAATTCCAGCTCCAGATGATCATATTCTTTTCTCTTGAGAGACCCACACCCACAAGGCATGTACATGTATATATATGCACATACAAAATATAATAACTGCAAATCACTTTTAAAAGGTGTATCATGTGATTATCACAGTTTGGGAGATGGGGAATTTTTATACAGCTAGAAAAGAAAAGTAAAGCTTGAGCTTGTTAGCTTGTGTTTTCCTCTCATTTTTAATGGCTTCTAAGTTTTGGGTTTTGTAATCTTCTCTCATGTGTAAATATTGAAAGACCCTGATTTTCAGACTTCTCTTTTCTGAATGTTCATTTCCAGAAGATTTGAATCCCGAATTTAAATATAATCTTTACATTTACAAATACCAAGGTAACATTTTTAAGATTGCATTTCTCAACAGCTGGTGCAAAGCTTCATCAGGCACCCAGCAATAACTGTGTTAGCCTGCACAAAATCAACGCTTGATTTCTTTGTTTCTGTTAGATGGGTTATTATGTAACTATCCATATCCTCCCTCTCTCTCTCTCTCTCTCTCTCTCTCTCTCTCTCTCTCTCTCTCTCTCTCCCTCCCTCCCTCCCTCTTTCCCTCCCTCCCCTTCCTCCATAAAAATGGAGTTGATGAATGGATTGACATTTTCACTTCTTCTGCAGTTAATCGTTGTTCTAAGACAAAATTAAATACGTTGGGGTGTCAGCAGAAATGATTCGCTAAACCTCTAGGTCATCTTAAAGATGAAGATATTTACACCAATTTTGTTTTCCCCTGGCCTGTGTTCTAGAATTTGGAGATACTGGATGTATTCGTAAGCCACAGGGCAATCAATCCCCTGGAAAACTGACTGGAAGTGAGATCTGGAAGTAGCTCTCAGAGCAGGGATGCTTTCTGTTTGTGCTAGCATCATAGGGCTGTGGGTGCCCCATTAAGCTATGGAGTGAGTGAACAACATGAGCCCTCATTTACCTATGAGAAACTTCAAAATTACAGCTGACAATTCAGCATTAGCTTTTTGTTTTTTCCCTTATGGCAAACAATGATTCTAAACTAGCTTTTGAGCTATGTTCAAATCAAAAAAAAAAAAAAATTGCCACTATCCCAAGTGTGGTTGAGTTACTAGAAAGAAAAATACAACACTATCACTACTGCATCAATTAGATTGATCAAGATTGCTTCTACAATAGGTACACCAAAATTGTAGAGCCAGTCATATCCTTCACAGTCCAAAAAGTACTAAGCAAGCACTAGGTGAAAGTTAAGATCTAACAAAATATATTTAAAGATTTCAAATGACTGGTAGCTGCTAACTTCAACCTCCCTCAATATCTTACAGATTGGTATAATATCAAGAACACATAATTAAAAGCTAAAGAAATTGACAAGTGTTTAAAAATAGATTGATTTTGTAGATAACTCAACTTTAGTTCCCAGCACCCATGTTAAGCTCACAACCAACCGTTAGTTGCACTTCAGGAAATCACAGCCACCTTTTGGCTTCTGCAGGCAACTGTACATACTGCCATAGAGACATACAAAATACACACACTTAATTTAAAAATATCTTAATTTTTGTAAATATTTAAAAAACAGTAAGAAATACAAAATTATCACCAACTGAAACAAAATCAAGGGATGATGTGGTTGAATCATGTGGTAATTGCAAGGAATATGTAAAACAGACAGAATTGGTGTGTGAAAAGAAATGAACGTTTCAACAAAGAACTGACTAAATCGTATCTAACCAAAAAAAAAAAAAATCCACCATGTTTAAAGCATTAGGTATCTTATTTTTTCAGGGCTGAATGTGGTCTGGACCTCTCAGATTTGTACACATACCTGAGCATGTGAGCTTCTCCTTTCATCTGAAATCACGTGACTGAATCCTTCCTATCTTGAAAACCCAAATGAAGAAAGAATATACTCACTCTTTCTTTTTAGCTCTTGCTTACAGATATAAGTAAATATATTTTAGCCTCATATCTTTAAATATATTAAAATTAATAAATTAAATTATGCACAACTCTCACAGTGGTGAAACTCAAGGCATCATCTAAAGACCAGCCTTACTGACTTATCTTGGTGTTTCTCATTCAGAGATGGGAAATTGCTCAAACTCAACAAAAATTTCGTAGGGAACTGAGTTCACCCATATTTCCTAGCCTTAACTTTGTAAGTGTCAGACAGCCTTTATCTTTTCTCAAGATCTGCTCTGAGTGTTGTATTTTCAGGGTAGATGACTTTGACAACCTCCTACCTGGCCCTAAACCATTCTGCATTTTGACTGAGCTGTCCTGTGTTGACACTACAGTGACCACAATGAAAGAAGCAAGATCAATAATGAACAATTTTGAGAGCATAATACTTACCAGGAAATGCCCTGAGTGTTTTAGTCACACTCCCTCAGTCTTTACCATTCTCTGAAGAAGTAACGTTATTTTACAGTTGAGAAATTTAGTTCAGGTTCCCAGGCTCAGAGTTAGTTCTTCACATTTATTGACTGATTTTATTAACAAAAACAATAGTTTAAGATATTAGAAATCCCATTTAAAAGTGGAAAGTAATGCTCATGGCTGTTAAGTCTAACCCCTTGATTTTACTTCCAGTATGTCTATTGGTCCACTTATTCAGACACCAATGGTTTGTCTTATGTTCTTTTATCCTGTTATAAAGTCAACTCAAAGGAAAAGACTGTGACATTTCTTGGTGAATACTAAATTTTGGCTCATAAGTGTTTCTCCAGGTTGGCCCTAAGATTTTTCTTCAATGAAAGTGTGTTTTCATAAATGAACACAACTGTGCTTCTTCTTAAAAAGTCACTAACAATTGCATCTGTGCAGACATACTGCCAGCTTCCTTGCATTTTCTAGGGTCATCGCTCTAGGACCAAAGCCTCAGGTGGTTGCTGTTTACCCTTTCAGTCTCTGGGACAGAGCTCCATCCATCTGGAGTTCAATGTTTTAGTATGTGTTTCTCTGGATCCCATAAAATGTTATAAAATTTATTTTTTATAACCTGAAAATTGTTCAATTATCTATATATACCTTAACATTATAATGTCAAAGGCAGAATGGAAATAGAAAAGTTCTCATGCTGATGTCCATTCTGAACTTGCTTATGAGGAGTCAGGGACAGCTCACTTTGAACACTGTACCTTATCAAGGATCCTTTTCCATAGAAGCAATGAAAAAATGTACTTCCATCCTCATCAGCATCCTCCTGTTCCTCCCTCCATGCCCCAAAGCACAGGTCCTCTGATCATTCTTTCTCTTCAGGGAATATGGCCCTGCATATCCCAGTGGCTATCAAACAAGAATGATGAAAGTGTCAAGAGAGTCCCCAGGGTATCCTTCTGCACCCTGACATCTTGTCATAGCTACATAAAATTAGTGTGGGGAAAGTTTCAATGACTGTACTAGAATGTCAATGCACACAGTGAAAATTGATATGAAGGATTTGCCAGCCAGTGACTAACAGCACAGTGGTAATGAAGGAAAGTCCTATTCCTGCACAGCACAATCATGGGTGATAAACCACAGAGGCACTCGGGGTAGCGCGGTGATTAAATTTCACCCCTGGAGCCAGGCAGCATTAATCCCACTACTTCGGTAGCAGAAAACACGTCATCAAACTGTCTGAACGTCACTGAATTTTCCAGAAGTGCTTTTCCTTTCATCCCAATTGAACATCTAAATCTTTTCTCTACATGATAAACAAAAATGAATGGATAAAGAAAAGACTGTAAATCTTGTTCCAGCCACCAAGAACATTATAATCTTATGAATGAACCTAGTTCTCTTGTGTCCCAGGAGTCTGCAGGGACTGATTTATAAATGAACTAGTAATGCATTGATCTCTGCTCATTACTTTTTCAATAAATCTCTTTTGGTGAGTTATCTGCATGCTATGCCCAGAAAGTCACCTATCCCTATCTAGAATCTGGCTCCTTCTACAATGAAGCAGCCAACATCCTGAAATAATGTACGACTATAGATCTTTCTGTCCTTGGAATAAATAATCCCCAAATCTCTTTACAGATTTGCTCATTATTTCCACTCCAGCAAGAAGATAATTTAGTTGGCATCAGACATTTGAGGCTATGTTAAATATATTTTATGTATTTAGTGCAATGTATTTAAGACACATTTCTGAAATGAATTATGAAGGACTTAGCAGATTTTAAATTTAAAACACCATTATTTCACAATTATACAAATGTAAAACAGAAAGGGTTAAAAATCTGGTATGGTGACATATCCCAACATTCCTTTGACAAGGCTGAAGTAGGAGAACTATAATTTTAAGGCGAGCCTGGCTTAAACAGCCAAACATCAAAACAAAACAAGGCAAGAAAATATCAAGAAGTAGATGTGCTTGTTCTGCTTGTTCTGTGGGGCCCTCTCATTTACCTGCTGACTCAAGGCTACTATTCAACACATCACATGAACTCATGTAAACAGGTAAGGATGACCTCTCAACTAACTGGCATAGAACAAAAAGGGAGGAATGTTAGCATTCTGGAGAACAACGCATCAATTACTCTGTATCCGATTCTACAAAATTGTTTACTTTTTTATATACATGAAAAGTCTGAAAAATGTTACCTTGCAACACCCTCTAGCTCGGGGTGCTTCTTCCCTCCCCCAATTCACATTATACCACACTGCATTCTCTCAGTCAATACAGGGGTTTGGTAAATAGCCCTTAATGCCTTTGTTTTCTCTTTACCCCCCTCCCGCCCCCCTGTGTAGTTCCAGGATAGCCTTAGGGTCTTATTCACTGACTGCTTGTGTGATTGTTGGCAGGTAGGCTGAGCCAGGCTAGGACACTGGGCGCAAAACAGGTCTACATCCCAGGAAAGCTTAGGGGTTAGAAACTCCACTAGACTATGAAGGCTTTCTTTCCCTCCAGAGCCCTATCATGACCACCTGTGGCTGTGATGCTGTCTCTCTTGATGCTCTCTTCATTCAAAGACCCATTAAGGCAACCTGTGCCTATGAGCTTAGAACTCTGCTACCTAGTAAAGTATTTCTAAAGGGAATTTTGTGTCAGCTGCTTTCTGTGAACACACAGTAATGCCTAATTTTTTTTCACGCATTCTACATTGTCATTTCAGAAGTCACTATAATAAATGTTTATTCAAAGACTTAGTAATGTACAAACATTTTAATCTAAAAATACATACTCTGGGGAATCAACCTAAACAAATAAAAGCAACCACTTGTAAATGGAAAAAGAGAAAAGTGTTTCTCAAACTGTTGTTTTTGCCAACAAAAAAAAAAAAACAAAAAAAATATCTTAAATATTTAAAAAGAAATATTTAACCCAGAAACTGTAACATACTGATTTACCATAATACAGTACAATGTTTAAAAAGGTATGGTAGATTTTTATGTTCATCCTAAAAGCAAGAAAGCAAGTATATTAATGAAAAGTATTTTTTGTGAACAGATTTATGAAAGCTTTAGTCTATTTCTTTGTGTCTTTGTATTTTCTAAGTTAAGCACAGTAAATATAATCTACTTCTAGAATTAAATTTTAAAATTTTGTGCCAAAGTTTAATAATTTAAATGAAGTTGTTCAGAGTAATGTATTCATTTCAAAAATGTTTGAAATGCACAAACATCCACTGCTTACAAATTTAAATATTCTATCTAAATAATTATTTTTAGATTAAAATTCCACTTATAAATCTTCCTCACTAACTTGAAAAAAATGTTTTTTTATGCTTGTTTTGTTGTCTAGTTTGGCTATGTAGAAACATCTTTATTCAAAGAATTTTGTTAGTCTGGTTATGATGTCAGAAAAAGTACAATTTTATCTTCATTTTAATAGAAATGTCTTATAAAATTCATGGTCTGTTCATTCCATTATTAAGGCTCACAAGACTCAAATGAACTGAGGCTCGCAATTCTCAGTTTTCCACCTTTTTTCTAGTATATAACTAGAAAGTATATGCCATCAGATATTAAATTCTACCCTTTAAGCATCCCAGAGAGCTCTGTAAATGTGTGAAGATTCCCTATATGTATATTTTAATGCAAATTTCTGTGACAATTTTATGAACAGCTGTAGAGTTCAAAAAAAGTGCATTTCTTAATTCATCCTATCTATATGCAAAGTCACGGAAAATATCAGATGTTATATGCTATAGCTTGCTTCAGCAGAGTATAACCATCTGTATTTATGGCACACAGTACCCCTCTTTCCCAAGCCCTTCCTAAACCTAAAGAGAAAAGATAGTTGCCCTGCCAGTACCAAAGAATCTTCTTCTGGATAAAATAAAGACATCATCTCAAATGCAAAGCAATAAGTTGCTTCAAGCAGAAGGAGATTATGGCTGATCAACTGCAGAAAATTGCAAGAGACAGAAATGAATTTACACTTCACTTCGGGCCCCAAATAACAGTGTAACTGGGTCTCAGACTGGAAATCAGCTATGTGTATGTTCTGAAACAAAAGGGGACATGCAAGTAAGCATGAGCAAGTCACTCAATCTCTGAGGTCCTAACAAAATAAAAAGGGGAACCCAACAATAATCTATCATGCTATTCAGTTCTATATTTCATGGCAGTGGATAAAATCTCTGAACTCCTAAGCTAGCCTTAACTAGGGAATGGTGTGTGCATATTGATAACAAGGATTCAATGTGAAAGGGAGGAATGGTGTGGTGGAAGAACTCTGTCCTCTGGTAAGACAGTGAAGAAGTGACAAGGAGAAAATACATTAAAAAATAAACTCATTTTTAGAAAGAAAATGTGCCATTGACAAACATCATTTTCCTTCTTTTATTGAATTTACTTTCAATTTAATAATTACAAAAATAATGCTTATTTCTCAAAAGTACTTATGAAGAGGGCCCAAGGCTGCTGGTATTGATAAATTTCTTCTGAACTAGGACCTGATAAAAAGAAATATGTTTCCAGGGACAGCTAGCCATGGTGGACCCTACATGAGGCTATCAAATTTATTATGCCCAAAAGATTTACTTTGATGAGGATTAAGGTTGTAGAATTTCATGGAAGAAAATAAGGCTAGATGAATCCATGCTAAAATGTATGCAAGTGAGGTTGTTAGTATACCGCATAGAGGCAAATATCTCCAATCTGACAAATAGCTTGTTGTCTATGGTTTCAGTAATTGTTTTTTGTGGAAAGTATAACTTTTCTATGTGTAATATGTTAGGAAAAATAATAAATATTCATGGTTCAGAAAGTTAAGAGCTGCCATTTGATAATATATATACACAAATTAAAATAAAAGCAATTTACAGTGACTAACAGGAAGTGAGTTACACAACTTCTCAAATCTTGGAATCAAATTAAGCATCATCACTCTCATTTACCACTACACATTGATTTTCATAAAAGGTTTATTGAATGACAAACACACCACAATGTATATTATTGTTAAAACAATTAAAACATTTAATATGTGAAAGGAAAAAGTCAAATTGGACTTATTTCTCAAAGATATGGTTAATGCAAAAAAAAAAAAAAACCCTAAGACTTTTCAAGAAGAATAAGGGACCTCATAGAAAGTATAAAAACATCATAGTTTTTTTAAGTGCATGTGTGCACTCACACACACACATACATACATGCACACACACACACACACACTCATATCCCTAACAAACACATTCATAAAAAATTCAGGAACACAATTCTGTTTAAAGAGCCTCCAACAAACAATAACCACAGCATAGCAAATTAAGAATACAATTAACCAATAATGTAGAAGATCTCTACAATGAAAACTACAAAATATTTACAAAATTATGCTGTAAGGTAGAAATACCCCTTCCCCAGGCATATGGTTAAGGAGCATTAATTCTGTGAAAACAGCAATGTTATCAAATATAATTTACAAATTGAACACAACAAAATTTCAATTATATTTCTCCTGAAAATAAAAAAAAATAAAACTCATGTAAAACACAGAAGACCTGGAACATACAAAGAAATAACTGAGTAAAATGAGCAATGCTAAAATTATCACAATAACCAACTTCAAATTATGCAACAATGCCCTAGGGAACACACAAAAACAGCAAGGTACTAACATATAGACCAATAGGATAGAAGAGATGACCCAGCAATAAATACATACAGTCAACAGTTTATCACCCTCAAAGTATTTATGAAATCAAGAGTATAGAGTGTTGCCAGAGCCAGCAGGAAAGTTAGAACCTGAAATGATGTCAACATATGTGCTATGCCTCACTGAGAAGATTCAACATGTGTTTAAGAAAAAAAAACACACCTGTTTTATATGTCATGCTCATAAAACATAAAATCCACATGTAGAAACTGTAACTGGATCCTTATCTCTCATTTTTCAAAGATAAACTAAAAAAATGATTGAGAGATCTAATGTAAGAATTTTGAAGGTACTATATAGAAAAGTAAGAGAAAATATCTATGTATAGGCATAGTCAGCCAGACATGGTAGTAATTGCTTTAACTGAATCATTCATGAAGGACAGGGAGACTGCTAAGTTGAAGAGCAAAAAGGCAAAATAACAAGACTCTTTCTCAAAAACAATGTACAGTTGAATTAGGTTTTGACTAGCTCAGGAAATAAAAACCAGGGTTGACCAACTAGAGTGTATCAAATTAATGACAGGATAGTAGAACTGGAGATACTAGGAAGGAAAACAAGAAGAAAAAAGAGAGCACAGCAGTAAAGGGCAACATGAATGAATAAGATCACCGCTTTTTATGCATTCATGAAAATGTCGAGCAAAAGTCTAGTTTGTGCTTGTAACACAATTAATATAACAAAGTAAAATGCAATTACTGGCAATGGTGTTCCATGACAGAATGCTTACCCAGCATGCTTCTTGTGTTCAGTTGAATTCCAAGCAAGAGAAAAAAAATTAACAACAAGAAAAACAACTCAAATGGCCTAATATCAAAACTGATGTTTAAAGCAACCTTATTGTGCATTTGATATTTGGCATGCATTACATATTGCAATTTATTTTAAATTTTAACATGTTCTATGTTACCCCCGAAAATTTGCTGATACATGCATTTCATACATTCTTGGCATAGCAAGGGTTTATTGATAAATGTGAATACTTTTAGTGTATATTTATTAATTGCATCTCTAGGCACATGTGTGAGTATGGAAACATGCAGAAACATGAAAAGTGTGCTGAATTTACCTAGAGCAACAGTTATAGACTATTGTGAACCTCCTGATGTGGGTTCTGGGATATGAATTTTGATTCTCCACAAGAACAGCAAGTAATCTTAAGGACTAAACTATTTCTCCAAAAAGTTAAATGTTAACACAATTCCTCTTGCAATCTGTACTTGTTCAACTTCTCTTTTACCGATCAATAGCCATTAACCTGTGCTCATAGATAAAAATCTGTCTTATAAGAGGAAATAAAGGCTGTAAACCTTAACTCTGTCATTAACTAGTTACAAATTCTCAGACAGAAGCATAAGGAAGTTTTACAATGATTAGAAATTAAAGAAGAATCAGGCTAGAAAAAATACACAAAATCATGAAGATCTGTCATATGAACAGAATAAGAAGGAACACTGAAAACTTGACTCCTCATGAAAAGGGTAGGTCAAGTGTCTTTCGATCCTTAACATCTTCATCTTGACTAAGAGAATACAAGAGGACCATTTACCATTCATGATGCCATTCCCTGACTTGAATCCTATACTGTGTAAGTAGACAAAATGAGCTGAGAAGTAACAATCATGCATTTCTCCATTCTTTTTGCCTACAAATACAATATGACTAGCTATTTTGAGCTCCTCCTACCTTGAATGGCCCTATGTATGGACTTTGTCCCTGAATTGTAAATCAAAATATACTTTCTCCATTGGGTTGCTTTTATCAATGTATTTTGTTGAAGCAAAAGTAAGAAACAAAGTCAGAATATGGTACCAGGAGTGGCGATGCTGCCATCTTACCACTCTAATTCATGCAATCAAGAGAATTGCCATGGACATTTAATAGGTCCATCTCCCAGGTGATTTTATATTCTGTCAACCTGTCCATTAACATTGAGTTCCATAAAGGATTATTTTGGCTCATGGTTTTTGGACCCTCAATCCCTGGTCCTTGGCTTTTTAATTCTGTGTCTGGGGAATTCTGAGCGGCAAAACAGAGATGGTAAGAGCATGTGGCACAGGCTACTCAAATAAATTTCAGACAAAAAGTAGGAGGGCAAAACAATTGTACTCCTAAAAACCACACACCTAGTGTCTCTCATCCTCCAAATAGACCTTATTTCCTAAAGCTCCCTGAACCTTATAAAATTATATTATTTGCTGGAAACAATTGAATTGTGAGTGGAGTGCTTGTATTCCAAATTCCATTTGTGAATGTCCTTAAAGAGTTAACTGATTATAAAATAATGGAGCGTGGAGAAACAAGAGCATTCAATGTCACTCAACAGTGAAATCTTACTTAAATCCATCATATGCTATGCTTAGCTGGTATATTTGTTTCCAATTCATGCAAAACTTGCATTTAACTCACCTCAGGTTTTCTTCTCAAAAATTTTGTTTATCTGGGTAAAATCATAATCCCTTTAAGTTTTTTACATATAGCAGCCTCAATCATTTTTTCAGCTAAGAGGCATTTTCTTACACAGGAATTAGGGAAATCAGTATAGAATAACCTTATAGCCAAAGTACTTGAAACACATGGAAACTATGTAACTTCAAATGCTTGGAGAGTGAACATCCCCATTCACTGCAATGAGGCTGTGCAGCCAGATGTTGGTAAGTAGTTTTATAGAAGAAAACATGGTGAATATTTTGCAGTCAATTTAAGTTTACACAAATCGTCTCAAGAACTAAACTAAACATCACAGCACCAAAATAGATGAAGAAAATAAATAGTAAATAGATAAGGCTGTCTATTGACAAAAATGTGTAGGACCAAGTATGAATTGGGTTAGATTTGGACTAAAGTTTATAATTTATTTCTCTTAGGATACATTTTATAAAATTATTATTTATAAACATAAATGTTATATATATATATGCTTGTGTGGATAATAACATGAATATAACACTTTTATTCACAATACTCAAAATATTAAAGTACCTGAAATATCTTCTGTCAAGTGAGAGGTATAGAATAGCATATCAAAGAAATATAATATTATTTGCTGCAAACATAAATAGCTATCAAACTATGAAAATGGGGTATGAAGAATTTAAATACATACAGAAAGCAAAAATTCAATGCTTATTTTTCTATTATTTAATATTCAGGAAAAAGACTGGAAAAAGCAAAAATATCAGCTCCAATGAGTACATCTACAGAACACTACCATGCCTAAAGGAGGAATTGTGAAAAGATAAAAGAAAGATTATACAATCCAGAAGATCAAGAAATCTGTTATGAAATTGTGTTTTCTATTAGTGTTAGGAGTTTTATGTTAAGTCTCACCAATGTAAATGCCTAAATCTCAGTTGAACAAAGACAACAACAATAGACATGTCTAAGTGAACTAGGGAATGACCATGAGGTCTCAATCCTCACAAAAACAGCAGGCAACTAAAGAATGCTAATAGTGGAAAATATTCCTGGGATGAGCACTCCATCATTTCTTCAATACTAAATGGTCAGACCTGTAAACATCACTACAAGATCACATTATACAGACTGAGCAGGTTACATGTAGAAATTTGCATGTATACATACACATACACACAAATGCACACACATACAAATACATATGGACATATGTACGTACAGCAGAATGAAAAATGTTAATCAAAGAAGAGACTGTGAATTGAAAGAGAACAAGAAGAAGTTTATGGGAAGATTTAGAGGGAGGAGAGAGAGGAGGAATATATAAAATTATAGTGTAATCTCAAAGATAAAATAAAATAAAAAGAGCAGTGGATACAGTTATTAGGAAAGAACAAATTTGAATATGAAAGCATAGGACTGTTAGGACAGTCCAGCTATTCTGCAGCTGCAGTGATGGTCTACATTACCATTGGTACTGAAGCCCATTGGACCTAACACTTCAAGAATGAACCCTAATGTGAGTTATGAGGTGATCAGATGGATTCACTTATATAAACAGACCAAACTGGTGAGGGATGTGGGGTACAGAGAAAGCTTATAATATTAAAAGACATGAATAAATACAAAGAACAAATAGCAAATCAAGAAAATGAAGCACAAATTTAGTCTGGGACTTGGTATTAATCCCAGTGTGACAATGACTAAGGGATCTAACACAGACCGTCTAAAATTGTAAAATTCCCATCACCTGAACTCTGGGAACCTGAGCTACCTTTTGTCCCTTAGGTACCACACAAACGTTGGTTTTCTTCATTTACCTTTCATTGATTCTATGTTTGCTCTTTATCTTTCTATCAAAACATTGTGTCAACTGCTGAGTTTTCATTTCCAGAATCGTTACGGGTCTATTTCCTTTCTCTACAGACACAGTATGAAATGCTCCTTAAGAATATTTGTCTAAATTTAACTTGCATGCTGCCCCTGACTACTAAACAACCTCAAGAAAACTATTGTTATTTTCATGATCTTTCTTTTTGTCACCTGCAAAATAAGTGTAATTGCAATATCTTTCTTATAGGAATATTAAGAATATTTATCTTAATCATTACTTGACAAATACTTCATATGCTTCTTAGAAAACAGTAGACACTAGAAAAATGTTAAACATTATTACAATATGTCATTTAATTTATACATACTTTTCTTATTAAAGAGATTAAATTTTTTGAGACAATGTTAATTACATCTCAAAGTAGCCTTGAACTCATTCTGAGGTGAGAATAACATTGGACGTTTGAATATTCTGACCCCATCTCAAGTGTTAGGACAGGAATGTACTGCCATGTTTCCAGGCTCACACAATTATGGGTATTAAACCCAGGACTTTGCACATGCTAAGGAAATCCTTTAGCAGGTAATCTACATGAGCTGAGGTGCAGTCAATGAAATAAAATATTTAAATTTGTGTATGCTCATTGTCTATTATAATGAAGAGACTATCATATGAATATCTAATTTATTTGGCCACATTATTTTTTTATCTTCTTTTTGTCTTCTGCTTCCTCCTGTTAGTCTTGTGACTATCTCCTAGATGATGTCTTCTCTACTTTCTTACTATATGTCCTCACCATCTCCTCTCTCTCTCTCTCTCTCTCTCTCTCTCTCTCTCTCTCTCTCTCTCTCTTTTTCTCTCTCTCTCTTTCTCCACACACACACACACACACACACACACACACACACACATATATCTTGTATGTATCTTTATAAGATATGTGGACTGAAAACAGCATGAGAGGACTGCTTTTTGGCCCCTTATTTGATTTAATTAATAAGGCAATCTTCAGTTATATATACTTTAAGAAGGAATCTTATATATTAATGTTAAAATTATTGTTTGACATTAATATTGGAGCAGTATATAGTGGCTTATGCCTAGAAAGCCAACACTCAGGAGGCTAAAGGACAAAGGTGTCATGACTGATGTCAACCTGCACTACATGACATGATAGTGAATAGATGAATAAGTACTCCCAGATAAATATTGAGAAAAGCCTTAGCTTGAATTTAAACATACAATGAGTGTTTGCTGATGCCTCTCCATGACATTGTTTATCAGAGGTCAAAATGAATACTTTAACAAGAGCTTCAAAGATAGATAGCTCTACATCAAAAGGTTAACTTTGCTTCTTTACTAGTTACCTTTGAGTTGGTTAAAATCTTGTACTTCCTTAAAAATGTTTAGTTCAGTTTGTGGATCAAGCAACTTACCGCATATTGAGAGTCTATGACCACAATTACCGCAGCTCAGGACTTTACACTGGGTTGTTTATTGTATGAAATATTAATAAAGGTAAGAAATTTATTCTTCCAAAGAACATGTTTAAATATAATTAGACCACAGAAGAATAAACCCTAGTATGTTCTTGTTATATTTCACAAATACATATCTAAATATTTTTAACATTTTAATACACTCAAAATATTCTCAGTATAATGAGATGTCAATTTTAAGTAATATAAATGATTAACTATATTATTTTAAGTAAAATGGATGGCTTTTGTTTAATTTTTTAATTCAGCTAAATTTTAGAAAACATTAAACTTCTTCAAAGAGTTTGTTTTGGAAAACTAGGAAATAGTTGTGATGAAGAGGATTAATTCTTCTCAGTAACCAGAAAAAAAGGTTTATTTGGCATACAATACCAGGTTTCAGTGCATCATTGAGAAATACCAAGGAAGGAAATCAATTGAAAGCATAGCACATTGATGATTAAGAGCAAAGAGAACAAATAAATCCTTGGTACATGCTTGTTACTAAATTTACCTGAACTATATAGTTCAAGGCTCAGGCATGATGAAATTGTGCCCACAGGGGGCTGGATCTTCCCTAATCATGCAGCCATAAAGACAATTCCCCAAAGAGATGTCTAGAGGCCACCCTAACCCAGAAGAATCTGGGTTATAGCAAGTTCATATTTAATTACTTTTGTTCTTAGATAACTATATCCTTATGAGGGAGAGAAAGAAAGACAGAAAGATTTGGTGGATGGGGGCTGTCTGGGCAGACTTTGGGGCACAAATACCAGAGTCAGAATATATTTTATTAAGAAAACTTATTTTCAAAAATACATAAAAATGAGTAGCATAGACACTAACGTAAAAAAATATCATAATGTTAAGAAAGCCAAATGATGTATCTACCTATGAATAAAGTCAAAGATCAAAGAGAAGTGGGAAGGATTGAACAGGCACTATCACCGTTAGCCCGAGTTTTAAAGAGCCATCTCACACGCTCATCCCTTCTACTCCATGCCGCAACAGCAGCAGCTGCCATTCAACACAGCACAAAATGAGCCTGATTTCCAGGTGGCCTCCATCACTGGAACAGCATTAAATTACTATTCAAATGTTCCAGGAAGTGTAACATTTCTCAAATAAGAGTCCTATACAACTGAAATTCTGCCGACACAACTAAGAAAGGAAGATTCAAAGCTGATATCTGCCAAGCGCCACAAGCATCCAGTACTCTGAGGTTCTCTAAATGAGCCAACTAATGATAACAAAGCTAATTTTATCTCAGCACCAGGGTAAAGGAAGATTTTCTATATGCTTTTGCTATTAACTGCTAGGATATTCAGAAACTATTTCCCATTAAGAGATAAGCACAATGAGAAAGGTAGGTTTTAATATACAACACGGAATGTGGAAATAAAACTAGATATAACAGAATTCCAGTATAATAGAATTTGCCACAGTCAACTTATTTGGTGAGGTTACAACTCAATTTCATATCCCTACTCTGCCAGCTCATAAAAACTTTCTGGAAAGCTCTTTGCCACTAAAACTTTTCATATCTGTTGCCAAGTAAATATGAATGATAAACATAAAATATTTTTTATTTTAATAATTTTTCCCATGCGTCCAAGGATAGTTCCTCATACACAAGCATGCAGATACATACAAGGAGCTTTGGACATTAAAGATGAATGGGCATCCTCATGAAACTCCAGGTTCTTGCTCTGGACCCTTCACCTTCCAAAGAGTCAGAAACTTAGGAACTTTAAAGACTGGCAATGAATCTCAGCAAAGAACAACCTGAATTTTAAAAGCTATCTAAGATATCTGAAGCATCCTTATACAGACTAGAGCCAAGCGGAAGCTGATGATATTGAATTGTAGGCCTACTCAGACCACAGTGCATATTCTATTAAAATGGCACAAAATCATAAGCTTGTAAAAGAATTACTGCATTTTTGATAACGTGTGTGTGTGTGTGTGTGTGTGTGTCTGTGTGTGTGGTCTGTGTGTCTGTGTGTCTAAGAAAGTAAAAGACCCAGTCTGGATCATAACTGACACAGATGGCTGAACCCTGATCCCCTCCTCCTCCACTAAATAATAGTAATGAGCCCAGTCTAGATCATAACTGACTCACAGACTGTTGACCCCAGATTCCCTCCTACTGCACTGAGCATTTTACCTCAGGACGAGATATTGTTCAATTATTCTCCTGAGTCCTGTATTAATCAACACAGGTCAAGAACCACGCAGCTCCAAATGCCACCAGTTACTCAAACCATCACTCCCAAATTCTTTATACTCTCATGCTTTGCCCTTTCCCAAGAAACTTCTGCTTACTTCTGTTTTACATCCCCTGCCCATATTGATGTTCTTCTATGTGACCCTGTGTAGCTTGCTGTGTCTCTTGCTCTGGGAACTGTGAGAATGGGATCTTATCCCTCTACACCTCGCCTGTCTCTTTTCACAGCTAATACTAACAATGATGTACACAAACACAAATTCCTTATTTTCTGTGTGTTTCCTCTTGTTTCATCAGCAGAAATTCACAATTGGGTTTCACCAATAAACCAGACACAGCATGTGTAGAAATATTATTCTTTTCCATTTCCTTTGGTACTACAACTTCTTTCAAAATTCCTTTGATAATCCAGGAAGAATATTTAGCTCTGTCTCTGTCATCACTATCACTTTCCCTTCTATAATCTGTCAAACTTAAAGATCTTTATCTTCCTTGAGATAAAACTTCAGCTCTCCAGCAACCAAAGTTCACCTAGCCAAGGGTGCCAGGAATCTCGCTGGTATAGCAACTTGTGTAGAGGAATAGGGAGGACATATCTTGCTCTTAGTGGACAGTGACTTTATTCACCTTTGAAACTCTAGTTGTCAAATAAAGAGAATTATACTGTGAAAAATGTTCATAGCACATCCTTGGGAAATAACACTGCATGACCCCTTTTCTTTAAGCAGCAGTCTTCTAAGATATCAGGCCTGCCCAGTCCTAGATGTTTTATTAACTAGAATCCATGTGAGTATCTTGTACAATACAACACAGAAAGAGCTATAGATTCTAAGTTCTAAACAGAGCTCAGGGGAATGTGCTCTCATTCCAAATGTGTTCTCCAATCGAATGCTCCACCCAGAAGAGGTTATCTGTGGTTGACAATTCTGTTTCTAAAACAATTTGGTCATTTGGATATTGAAGTGAGGCGTATAAACATGTTCATTCTCAGTCTCCATTGATTGGACAGTCAGAACACAATAGCATCAATGGGTTGTGGAGGGATATCTGAAAGTTAGTGTAGGCATATAGCTGCCAGGAAAAAGAAAACCTAATATAATGTCCCAGTACAAACTATACGGGTAGTAAAAGTACCAACATGTGATATGGGATTCACCTCTTTATGCTGTGAAAACCACTGGTGAATAAAGAAACTGCTTTGAGCCTATAGCAGAGATGGCAGAACAGAGGTAGAAGGGGGAAACTAAACTGAATGCTGGAAGAAATGGACAAGTAAGAGAAGCCATGGAAATGGCAATAGAGACAGATATGCCTGAACCTTGCCAGTAGGCAATGAGCATGGTGAAATATAAAATATTCGAAATTGGTTAAATTAAAATATAAAAGCTAGCCAATAAGAAGTTAGAGCGAATAGGCAAAGCAGTGATTTAATTAATACGGTTACTGTGTGATTATTTTAGGAGTTTGGGCTGCCGGGAAACAAACAAGCGGCCTCCTACTACAAACATACCTAAACCTCTACTATGTTGCTTAATATGAATGGGATTGCAACTTCTTCCAAAGCAGCATTTCTAATGGATACAGCATAAGCAAAAGCATGGGAGGAAGACCAAAGACTGTGGTGGAATTCATATTTATTCAATACCTGATGTGATAATTTGGTGGCATTGCAAGCAAATGCATTCTTTTATTTTCACTTAGAACAAAGTGCTGTCTGTGGATAACTCTAATATTTTGTACCATCAGGCTAAGTCTGCCTCAAGGTTTCAAAGTTGCTGATGTGGGAGTGATTTCTTATTAATAAAGAAACTGCCTCAGCCCTCATAGGACAGAAAATTAGGTAGGCGGAGTAGACAGAGGAGAATGCTGGGAAAAAGAAGCTGAGTAGGAGTCGCCATGGTTCTCCCGTTCCAGACAGACGCAGGTTAAGATCCTCTCTGGTAAGTAATGCTCCTGTATAGTAAAAAAATTACAGATTCACAGTAAAACAGATTCAGACACTGTTGCATGAATGTACGTAGGCTTGGGAGAGAGAAGAAAAAGAATATAAAGAATAAAGTTAATGTCTTAAAAAGAAAAAGGGTAAAGTCTTTAAAGAGACAGAGTACAGAAGTACAGATAGTTATAGATTAAGAGAAATAAAGAAAAATAAGCCACGTAAAAATGGAAAATTCACAGAGAGTCTGGATTATGTACATTGTGTTTTCTTTAAAGTTTTTGACTGTGAAGGAGCTAAGTACAGAGAGACATTTCATTGTATGGGCTGCCAAGCTAAACCAAAATGGATTTCATGAGGGTATTATGATTTCAGAATTTGGGTCTAAGGATATGATGCTTTGGAGAGGGTCTTCTTTTGTTTTTGCAGAGGATGAGACCCTGTGGATTGCATCTATTCCGATTTGGTATGATAGACCACGCCCTCCTGAAAGGTTGCTGTGGATACCCTCAAAAAATTGCTTCGCTCAATTGCCAACTGAGATGAAACTAGCATACAGGTTATACCATGAAAGACCTAATTAACGACGCCCCTATTCAGCAGGAAGCAGTTTGGAGAGAAAAACTACGCCCATGTTCCCAAATATTGTTTATAAATCTTCTTTTACATTTAAAGGGGGATATGATGTAGATATGAATAATTTGCATTGGTATGGATTTTATGGTCAATTTTGTTATATGTATATGTATTTTTGATCTTGATTAAGGTATTGTGATTGTGTAGTTCATTTAAAAATGTAATGTATAATTAGGAAATATAGGTTGTTAATGGATAATCATCGCTAATACTTAAGCTTGTAGTCATGTTAGATTTTCTAGATATATAGAGATATATTTCAGTTAGATAGGCATTCTTCATATCTTTCAAAGACTACAGAATATGGCATTTAAAATATTTTAATAACTTAGGACTTTTCATGACAAGGAGACACGTCTGCTCCTGGCAGCACCAGCTACTTCAAGAGGAAGATGGGCATCGAAGAGGATCCTTATGGAGTTTGATAGCCATTTGGGCAAGAAACTGCTCTTGCCTGGACTGTTGCATAAACTGGACACAGAGAACCCGCAGAGAGAGGACTGCTGAACTTGCCTAAAGGTGAGATGACCTTTTGGGGTTCCTGCTTCATGAAAGAGTCTGTGAGACATTCTGCAGGACACAGCAAAAAGTGACTGAACTGTCTTTGGAATTTCCTGCTTGATGAGAATGACTGCTGGATACTATGGGCCTGTAGGCCAAAGATGGATGCCCCATCGGTACAGAGGAACTTTGGGTGACTGTCCAGGCAGCGAGATGTCTCTGTCATTTTTAGAGTTTTCTTATTTCTTGTTTGATAGGTAATATTATATCCTTCTGGAGTCTTTGATGGAGTTGAAGAATGAATAGTTATAGTTTTCCTTAGTTATGATAAGAGATAAAATAGATATAAATATTGTAACTGTAATTCTTACTTGATAACTGTTTTGTTATATGTAATTTTACTATGTTAAAGTTAAAGCCTTTCTTTTTTGTTTAAACAGAAAAAGGGGAAATGATGTGGGAGTGATTTCTTATTAATAAAGAAACTGCCTCAGCCCTCATAGGACAGAAAATTAGGTAGGCGGAGTAGACAGAGGAGAATGCTGGGAAAAAGAAGCTGAGTAGGAGTCGCCATGGTTCTCCCGTTCCAGACAGACGCAGGTTAAGATCCTCTCTGGTAAGCCAGCTCATGGGCTACACAGAATATTAGAAATGGGTTAGAACAATATGTAAGAGCTAGCCAATAAGAAACTGGACCTAGCCGGGTCAGGCAGTGTTTGAAAGAATACAGTTTCCGTGTAATTATTTCGGGCATAACCTAGCCATGCGGGCGGCGGGGTGCTGGGGACGCAGCCCCGCCGTCCCTATTTCAACAAGTTGCAATGAAATGCTAGGTGTATAAGGCAACTTAAAGGGACAGGAGTCAGACCTTACGCTGACAGAACTCTGTAAGTGCACAGAGGGGCACAGCCTCTCTCCTATGGGGAACTGGGTAATCTGACAGGAAAATCTGGTTGTGACCCTTTATAAGGGCTAGAGTGAGGGACTCAGGAATGAGGAAACTGTTCCAGCCTTCTAGGACTCTGTGTGAATCTGCATTCTCTCCTCCCTAAATTGTTTCCCTAAGGGAGTCAGCTGTCTGGGGAGACAGGCTGTCTCAACAGGCAATATTTTCCGTTCTGGTCAATAATGTCTGAGCAAAATCATCTGTAATCTCATAGGAATCCTGTTTTGCAACCAAGCCACTCTATCATCAACCGTTCATATTCTTGGGCTCTTTGCTAGGCACTCTGATTTCTTTTTTATGGATCCATTGAGCAAGAAGAGGGACAGCAGCAGAAAGAGGCCAATAACCATTTGAAAATGAAATAAATAAGTTGAGGTCCCTATGAACTCATCTCTGGTGGAATTATTTTCCTGCTTGTGAGTCTTTACACTAAGACCCTTCTGAGGTGAACCCACACATTTCTTCCCTAAACTGCCCTCTCACCCATTCTACAATCTTGTTATAAGTCATTGAGCATCTAAGGAAACAGTGGACCATTGTTCTCCATTTGAAGTTCCTTCTCCTTTTACTCAGGGTGGAAAGTAGGTGTATTTTTGACTGGAATGATAATGTATTCCTGCCACCTTTTTGCTTTTGATATTCCAGTATTTAATACCTGAGGGTAGACTATTGCATTTCCCCATTTATTTAAGTAATACCATTCAAAGGAAGCAACTTTTCTCCTCCTTTGTAAGTGATCTTGAATGTTTAGGAAGGTAATAATCAAACAAACGGGGTCCATGTAGTTACATTTAAACTCTTCAATCCCTAATATTTCATAAGAGCTATGCAAAAGCTTTGAAAACAATACCACATTGCAACTCACAGATTCAAACCTTGAGTTTGCTTTGGTTTTCCAGCCCCATGAGGAGAACTGATATGATATTCTTATCATCTGGAAATAAAAACTCAAAACCCTAATTTTGCCTTGAATGTAATACTAATTCTTGCAAGCCCTCTCTTTAAATTTGAGCCATGTACTAAAGTTAAAAGAAATAAGCTCACCATACTGTCTTTTACTCTTATTTCATTCATCCAAGAATGAATGTTGATTAAGAGTGGTGACTATGATATCATGGTTATAATAGTTTTAATTCTGGCTGTGTCACTCACTAGATGTGTCCATGGGTAAATTATTAACCATTTCCAGTGTACTCTATTCACATTTTAAGCAAATGAAGGCAATAATATACATCTGTTAAGCAAAACTCCACAATTCCTTTTAGGACAGAAAGTAGCACAGAACAAACACAATGCAAGTTTAATGTTACATTTTCATTTAGACTATCAAGCCAGCAATGAGCCACATCTCATGGAAGTGCTTACCTAGACATCTAAGTTACCCTCTGGTTATAGCTCATTTGATTGATTGGTCCTTAAAGACTAGCTGGTAAGGATTGAATGTAAAGTATTCCCCATACACAGGCTCATGTATGTGAACACAAGTTCCCCAGAAGATGGTTGTGTTTTAGGAGGTGGTGGAAACTTGTGGACAATGAACTTTCCTGGAATGTGTAGGGCTGTGGTGGCTAGTTGCCCCATTTCTTATTTCTATCATTCATTGCCTTAATCTGCTGAGATGTCAGGTATCTGAGCCACATGCTCCCACCACCATAAACACTACCATACTGATTATAAAACAAAATATATTCTTCCTCCCATAAACTGCTTCTCATCTGGTGTATGGTCATAGCAACAAGAAGAAAAGCAAAAAGAGAAGGGGCACATCTCCATCTCTAGGCACTTATCTGAATGAAGTCAAATAGTTTCACATACAACCATTACAAGACTTATAATTAGAATCAGAGAACTATTGAACTGTTTACCATTTTTTTAGATTATTTATAATATTTATTTATTAAAGATTTCTGTCTCTTCCCCACCACCGCCTCCCATTTCCCTTTCCTCCCCCAATCAGGTCCCCCTCCCACGTCAACCCAAAGAGCAATCATGGTTCCCTGCCCTGTGGGAAGTCCAAGGACCACCCACCTCCATCCAGGTCTAGTAAGGTGAGCATCCAAACAGCCTAGGCTCCCACAAAGCCAGTACATGCAGTAGGATCAAAAACCCATTGTTCTTGAGTTCTCAGTAGTCCTCATTGTCCACTATGTTCAGCGAGTCCGGTTTTATCCCATGCTTTTTCAGACCCAGGCCAGCTGGCCTTGGCGAGTTCGGCTACCAAATTAATCTTGCTAAACTCTTAATGCTGCCTTCAGAATTGTTGGCATCTTCAGCAATTCCTCTTTCTGTTACAGTGAGAATTTTGCTATTAAGTCTGTTTTATTTTCAGTGTTCACAGAGCATCTACTAAGTGCCAGACTCTTCTATTCCATAACAGCAATAATGATTTATTAAAGTCAAGGTCTTTTTAAAACTTTTATTGTACTTATTTATTGTGCTGTGGTTCTGAGTGTTATAGATGATCTGATAAGATGTGTATGCTATGATGGTATGTGTATGTGGAACTCAGAAACAAGCTAGAGGAGTTAGTTTTATTACATGAGTTGTAAGTTCTCTCAATCTTGTTTGTAAGTGCCTGAGCTCTTATTCATTCTTCTGGCCTGAAAGCCATGTTATTAAGTAACATATAGTATTCAAAAATGTGAAGAGTAATCCAAGAGAGAGGGTAAGAAAGCTCTCTTTCAAATTTCCATCCAAACCCCATCTGCAAAAGTGACACGAGCAAAGATTCAAAGAACCAGAAATAGCTTTTAGTTTTCCTGTGGTAAAGTATTCCACACAGAAAGAAGAGCAAATAGAAATTTAAGACAGATCATGTTTGGGCTATTATGCAAGAGAAACAGGTAATGACCACCTGAATATAAAAAACTTGAAGAAAATATTTGTTTGTGTGCATGCATGTGCATGTATATATCTGTGTCTGTTTGTAGAGTAGGGGGAGAGTGAAAAAGTACACAAGTGAGTATACATGCCTAAAATGAAAAAAAAAAATTATTGGATGTCTTGGTGCCAGAGTTTTGTATTATAAACCATGCAATTACAGTGCTGTAGATGAAACTTCAATCCTCCGCATGAAGATCATGTGTTCTTACCTAGCAGAAGTCTTTATAGCCTTTGGTTCCTTCGGCTTTGTATGAAGAATGCATACAATGATCTGGCCAGTAAATGTGGAATAAGGTAAGAGATATCTTTTGATCCCATAGTCAACAAGTGTTGGTTTCAACCTGTCTGGTACTGCCTAAAGTATAATCCAGGGAATGAGTAAATGGAAGAAGGAGGATGGTGTCTGCTACAATGAGAACATGTTTGAAGCAGAAAGTTTATGGAAGAGGTAAATTTGAAAATTACACATTTTTAAGAAGTTGTATTGAACTGTATCTACTGGTACACAGCTGCATAAATAACTGTGGAAACATGAAACAGAAGGTAGAGATTTCCAGACAGGAAGGAAAAATGTCATTTGCAGTGTATTTTCCTTTTTAATACTTTGTGTCTCGTGTGGGAGGTCCTTCTGTCTATATGTTGCTTTTATTGTTTAATGAAAAATGAAATGTTTGGGCCTATAGCAGAGGATCAAACAGAGGGGAATAGAGCTAGGTGGGGAAAACTAAAATGGAATGTTGGGAGGAAGAAGGGCAGAGTCAGAGAGAGCAATGGAGCCACTGCAGACAGATGCTGGAAAATTTAGCCATTAAGCGACTGTCACATGGTGGTATACAGATTAATAGAAAGGTGTTAAATTAACATATAAGAGTTAGCCAATAAGAAGTTAGAGCTAATGGACCAAGCAGTGATTTAATGGATACAGTTTCTGTGTGATTGTTCTAGGTCTAAGCTAGCCAGACAACCAGGAACCAGCAATCAGCTCCCCTCATCCAACATGTGTCATTTCAACTGTTTTTAACAGTTAAGTTATTAGAAAATTTTGCCACCTAAAGCCTTTAGAAGATGCAAAAGACGGTGTCAAGTCAAAGTCGAAAAAAGTAATTTTCACATGGAAATTCTGTAAAGATTGGAACTGTTCTGTTTGATTCTCGAAGTAAGCCCATGTTGCCACGTCTTATTGATAAATGACATACTGGATTCTTCTAAAAATAAAGTATATGTTAAAGATACATGCACACACACACATACTACACACAAAAACACAAACATACATATTAAGCACATACACACACTTCATATACACACAGCAAAGACGTACATGTAACACACATACATACACACACTATACACATATGTATTACACACACTTAAACATGTACATACACATCAAACACATTTACATACATACAAAAACACATAAAACACAGACATGTACATATGCTTGCAGCACACACAAACACACACACACACACACACACACACACACACCTGCCCACAGTCTCATTTTATTTCAGCAGTCACTTTCAAATAGTCCTTGTATAGGTGACTCCTTCTCAATATGCGTAGACCTTCTCCTAAGAAGATAGCTTTAATTTTACAAAGAATGTGTCTTAGCAGAGGCTTAGATGACAAAGTCTGTGGTATAATTTATTGTATAAGCATATAGATATTAATTGACTCCTATATTTCCCTCTAATAAAGATTCCCTGAATAGCTGCCTTGGCTACAAATGCAGCACTGCACTACTTCCTGTCTAACAGTTTCCTTTGCTCTGCATGCACCATGCTGGGGGCTGGCTGTACCTCAGAAGCTGCAGAGTATGAGATGCAGCATGAGGCCTCAGAGCCAATTTTCACAGTTACTTTAGCTGATAATGCAAAAGAATATCAACGCTGCAAGTTCACATAAGAAAATGGCCCCTGCATTCCTTTGAATAAAGCTTTAGTAGGTGTAATGACAGTTCTTCTTTAAAGAGTAATTTTTTATTTACTTGTGTCTATGGGTGCATATGTGTGCATAATGTGTGGGTGCCTGCAGAGGCCAGAAGAGAATGTCATATTCCATGAAGCTGGAGTTACAGGTAGTTGTGAGCCATCCGACACAGTACTTGGAACTGAACTCAAGTCCTCTGGAGGAGTATATACACCCTTTTCCATCAAGCCATCTTTCCGGTCCCTAATGACAGGATCTTTTGAATGAGCTACATGCTCATTTAATAAAGACATGTTGCTTTGGAAATCACAGCTAAATGGAGTTTTGCCCAGACAATGTTGTGATATGGAGAGACATTAGTTTTTAGTAGAAGAACACACAGTTGAAGGCCGGCAAGTGATACTGAGGACTGTCACATATGATGATGAAAGCAGAAGATGAATTTGGTTTATAAAGAAAAGCTTATATAAGTTACCAGAAAAACCAAGATATGGCAGTGTAAGAATGTGACCTTAGATTGAGAATACCTTAACCCAAATATATACAGAAACCAAGAGCATTATTCGTAACAGAAGAAACGTTAAAAGCATCTTAAATATGTGTAGACTAACTGTATAGTTAGTCATACAATAAGTATATATAGCTATAAAAATCCATGATTTAGAACTATATTTAGTAAAGAAGGAATCTTGTGACAGTTATGGCCAAGAAAATAAATAGACATGAAAGTCCCCATACTCGTTCCATATACAGTAACAACAACAAGAAAAAAAAACACTTATCATAAAAGTACACCATATCTGGATATTGGAAGACAGTTTTCCACTAGGAGACTACACTGCCCCTTAGTTTATCAAGGTTGAAACTTTGAAATGTCTTTGTTTCATTTTGGTAACGTTTGCAAAGTGTTTCGAGGAGCATGATTGGGTGAAGTGTGTAGTTGTTTTTTACTTTGTTTACTATTACTTATGTGTACTACCTTACCAAAAAATAAAGATCTGAAAGATGAAAGAGAAATAAATTGAAAGGAATCGTCAGTAAAGTTGTACATAATGAAAGATCAGTAGTAGACCTGTTTATGATCAACTTTGCAGAGTTTTTCTGTTTGTTTGTTTTTTTGAGACAGGATTTCTCTGTGGTTTTGGAGCCTGTCCTGGAACTAGCTCTTCTAGACCAGGCTGGTCTCGAACTCACAGAGATCCGCCTGCCTCTGCCTCCTGAGTGCTGGGATTAAAGGCATGCGCCACCACCGCCCTATGATCAGCTTTGTAAAGCAGTAGCTGCAAGGGCAGCAAAAGTGCAAAAGTGGTCTTATCTGAAGTTTTATTATTATTAAATCAGAGAGAGCCTAACTATCTTACAACTACAGAAACCTTTGAGTGATTGAGAAATGGAATTCTCTAAGAAAGATTTTGCTGCTGATAAAGAAATATGTTATAAAATGTAAAAAACTGAAGATGGCATCAGTTATAATGTGACAGAATACAGCAGGAAAGAGCTGGATTGAGCTAAAGAGGCAAATATCAAGAATGGAATTGGGGGAAATTAGAAGCTGGCAGGTGAGAAAAGAAGAGGTAGATTGAAAGGTAAGTCTGACTCCCCCATGCATCAGTAAAAATGACTACATGACTTGAGCCATTAGGCTATCCATTTTTTATCTAAATTTTGAGAATTTTATACCTGAGCACTCTTTACAATATTTCTTCCTCCTGACTCGCTTGTCCAAATCTTCCTGTGCTCCTCAGTCATGCCCTCTTAAATTCATGACCTCTTCTTCTGTAGTTATTATTGTATGTGCACATGTATACACACATACCATATTTGTCTGTGTTGTGTACCACATACTAACCTCATTTATGTTGTTATTTTGTTCACATATTTAGACCTAACCACTTGGTCTAGAGTGACCAGTCAGAGAACTGGTCTCTGAAGGCGACTGACTTCCTCCCCTCAGCAGCCGTTGATTGCCTGTAGCTCTTTATTTAGAAGTCAGGCCTTGAAAAAATTTTAATGTGCTATCATATGTTATCTATCTAGTTTTCTGTGATCACAAAAAAAGAAAGTAGAAGCCAGAGCTATGGAAGGTCAATGCTGGAAAGCTCAAGAAGGAAATTATAAGACTGAAGGAAGCAACTGAGCTCCACTTAAACATTTTCCTGAAGACGGATGCTTAAAAGAAATCCCACACTAGCTCAGAATTGAGAGTAATAAATGGTTATTTATTTAGGGGTAGACTCACAAATCAGAATTCTCTGCTGGAACAGAGAACAGAAATCAAATCCCACAGCCAGAAGAGAGGCCAGATGCATGCTTTAGATCGGCATAAATAGTATAAGAGGCCACCCCCCCCCAGTGGGCAGGTAACTACTGGCTATAGTATTTCCTACAGCATTTTCCCAAAATCATGATATTTAGAACATAGGGAAGAGACATTGGTAACTAGACTGAAAATACCATCCACTATTACTAGATCTTTACCATTGAAGGGACAGTGCCATAAAAATAAGCATTTATATTATCATAATTGAATTTTTAAATTTTAAACTGTTATTTCATATTGCTTGATTTACTGCAAAAAATTTGCTTTCTGGCTTTAAAACCTTTTTTGAAAAATTAGTAATTAAAGTTATTTAAAAGATTATCAAGTAGATTACACATGTACAATAACTGCATAGGATTCTTACTAGCAAAGCCATGATATTTAGAGTTAAATTCTATAATCATACCAGAAAAACTGTTTCAAACAGGCAAATATCATCCATCACTTTTATTTGAAGAAAATAAAATATGAAACTGTGTATGTCTTCCCATTTTTATCAGTGTTTTAAATCAATGATAATGTTAACAATAAACATTAAATTATTACTGCTTGCCAATATCATAGTGACTTAGGTATGCTGGTTGGTTTTTGTCAATCTGACACAATAGTAGATATACCTGGGAAGAAGAAACTTCAGTTGAGAAAATGCCCCAACAAAATTGGACTATTGACAAATCAGTGAGTTACTTTATTTACTATTACTCACTTAGGGTGATGTCTTTGATGGTAATTTTACGTAACATCAAGTTCACAATCAAAATTAAATATCACACTAGCTGTCTGTGGTACATATACACAAAAGAACATTTTCCATTTTTGAGAAAGAAGGAAGATATGTTGGTTGCAAGAAATTTGATACAAAAATATAAAACCATGCCAAGTAAATTTCCATAACCAGAATGACCATAATAGTTTTTGCTTGTCTGTATTTCTAAATTTTATATAGATATACAAAATCATGTCTTGCATGTAGGACATGAATTTGGATACAAATATTCTGGAGAGAAAAGGGGATTACTGTATATTATATACACTTACTGAGCCAACAGTAAGATCATGTTACTTGCCTCTGAGTAAGAAATTCTATTCCCAGCACTTACACTGTATAAGAAAAATACTAACTTCAAGTCATCCTGTGATGTACATACATGTACCATAACATATGGTTCATACATACCTATACATATACATGAGATATATATGTTTAAAATTCTTATACAGTACTCTGCTTGATGAATATACACAATGAATATTTTCAAAAAGAAAAAGAAAAAAAAAAACAAGTCAAAAAACTGGGTTCAATAACTTTAGCCAACAGGAAAACACAAAGTAAAACAATATTAAGATTCCATTTCACCCCCCATGAGAACTGCAAACATCAAGGAAAACATTAGCAAATGCTGGTAAGGATCTGAGGTTAAAAAACTAAAGAATCCTTATACACTGTTGGTAGAAATGTGAACTAGAGTCACTATAACCAAATCAGTATGGTGATTTCTCAAAATAATTGAAAATAGAATTATGACCTTATTCAGCTCTACCACCCCTGGGTATTTACTAAAGACATAAAAGGCTAGGATACAGTAGAGATATCAGCATGCCTATGTACTGCTCACAGTAACCTAATTATGGGATTAGCTTAGATGCCTATAAACAGATAAACCATCTAAAGTATGTGGCTTCTGTACTTGTGCATTATTTATTTATACAGAAAAATAAAGACATTGTGTTTAAAAGAAAATAGATGTAAATAGATATTATCAGGTGAATTAAATAAGTCAAACTCTGAAAGACAGGTGAAATTTTTTTCTTTCATATCTGCAGACAAAAATATAGACATAAAGGAGAAGGCTGATTATTAGGGAAGAGGAAGGGGGCAGCAGGAAAGGAAGGAGGTACATGCAAAATTGTTATACTTTGCACTTTTATTTATTCATTAAGAACGTCACTTATGAATCTATGTATTTTGACCTATCCATTCTTTATTCTCCACTCCTTTTCTCCATATTTTCCCAGATCACCATCACATTCCTTCCCAACTTCAGATCCTTTTCCGTCTACACCTCGCTAAGTCTGATTAGTGCCACCAACATATATTAATGGAGCAGAGCCATCCACTGAAACATGGTCAACAATTCCACCAGGGGGCACACCCCTAAAGACAGGTGACTCTCCCTTCCTTGGCAACCATAAAATGCCAATAGCTCCTCAGGTAGGGCTGAGGTGAATGACGCTCCACCCCAGTTCATGCTGGAATCTTGATTGTCCTTCCGTTCTGCAGGTCTTAGTTACGTAACTACAATGGCTGTGAACTCATAGTGCAATACATCTGTCATGTCCAGACGGGAAGTCCTTCTGTATATGTGTTGCTTTTATTAGTTAATAAATAAAGCTGATTTTAGCCAATGGTTTAACAGAGCAAAGCTAGGTGGGAATTCCAAGCAGATAGAGGAGGAAGAAAGGCAGAGTCAGGGAGAAGCCATGTGCCTGCCACAGGAGACAGATGTTTCTTCTGCAGCTTGCCAAAAATTTGCCAGTAAGTCACAACCTCATGGAGATGCACAATCTAATGTAGATGGGTTAGTTTAGGATATAAAAGCTAGCTAGAAATATGCTTAAGCTACTGACCAAACTGTATTGCAAATAATATAGCTTCTGTGTGACTATTTTGGGTCGGAGCAACCAGGAATGAACGAACAGCCTCGGATAACATCCAAAAGACAACAAAACCCATTATTGTATATGATTAATATGCACTATTAAAGAGCATCCTAAGAAAAGAGAAATAATTATTGTTTCTCCTAATGACAATGAACAAGCCAAGAAGATTCTATGTATGAAAATAGAAAGACAGCAATATGCACCATTTCTTCAGGGTAGTGACCAGTAAGACAAGAGCAGATAATGAAACCAAAATTCACACAAACAACAAGAAGTTGAAGAATTGGGGGGAAAAGCCATGAATCTATAACTTCTTCATCAATAGGTATAGCAAGAAGTTAAATGAAAATAAAATCAAAGATTGTCAGAAATCATTTTAGTAGGAATGTGATTGATACAAACAATCTTAACTTGGAAGGGGAATACATTATTTTTCATGCCCATATTCTGAAGAGCATTTCCTGAGGGCTTAAAAGAATGGAATGGAAGATGGAAAATCTATAATTGAGAAAAATTCATATCCCACATGTGTAAGACAAATTAAAGGAAGTTGCCTAAGACATCGTTGCAGCTTTTCCATTCTGATGAAACTTCAAACTGCTTTCTTGGAAGCTGACAAGAAAGACAAGCAAGTTTCCACTGCTCATGAAATAAAAAGAAAATTTAACTAAGTCAATATTGATGAATTATGGAAAGCAAAGGCAAAATCAATGTGGATATCTGTCTCAATAGCATGCCTGAGACTCTCACTAAACACTTGTGCACTGGGCAAACACTTTATTGTCAATTTCTAGAGGTAGATCTCAGGAAGGACCATTGCAGCCAATACACTCAGTCTTAGCAAAGAGTTCAAATCTGCAAATCTTGTGTTCTTCAACTGAGAGCATCTAACCTGTCAAGCTGCTTGCTTTGGTTCCTAAACCTCAGACCCAAATTCTTTCTGCTTTGGATAAATGAGTGTTCACTGTCTAGCATAACTTTTTTTTAGCCACTGACATCTGAATGGGGAAGAAAGATGGAGGTTGACAGCAATAGTCAATGATTAAGAAAGAAGATTCCTTTAGTAAGGCCTCTTTCAAGGCTCATTGAAAATATTTTAGCTTTCTTCCTCCAACCTTGAAAAGGAAAGGATGTATGTGCACATATTAATGAATACACACACACACACACACACACACACACCACCACACTTACTCACTCCCACTTACACACAGCAGAATTTGTATTAAGTCGTTGGACTCCAAAGCATAATTTTTCAATTATTATTCCCTGTGTGTCAAAAGAAAGAACAAATAAATTTTGCTTCAAAAACAGGCAACCTCAGATGCCCAGCTGAGTCTGAAAAGGAGCAAACAAGCAAGATTTTATTTCACTCAAAAGCCAAAGACTTCTTTATAATGTATCAGTGCAAATGGTACTTAGTAATTTACTTTTCTAAAGACTAGCAGACGGGAATTCACATAATTTTATTCTATGAGAGATAGAACTGATTGCCCATCAAAGAATATGAAAAGCATTATTGTTGTTCAAAAAATTATAATCATTCAGAAACATCATGTATGCTAATTCAATAGATTATGCCAGATAAATACGAACAGGAGGTATTCTACTTCCTTCTCTCAGGAATAATTGACTGTCTTATACCATGTTACGTAGAGAAGACTTTTTTGTGTTTTCTGTGGACTGCTTTGTCTTGCCATCCTTAGTGTTCCATGAACCCTGTCAGCAGATGATCAAAAGAACTTTGCTTTTGCTCCTCCAAAGCTCATAATTGTATGAGGAATAATGCATATTTAGGAAGCATGCAGAGCAATTTTGTATTATATGTATATATATATATTTATGTAATATATATGTATATATATGGATAATGAGAACTCATGATGTAGTCAGTATATGATTTAACACACAGATCTCTTTAAAATGACCATAGCTAATAAGTTTAAATTCTGCAAAAATGTTCAATAAATCAATGACTTGTTACAAAATAATTGGGTAAAACTGAATATTTCATATTTTGGTTATAACTTTTAAAACGCTACAACTGAATTGAATTAAAGAAAATGCATGGTTTTGCCTGAAAAGCTAATCTACTGCATCTGTCAAGTTGGTAAACATTAACGACTTACTCCTTCGTACCACAGTATTATTTCACTCCTTGTTCAATCGATGAAAGCACTGTATTTGGGTACCATTTACTTAAAAATTATCTTCACGTATTGGTTATTTCTTTTGGAAAGCATGTGACACTTTTCATCTCTGTTGCTGTGATAAATGTAAATCAAGACAAATCTGCCAAAAACAAATCAAAAAATAAATGGTTTATTTTGTCTTACCATTCCAGTGAAGACAAGGCATAACATCAGTCAGGAAAGGCATAAAAACAAGACCAGGAAGCTGGCAAAGCAATGCACAGGAAATAAACAAAGATAGCAGGAAGTGGAGCCAGGACGTAAAACCTCAGATGGATCCCCAGTAACATATTCCCTCCAGCAAGGCTCTACCTCCTAAAGCATCTGTAGCTGTTTCAAACACCATCTGAACCAACTGGAAACCAAAAGTATAAATACATGAGTCTACAGGGGACATTCCTTATCAAAGCCACCACACTTGGACTCCTTTATTAAGATTCATTCTAAGTTATTCATTATTAGAATTTGAGAGGCATAATGAGAATTCTGTGGGAAAGCAATTGTGCACTGGATAGGCATTGAGATCTTTAGCATGAATGTAATAAAGAAGTAAGTACTGAGGGTTCTTACTGTGACTGAAATCAAAATAAAATAAATGATGAAATGGCAACAGAGAAAGGATTTCCTCACCAGGTGCTGTGTGAATACAGAAACACACAGTAATTTTTTAACTGCCTATTTTCTGAAACAATTGGACAACTTCTCCAGGAATGACATTAAGACAAAGAATTTATAACACAAATCGTTAAGCCATAAGCATCTTTATTAAAAAGCTTCCCATTGGTGGCCCAATCAAAAGCAGCTGGTTTAACTGCTGGATAGCAATAGAAAATAAAATAAAATTTCTTTGGTAATCAAAACAAATTTTTTCATATTTGTAACAAGTCTTTCATATTATTATCTAAATCATCCAAAGGTAAACAAATCAGCTTAATTAATGCTGGCAATTTGGCTCTGACAAAAATCCAATCAGGTGTCTGCTTTACAAATGTTCTGAATGCTGTAGACATAGAGCAAGTCTATTCTGTGTGATTCTCGTGTACTCTGTATGATTCTCCAAGCTTTATTTCTATTATTTGCATGTGTGTGTGTGTGCACATGTCTGTAGGTGTGATGGGATGGTGCACATGCCACAGTTTAAGTGTAGTAGTCAGAGAACAACTGACTGACAGGTCTGAGTTCTCTCCATGAACCATGTGAGTCCTGGGGAAACAAAGCCACATCCTGCCTTGGCAGCAAATGTTTTTCCCCGTTAAACTATCTCACTAGCATCCTTTTCACACCGTAGACCTTAGAACTGTGAGACTGACTTATCTTTTGAAGTCTTTAAATATATATTAACTTAGCAGCAGTATGATACCTTTTATAGAAAGAATACTGACACCTACTTGTACCAGGAAACAGAACTGACTAATTTATATAAGTGTAAATGAGAATCAGAAAGACTTTTGCTGCTCATGAAAAGAGAAAATTGTTTTCTTATTTTCTATGCATGTCTAAGAAAATAAACTTGCAGGAAGTTATCTTTTTACCAGTTCATTATTTGATCATAATTTTTGCCCAATACACCAGCTTTTTTCTGCCCTAGAGAATTTATTGCCTGAATTACTTTTAGAACAAGCTTCAGTGTCCAGTGAGGAAGTAACTATTGGGATTTCTAAAGTTTGAGAAACAGACTCATTAGATCAAGACTTCTCTGTCTTTCTTCAGCTCACCACACCCCTTAGGGGCAAGCACACCCCCATCAGACAGAGTGAAATTGTAAGTGCATGAGGCTGATCTTTTCTGGCTTCTGTTTCTAGGCTCATTATTAACAGTAACTACCACAGGGTGTTCTTCCATTCAACATGAGAGCAGAGAGATGCAGGGTCCAAACTCAGCTAACATAGATATAGGAAAAAATAATATGTTCAGTGTATATCTTCCTGGATACTAACCTCTCATGTTCACTGCTATGGAGTTTATCTGGGGGATTCTTGGTGGACTTCCTGCTTGGAATATATTTTCATGGTGGATGCTATAAATTAATAACAACAGAGAAAGATAGCACCTCCAGGGAAGAGCTTCTTCTGAGTTGCCAGAGGAAAAAGTAATTCTGATGCTAACATAGAATGTATTGATCAGATTTGTGCTCTGGTTAAGCCCTATAGGCTTCAATCTGGCTTTTAAGAAGAAAAAGCAATGATTCCAAAAGGAGTGACATGGTGAGAAGTTTCTTCAGAGGCCACAAACATGCGATGATCCTAATGTAACTTGGGCACTAGGGCGGCCCTTAGCATGTAGAATTAAGCCAAAAGCCTTGTAAGACTCAGCTGTGACACTGATGGCTGATATGTCTCAGCTGGAGCAAGAATGGAAGCTGCTTCCAGGAGAATAGGGGACTGCAGAGTAGAGGAGATCCTGGAGTGTCCAGAACACAAAGCTCCATTAGAGACAGGAGCTGAAACAATATAGTGAAGGTAAGGAAGACAGGTTTGTTCTTAGAGACAACAAAAGAAACAAGGAACTACTCCAGTCATAGTTGGTAAGGAAACAGATCTCACTATAGCAACATAGCCATATCCCATTCAAATAAAACATGATCACTGATGTTTATTTGTTTTTATTTGGCTTCCAATTAATCTCCCCATGTTCAGAAAAGCAACCTAAGGTGTTATTCAGCCTCTTCTTCTCATATGTTTGTATTCAGGTGGAAAAGCATGAATGCATATAATACACACACGAGAGAGAGAGAGAGAGAGAGAGAGAGAGAGAGAGAGAGAGAGAGAGAGACTTTAGATTCCCAGATATCTGCCATTCATACTTGTTTAGCATTGTAAGTAAAACTGGTATAGATTGCTAACAAAGGAAGAAAATTGTTTTGTTTGTTGCAGGAGTATTAAATGGATAAATGTTGTTAATACCAAGACAAAGGACTATATCCAATTTCTATAAGAGATATCTCATACACTTCAGGATAGGAGGAGAAAGCAGAGATATTTTGGGGTGTGCTCTTGAAAACTAGTTTCTGTTAAGGGAAAAGAGGATAGGGAACTTGGTTAATGATTTTCCATGTGTAATGATTTTCCATGTGTAATATAAATTTATTATTTTACTAATAACGTTAATATACTTGAGTTGGTCACAGTATAACAAAAGTAAAACATGGAGTTCCTAAAGCAATGTGTATGGAAACAAAGAGATATCTTATCAGACCATCAGAGTGAAAAGAAAGTCAAATACAGGATTGGAAGGCCTCACAGTTGTCATTCTCTCTGATTTCTGTTGTATGATTCATTTCATTTTTACATAAGTGTATATGTGTATAACTGAAGGTACTTATAGGTAGCAGCAGCTGGCATCAGACAACCTGGAGCTGGAGTTACATGTGGTATTTATTTAGAATTGAATGGCTGTGGGACCTTGCGGGACAGAAACCTCTGTCAATAGTTAGCAGTACACATTCACTCACCAGTCACTCTGTGTTTTGTGACTGGATGTTATGTGAGGATCTGCATTAAGCACTTGCTTACTTGACTTCCCCATTGGGACAAACTCTATCCTGGACTGTGAGCTAAAGGGAAGCTTTTCTTCCTTATGTTGCTTTAGTGAAAATATTGTATCACAACAAGAGAAAAAGAAACAAATACATTGTATTGCTAAATGGGTCAAGCAATAGGAAATATGTGAGTCTGGCTGTAAAAGACAGATCTAGAGAATACTATACAATCAGTCACGTGCTTCCTTGCCCCTCTGAAGGGCAATGCTCTGAGGCATTGTTCAAGATGTCAGCTAGGCCCCGGAAGCATTTTCTTAGAGTACCCAGGTCTTTTGAATTTATTTCTCTTATTTTCTATGACAAGAAAATGAGAATAGTTCTCAGCATGGCATTTTGTTGATTAAATCGGGCTTCCACAGCCATGCAAGTAAAAAATATTTCCCCCCTCAGAGCACCTTTAATCGCCTATCATTCATGTTTAAGGAGAGAAATAAAAGAGAGAGAGAAATAAAACTACATTGTGTAAAAGGAAGATAAAACCCCATTGTGTTCAAGTGTCTCAAGCATAAAGCCTTCAGAAATCCACTGTCATCTAACAGTCTGGCTTTATAGATATAAACCTTCCCTGTTTGCAAAGCAATTAACTCTTTCAGACCTCTAAGGAGAGGACAGTCCTGTTTATAACTCATGTTGTGGATTCTGCTTGAGGTTTTTGGGGCTATCATACATCCAATTACCCCTCTGGAGTTGTGTTATATCTTCAGGAAGGTTTTTGATGCTTTATCACATTTTATTCAAAGAAAATGTGATAATGTACTGTAAATATTTGGGTGTTTCACAGTGATAGCATCTCTCTGGCTGCAGCAAATGGCTTTGGCAAGCTTCCCTACACAATAACCGTACACTACCACAGTACCAAGGGCAACTGAACAAGAATTTTCCAGTTCAGTAATAAACCCCATCTATTGCTGGGACTCTCAAAGACTATATATAAATAAAACAATCCCTTTAGACTACTAAGTGTGTTCTTATTACAAGTTAATGCCACATCAGCCAAGAGATAGTTGGGAAAATAGATTTTGTTCTACTAATTAGCACATAGGATTCAGTGTCATAAAGGCTCTAAAATCACAGCTAACTTTTTTATTTTGTCCTTGTGCGACTTTGGCCAGTCTACTCTCCATGGTTGTTTTATTGCTTATAAAACAAGCCGATTGAAACTTTCCTCAGATAATTCTTTGAAAATCTGGAAGAAAAATTCTCAATATGTCTTAAATATTATAAATTATATATATATATATATATGATATTGACAAACCTTTTGATGGCAATGATCCAATAACTCTAGTCCGGGATTATCCCTGGAGAAACAGAATTGAAACCTGAGTCATGGCATCATCTGATTAGCTAAAATATGAGACTTCTCAAGAAAACAACTTGAAGGTGGCTTTATATATTTAGTAGAGCAAGACCAAGAGTCCTGGTTCTTACTGATAGTAGACCTACCTTAAAGATAAAGGGGGAAATCAGAAAGTCTGTTCTGATAATATTGAGCACATATGTCAGATCTTTAGAATGAACTTTGTTCAAATGAAGAGAGTGGTAAATGTTATCACTTAGGATTGTTGGGATAAGGGGAAGAATTAGATCAAACATTCTAAGAGAAAATAACTATTTTGAACGTATTATTTTGAATGTATTATTTTCAATTAAAAAGAGATGTCATCTCCCAGCAATATATGAGTGTAAGAGAACTGATTGAATTATAATGGATAATAATGATGTATAATGAGCACAACTAGACTTGTGTGTACACACGTACAAACACATGCAACCATGTAATCCAAGTCTAAAATAGCCTTAGATTTCTCCCACTCACCAGTAACACAGAAGACGGTGTCTTATTTCTTATAGATCAAGAATCTCCAGTCACACAGCCACATCTGTGTCAATAAACTTAGCTCTGAAGAAATCTTAAGGAGGGAAGTGATAAACAGAATCTCTGACACCATACCTCAGGTCAAGTCTCCACTCCACTCCTCATTGTCAGTTTGACATTTCATCTCAAACCCAGTTTCAGTTTCCTCACCTGTACAACACAACATNCATTCTCAAGTGGCTACTTTGACTAGGTATGACTCATCTTAAGAGCACTCAGAATAATATGGGACATAAAGTAATAAATCTTCCAAATTTGTTTCTTTCATGTTTCTTTCTTATCTTTTCCTTGTCCCTTTATATTATCATCTCCATAACACATAGTTTACCCTTAAAACACAGCTACCAGTAAAACACAATACTTATGACAGCCGGGCGATGGTGGCGCACGCCTTTAATCCCAGCACTCGGGAGGCAGAGGCAGGCGGATCTCTGTGAGTTCGAGACCAGCCTGGTCTACAGAGCTAGTTCCAGGACAGGCTCCAAAGCCACAGAGAAACCCTGTCTCGAAAAACCAAAAAAAAAAAAAAAAAAAAATACTTATGACATACTCTCTTCCAAACCTCTATAATATGTTTTCACCCAAAAACCCCAATGGCTTTCAGATAAGTTTTGAATAATAACCATGACAACATTCCTACTTAAGTTCTTGAGTTATTCCTTGCCCATGTCCAGATTTGTCATTACAATCACGATGTTGCCATGAGTGATAAACCATGGCAGTTTTGTATTTGAAAAGAACTCCAATTCAGGTGTCTGGCATAATATGGATATTATATTAGTGGGCGGCTTTTTGTTTTGTTTTTTGTTTGTTTGTTTGTTTTTTGTTTTTCAAGACAGGGTTTCTCTGTAGCTTTGGATCCTGTCCTGGAACTCACTCTGTAAACCAGGCTGGACTTGAACTCACAGTTATACAGCTGTCTCTACCTCCCAAGAGTTTGGATTAAAGGCATGTGTTACCACCTTCAAGTTTATTAGGCAGATTTTATGGTAATGACAATTTAGTAATCCCATATGAATTTTTCATTAGAGAACACAAGATTGGAAAATAAGGCAGGCCACCATCTTATTAGCAAAATAACTGGTTTCCTCTAATCTTATCTTCACTGTGAATACATTTTATCAAAAGAGATTCAGCTTTTCTAACATGGTCTCAATATATATGCACTTGCTGACATAACAGGCAGGTTGAATCCTGAAAACTAAGAAACACTCAAGACATCAGATGCTGGCTAAAAGGGTTGACAACTGATGAGTCTCTGTGCATATGTGCACGTGTGAGAGAGAACATGCATATGTCTGTGTGTGCACATATATATGGTGTTTGAAAGATATAATACACCCTCAGAACAATTCCAACACAACATTTCTGTGTAAAGTAAGGGGACCTTGCTCACAGAGCTGTAGGATCTACTTTGCCAACTGGATACTTGGCCCAAAGTAAATACATCAGAGATCAGATTTGACTAAAGAGCTGCCAAAGCACAGTTTATTTTTTAAAAAAAAAATAATAATCTATGCCACATAATAACAATTAAGAAACAGATTATTTGGGCCAATCAGACTTCCTTGTAAATTTGAACCAATAAAGCTTGAATCCATCAGTGACAGGAGGTAAAGTGGAAGCTGCTGTGAGGGAGAGTTTGGGTCATGGCAAGCTGCGCTAATTGCACATTAATCACCATAAAGTGTTTGATTGCTGAGAGGACTCACAGGACTCAGCGTTTATTACGCGCAAAGAAACATAGTTCAGCAATAGCAAGGGAAGGAGCTCCAGGGAGCTCGAATAGGCTGATTTCCTCTATCTCTTCTGGTTGTACAAGAAACTCTGTATCTTTAGGTTTTATCCTATAACTGATGTGCTTACAAAGCCCTTCAAGGAAACCCAAAGTCAACTCCTAATGGAAGTCTCTGAGAAGGAGGCATCTGATCATGTTACCACTGAAATAGTTCTGGCTCAAGTCATAAATCGAATTATTATTCCTATACAGTGCTGACAGACTTGCCTTTCCAGGCCGTGGATGCATGGTCACAGAGCATTATATGTTTTAGTTAAAACATTCCATACTGTTGGTCAAGGATCAGTAGCTCTGGAGAGAGGTAGGTGATCAATCAGATAATCTGAGGTTAAACCTTACCATGCCCAGATATAAACTATACTTGAGAAGAAACCCTGGATAGTCTACAAACCTGTTAAGTGGAAAGATGGGCAGAGATGGAAACTATGAGCCAAGAGGAATGATTGAAGACACTGGGACTGGAGAAGGCACAGTGTTTAGTCCTTTATCTTTAGTAATTAGTCAAATCTAGTTCCATTTTTGCTTTATTAAAACAAAGGGAAGCCAGGAATGTTAGCTCTCGGCTATAATCTCAGTAGTAGAGAGGCAGAGAAAGAGGCTTGCTATAGGTTTAAACCTTGTGTGATCTCCATACTGAAAATCTCCCTTTTTCTATTTTTTTTTTTTCATTTCAAATTTGCTGAGTCTATTTCCTGTTGCTAGAATTTGCATGGGTGTAAGGCCACCCATTGGAATATGGACAATCTACCAGCAACTGTATTCGTGATGTAAAATGACTTTTCATGTCTTAGTAGCAATTCTTTATCAATAGCTCCTTAGCTTCGGTTGGGACTTTGTGAGCCCCTTCCCATCTGGGATGGAATTTTGGTTGGCTGGATCTTCTGCAAATCATTTAGTCATAGCTGCTGTGAGTGGTGAGGGGTGTAAAAGGATTTGGAGAGAAGGGAGTGGGGTGGATTTTATCGAAACACAACATATACATGAAGGGTACCTTTAAATAACTAAAAATATTTTTAAAAATAAATCAGGGAGGGCCTGAAGAGATAGATGACTCAGCATTTAATACTAGCAACTCCTTTTTGCAGTGGACCTAGGCTTAGTTCCCAAAACTCACATGAGGTTGTTCACAATTGCATGTGATTCAAATTCTAGGCGGTTCAATGCTCTTTTCTGGTCTCCCAGGTATTATATGTATTAAATTCATGAAGGCATGTACATATATGAATATATAAAAATAAATAAGTATGTTTTTCAAAAAATAAAGTGAAATACAGTAAATGAAGTTGCTATCTGCTCCACAAAAAAAAAAAGAGAGCAAAATGCAATTTCTCAGGCATACATTTTAGATAAGAAAATTATGTCTCTCTATTCTCAATTTCTTTTTATAACGCTCATTTTAATATTACTATTTTGTGCAGATTCTTATGTATTGCTGGGTGGCTGAAAGTATCTCGTATCCAAGTATGACTTTAAATTTCTGATTCTCATACCTCTATATATTGAGTGTCATCTCAAAGGCATGTGCCATGCTGTAGTATGAATCTGATTGGTCTTAATAATAAAAAACCTGGAGTCAGGTATTAGGAGCTGAAAGCAGAGAAACAGAGCATTCAGCCACTAGTTCTTACCTTTACAAATTCCTCAGACCTAATTGGGTACCCTGTCTCTACAAATCCTCAGACCGAATGCTCTGGGCTTCTGTCCCCTCCACCTTCTTCTCTGCCCAGCCATATCACTCCTGTCTCTACCTCCCTAATGCTGGCAATAAAGATGTGAGCCATCACTGCCTGGCCTGTAGGGCTAACTAGTTTGACTAACTCAACACTCTGATCTTCAGGGAAGCTTTATTTTCACACAGCACAAAGAATCACCAGACCACCCTTCCTGGTTTGATGAGATGGTGGATGTTAAATATAATGCTAAGCAAGGACCTTACCAAATAAGTTGTTCCTCAGTGCTAAGTATTACTTTTTAAGATTTCATTTTTATTTTTATGTATATTATTTTATTTTATGTATATGTGTGTGGGCATGGAGGGAAAAAAAGGCATCCCCTGGAACTGAACTTGGGTCTTCTGCAAGAGCAAGATACATTCTGAGCAGTCTCTGCAGAATTTCTAAATAGTGTTTTAATTGTTAAATCATAATGGTAGACATTTATAAAATTCAAAGAACAATATTCTGAAAAGAAGTCATGGTAGTCCGTTACTTCACATTCCTTAAACTTTTAAGAACTCCTTAGAATTAAAAGACAAACTTCAAAATCTTAGATCACTACAATAGACAGAAGCAGAGAGGGGAGACCACAGGCATCTCTCAGCAATAGTTCCAAGAGAAAATCCTCAAACACTCGAACTGTGTTTTCCTGTGTCCATTTACCAATCTCAACAGTCAAGCAAATTAACATTTCCTACTTGATAAACTCTAGTCGAAACAGGGAAGCATGTGGAGTGTTACTAAAATTATCACTTTTTAAGTAGTCTTTTCACTTAAGCGGGAAAATCAATTAAGGTTTCTCTGGAAAGAAAAAAAGTATATAATTGATATGACAGAAAACATCTGTGATCCATTTAAATGTCAGTGGAAGGATGTTTCCCCTGGTTGAAGTTCCTTGATTTCTCTCTTCTGTGATAACTTCCCCTCCCATCTCGAAAAACCCCCAAATGCACCCACGTTTAATAATCTTCCTGATAGAAGGGCAAAGACCATCTAACCTTGCTCAGAGTAAATTACACTCTAAACCAAATTCTAAGTAATGAGATTGGCATACGCTCCTGTGGCACCTAGGGCTCTCTGAGTTTCAAGAGAGATGGTATCTATCCGCTCATGGAGATCAGCCTTTGCACTCTTGTATCAAATAGAAAACCAGTTGTGAAATGAACTCATTGAGCTCTCACGAATTAATCAGCTTCCCTTCGCATCAGTCTCCCATTTGTCTCACGCTTCCAAGATTTCTTCTGATGGCGCAATTAGAGAAGCTGACCTCTGTAATAAAAGTGTCAACTGTAGTCACTTCTCTCAAGTAAGAGGTTTCGATTACGAGGGGAGAAATGTAAGCGAGTCCTGCAGAGACTGTCTGGCAGGCCTTCCTAAGAGTCACTTTTCATGGGCCATTGTGAGGAGCACTAATTGGCTTTTCTGGTGTGTGCAGCTTTGGACTCTACAAGAACATAACATGGTATGTAAAAAATGTATTTGTCAATGTAAATGTCAAAGAGAATCCACAAAAGCAAATGGTTAAGAAGAGAGCTTAAATGCTGAATCCCAAATTGTCTTATATCTGAAATAAAAAAGGATGCAGAAAAACTTAATGCTGAATTATAAGTAGATAAATCCAAGACATAATATTTCTTCATTCTGCAGTTTATACCTTTTAAAGAATGTTGACATATTTTATTTAATACTTAAATATTAAATTTAATATTAAAATTTAATCATAATTTTAAATGAGATCTATTTTCTGCCAAAAACTGTAAAGGAAAATAGCTAAATGCAGCCAATAATGTCCATACCGCATACAATATGAAGTATGCTGCTTCTTCAAATAGCTCTATGCTATTAATTATTGGGTCCTTGCCTTTGATCAGAGTCCTACTAAGTATCGGGACATGAGAGGTACAGATGAAGTCTTTGTGAGTATATAACATAGGTAGACTGTACTCCAATTTACAGGAGTGTTTTGCTGTCCCTCTTACACCTTGCACACCTGGGTATTTTTCCACATTGAGGTCTTCTAAAACCTCACCAAAGGGCCAGCTAAGCTTCTTAGCTTTCTGTAGTCTTTCTTATCTAAATTATCCCTAACTTAACCCATAAGTGAACTCCACAATCATCCAAGATTGTATCAACAGTCCCATTTCTCAGCATCAGTTCTCTGCAACAGTTAGCCTTTTGTCGATATGATAAAGTGCCTGAAAAAAACTAACTGTAAGAAGGAACTATGACAACTTGTTCTTGTTGCTTGCATGTGTGGTGATTCCTGTCATGACAGGTGCATGTGGTGGAGAGAGCTTCTCAGCTTATAGTGACTAAGATCAAAAGTACATTCAGAGGTCTGCATTCCATTTGGCCCTGTATCTTAGAGGATCCACAGCTTCTCCGTTGTGACATGGGCACGTGACTAAGCCTTTATCGTGCAGTCTTTTGTCATAATTGAGATTCAAATTATAAAATTTGCTAACTCTCTAAAAAAATCAGCGTATCATCTTGAAAGAACATGCTTGTCATTGATTTAGTCATTGTGCTAAACTGTGAGGTGTCTGATACTGAGGTTGCCTCTCTGCACCATTCTGGATCCAGTCTCTCCGATGCACTGTTACATGAGACATCATAGCAGCTGCCAAAAAATGAACTCCCTATCAGTGTTTATAGTACTTTCTCAAGTCTTATCTAACACTAGTCTCAACACTATTTCATCAAGCTACATGGTATATTCAGCATGTGTGGGATACATATGGATGTTAAGTGTATATGTGCACTAGGTGTGCTCCTGTGTGTGCATGTAAATGTTTCTAAAACTTGTGCAGAGGCCAGAAGATGTCATTGGGTATCCACCTCTACCACTCTCTTCCTTGTTCCTTTTGAGTTAGAGTTTCTCACTTAATCCTATTTTATCTAAGTTGGTAGCCATTAAGCCTCATGTGGACATGTATGTCTGCCCTGCTCAGTACAGGTAGGCTAATGTTCAGCATGAATGTATAAAGTATAGAAAAATTCTACTGTTAATGAACATCACTAAGTGGGTAAAAAGATACATACTTAGGCTAGTGTGATGTTCATCTGAACTAAAACTATGGAGAGTTATGCTTGAACAGATCTCAACAAACAAGCCTTTTGAGATCTCTCCATTATTAGCTGACACACAAAACCCTTAGATATTAGCTCTCCTCAACTCTGAAGCTAGGCATTTTATATTGTGATTTATAATTCTCAGTGGGCTGAGCAATCACTCCTCCCCAAGAGAATTAAAATCAAATCCATCACAGATAATTAAGATAAACAATCAATGCTTATGAGAAAACTTCAATTCCTCAAAGTAGGTCAAAACAACTTAAGGACAAAGAGGCAAATGGAATTTGTTCACTGCTAGTTCTCACTAGGTGGACAAACCAATCTAAATTACCATTGTCACTAAATACTTTATCATAAAAATTCAAAGAATAAGCAATCTGTGAAAATGATTACTGGGCAAGTCCTCGACTACCTTTTAATCAAAAGCTTTGAAAATAAAGTATGGGTTGCACATGTTAGCTGTTTGGGATGTCAAAGTAAAACCATTGTTCCCTAAAGACAATCACTCACTCCCTCTCCAGCATGAAAAGAAAATAGAGAAGAGTTACATTTGGCAAGGTATTATTTGTAAGGGTGGAGGCAATATTCAAACTGAAGATCTTAATGTTATTTCTTTAGGACTCAGAGCAATACTCATGAGACTAAGGGAAATTGTCAGAAATAGTTCTTTGACTCAGAATAATTCTCACTGCCATTCCAGGCCTCTGACTGAGTCACAAACATACATACATACACACACACACACACACACACACACACACACACACACTCACACACACACATACACACACAAACACATACAGGGAGAGAGAGACAGAGAGAAGGAGAGAGACAGAGACAGAGACAGAGAGAAAAAGAGAGTGGAGAAGAGAAATAAGAAAGAACGAGAATATCGTTCCCAAAATTTAGGTAAATTTCCCTTTACCATTACCCTTCCATGTAGTGGCATTTCATTTTTACTTTATAAATAAAACTTGCCTGAGGATCAGAAAAGTAAAACAGCCTCACTGGGCAGCCTTACAGACCAGGTGACAATGACACACACCTTTAATCCCAGTAGCTACACTAGCTTGCCATGAAAACCAGGTAGTAGTAGTGCATGCCCTAATCCTAGAACTAGAATGGAATATAAAACAGGAGGAAACAGCTCTCAGTCTCAGTCTCATTCTGCAATTCCTGGAGGCAGGATTGCAATTTTGGACTGAGGTCAAGGTAAGTACCAGTGTTTAGATGTTTTGCTTTTCTGGTCTTCAGGTTGAACATCAATTTTTGTCTCTGAGATTTTAATCATGTTTCACTTCAATTTACGTTTTTGTCTTTATTTAGGACACAATGATCTTTTCCCTTGTATAATGCCATTCTGAAAATAGTCTTGTGGGCAAACTATACTGCCTTGGTTCATTCACAAGCTCTTTGAAAGCAAAAACTTACAAAATTAAATTCCAACAAACTGCCTCTGAGTATATAAACCAATAGTTCATATTGATTTAAATGTATAGTTATGGAATTATAATTACTCATATTTTGATTTGTATTAATTATACTTTTAGTTTGCAAAAAACATAATAGGTTTTATGTCACTTTATGTACATATATGATTATACATTTTTCTATATGCCTCTCATTACCAAACTTACCATTCTTCTCTTACACTGTTCTTCCTTCCTTTAAATAGTCTCTTTTGGCTTGCAAGTCATCAACATAGCTAAGACTAAATCCTATGTATATGAGAAACCATCCAATAGTACTCTCTCACCATACATATTACCTTTTGCTACTCATTGTTATCTGCTTCGATCCTTTCCTTTTCCCCCATTAATTTTCTATGTTCATGATTTATGTGGTATATATTTTAAACCTATGTTTACTCATTCTATTCTTATTTATCCTTGAAAATATTATCAGTGTATTATAATTTGCTAGATCCTAAATACAACCTAAACTAATCTCTAATTTCAGGTAATGGGAGTTGAGGCTATAACTTGAAGAATGGTTGTACAAAACAAAGAAATTTCCTCAGCTCAAACCGAAAGCCTTACACTGGACATCATTCTTACTAGAACTATGGAGAGAACCTTTTGACTATATCGAAACATGAGGATGACAGAATGATCTTAACCATGTGATCAAGGCAGAGAACCTTCATGGAGAAAATAAATGAACAAGAAGACCTTAGAGGCCCAGCTTACTCTTTTGCAACAGCACACTCTTGTAGGAAATAAGTGACATCTATCAGAATCATATAAACCTTTCAAATAGTGGAATTAACAATAACTTAAGTGTCTTCTAAATATTTCTACCTCTGAAAGTGTTCACTATCTTTCAGCATTGCTACACACTGGACCACCCAACACTTCAGCACTTTAGCCATTGAAAATTCATCAACACTGTACCCAATCCATAACAGTAGCTCCCTGACTCATGATAGAAGAACAAGATTGGAGAAGATAGTTCCAGAGTATCAAATTTAGATCTCAGTAAGGGTTACCAATGAAAATTTCCCAAAAAGAACCCTAGGAGTTTGGAAGAATTCAAAAGAAAATGTCAAAAATAGGGTTGAGAGATGGGTAAGTGGAAAAAGCAGCCACACAAGCATGAGGATTGCATTTGAATCTTCCAGAGTTGACACAAAGTTCACACAGACATGTGTGGTTACCTACTCATGTCTGTAAGTAACCATAGTGCCTCTGGTTCATGATAGGAAGCAGACACAGGAATATCTTGTAAGGTTCACAGGCCATCTAGATTGGAATAAACAACAACAAAAAAGAGACCCATCTCAAACATGTTGGAAGGCAAGGATGAACACCATATGGGTGACATCCACATTCATCATCCCATAATCAAACACACACAGTGGGAGAATCATTGATGGTCAGTTATAAAGGCCTATACTTCAGTGAACCCACTGACCGGAAGTCAAGGCACCTTGGCCGACCGTGCTATAGGCATCATGGAGATGACAAAGCAGGCATTGACAATTCAGCTACTTGAATAGAGGGTCTGTAATCCGGAGTCAAGAGTCTTATACTCACATGTATTAACATGTTTTATTCAGGGCTGCATGACTAAATAAACCAATGAGGACTCAATCCAAAGAAAGAAAGTTGATTAAAGACAGTTTGAGTACATGAGAATGTCAAGACATTCTGTTATAAAGAGGGAGGATTTTAAAACTCAAAATGCTTATTGCCTCTCTTACTTCTGGGAATAAATCTGCCTCCTCATTGTGGACAAAGTTTGTTTAGAAGTGTTAGAACTGTGGTATCAGGACCAGCGGCATCACACACTGTGACAATAAATAAGTACTGTATAATCTACTTTTCCTAGGGTTTTTGGTTTTTTTCATGATTGGCAGATAGTACAGGGGAAATCAGGCTCCTCTTTGGGAATTCTTAGTCTCATTCATGCACAAATTTAAGAATTTAAGAATTAAACAGAATCTCAAGGATAATTTTACTGAAATTTAAAAAAGAAAAAAAATCCCCAGGCAGGCAAATTATAAATCTCAGCCGTGGTCTGGAGAATAAAAAATAAATAAAAAGAAGAAGAAAAGAAAAAAAGCCATGCCATTTGAGCTCACATGGAGGTCAGACAAATAGACATGTGACTGGCAAGTAGCCACATGGTAAAAAGGGAAGCTTGTGAAAAAGAGTAAGGAAAAACTAATTGCTAGAGAAGACTGAGGTTTTAGGGATAATGCTTAGAAGAGAGATAAGTAGAAGAAAAGACTTTCCATTTTTCTGCATCATTTAGAGAAGTAGACAGACTCAAAAAGTCCAATGGATGTGTCCAGGTAAACTATTGAGCCAGGGGCAGGGATTGTGGTAAGAAAAAGCAGGATCTAGTTAAGAAGGACCAGTTTTCTCCCAATCTCTTCAGTGTGGTTTAAAGTAAGACTGCCTTCCTAGAAGGACCCTTTTGGGCAAGTGATTGACCCACCCAAATTGAGCAGTCTCCATCCAGGCCAGAGATTCTATTCTCTGGACCAGAAGATTTTACTTAGTGGCCTTTCTTGCCACTCTACCATTCTAAAATCTCTCTCTGAATAAGAGTAAATTTTCTGTTATGAGGACGCTTCCAGGCTCCATAACTGTCTGTTGTGCAAATGTCTTACTTTTTATTCAATACTGATTTGTGTACAATGGGACTCATGCATAAGATGAAAGTTCCTCATACTGATGTCAGAAGCTATTCAACAAATAACACACTCAAGATGTGAATAAAATACTTGATGATCAATATCATCAGTTTGACAAAAATCTAGAATCATCTGACAGCCAAGAATGTGGGTCTGCCTGTTAGATTAAATAATTGAAGTGAGAAGAAGATTCAGTCTGACTGTGGGTGATACCTTCCCATGGGTGAAAGTCCTAGATATCTGCCTTCAAAAGAGATCTAAGCATTAGCACCCATCTGTTTTCTGGCCCTGGGCCTGATGTGACCACTTGTGTCAAACTCCTGTTCTCATGACTTCCACACTATGATAGGTTCTGCCCACAAACTATAAGTCAATATAAGTAAATATAATTCCCCTTCCCATTAAGAGGCTTTTTATCATATATTTGGTCACAGCAATTCTAAGCTGGCCATTTTTCTGTTTAATGGGCTGTCAGGATGCAAGCTGAACAATAGCTGATTCATTTAAAGACTAAAATTATTATACCAGATTGAAGAACTGATAGAAATTGTCTTTAGTGGCATTCTTGAATAACATAAATATTTCTCTCAACCACAGGATAATTTCTGAGGAATCAAAGATACACAGACAACAATGTACATACATAAACACGATCAGAGCCAATTACATCATAAAAATGGGAGACCTCCCAACAGCTCTAGAGCAACCACAGAACTACCTCCCTAAGCAGAACTTCCCCCCAATGTTAGAGAAGCAATAAAGTTCAGCCCACTAAGGAGAAAAGTGAATCTAACTGAGAACAGAATCTTTATCTTGAGTGGAGACATAACATCCTATTTTGCTGTGTCAATCACTTGGCTGGAGTGACCATCCACAAGAAGCTGGGCTCATCTTAAACTGTGCTAAAGAGAATAAGCAGTCCAATAACAGGATACCGTATTTTCCTTCCCAGAATCTGTGTATCTAGTATGGTAGCTTCCTGACCTACAGCCATGAGGCTTCATAAGTTCCCCTGTGGTTCTAAATAATTCAGAAAAAAAAAACATATTCTTTTTCCTTTCTATCTCTTAGGTATGCCTCCCCTACACTTTGCACTTCTCAAACAATTTGATCTCCCAACTCTCCCTCTAAAGCTCCACTGCTCATCATTTGACTGCCTATCAGTCATGGATCTGACATCCGTGCCAGCCTAAACTGCATGGATTTGTTTCTTCTCTCTTCAATTCTTCTTCTCTGAGTAGCTACTGAGATTTACAGCTTGCTTGGTTTGGAGATTTTTCTATTAAATTCTAATAAAATTTTCCTTGAGCTAGCACTTTGTCCATTCCTAGATTATTTTATTAATGACAGTCCCAACAGGGGACCTTGATTTCCCCTGTATCACCAAGACTGGATTTTCCCTTAAAACTTCCTCAGTGTTTGCTTACTGCCATGCTTATATCCCATTGTGTTGCAGATTTAGGCATTCATCAGTCCAGAATGTTCCTCTTGGAAACTGAGTTAAAGGACTAAAGTCCTCAGGGATTACCTCTAAGAGTTGTTGTTGGTTTATGCATGAGGTCATCAGAGCACTGCCTTGGTAGAGACTACCCTACACTCTTATGTGTTTCTGTTCTTCGACCTGGAGCTCAGCAAACCTACCACTCCATAACTTTTCCCTTCAAAGAAAATGTGTTTTTATTTTTGACAAATCACTTTGATTTTGCGGTCTTTGATGTTCTTCAAGGCAAATAAAATCATTCCTTGTGAACAAAATGGAAGGGTCAGGGGAGCTCTACCTGCAAAGTCATCTCAAACATAAATGGGTAGAAGGGATGTGTTCCAGTCTCTTCCTCCATCCTTTCTAAAAGCAGGTTACTCCTGCCACTACTCATTGGAGCTTGTGGCTTAGTGTCTCTGCATTGTACCCTCGATCAAACCCCCCATTAATCTCTTAGATTATTATAGCCACATTATTTTATTAGTTCCCTTTGTGTTTTAAATCTTTTCACTGAATTTCCCCAGTGGATTTGAATCCTAACCTGACATTTGATACTAGACGTTAGCCTGACCTTTCACCTGATCAGAAGACAGTCTAGACTCAACAACTTCAAAGCCACTTCCATCTAAAAGCTTCCCAACCTTAAGTTAAGGAATGTCTTTCAACACAGTTTCTGAGAGATTTGTGCTGCAGGCTGCCTGAATAGGAAAAGAAAGACACTAGTGAAAATTAGAAGCAAGAAGCAAGACTTTCAGAAGAAAACCTAACAGCCATTTCCTATGAAAGGGGACAAGCATTTTCATGGTGAATCTCACAAAAAAAAATGCTCAAGAAGATGAAAGGAATGCCTCAAGTGGCATGTGACATCAAAGGGATACAGTGCTATTCACTGGAGGCCCTGATGTTTATGAAAGTCCTATTGTCATTCAGCTTTAAAATAAACAGTTATCAGGAACTTGAATTATCAAATTTAATTTAATGACACACAGTATTTACACTCATATAACATGCAATAGTGTTATGATAAACTATTTGGCCAATTTTTAGTAAAGTTTCGAAGTACTTATTACCTGAAGTTGGATATCCTAAGCAATTAGGCAGGGGGCATTTTCATTAAAAATTAAATCAGCGTTCATGTGAGCATAGGTGAAAAATCACTGTCATTCTCTGAAATCCATTACCAGCAAGCAGAATGCCTGATTTGACCACTTTGTAAGACTCTCATCAACTTAAGAAAACAACTACCACAAAGCAGCATCAGAAATAACCTTCCCTGAGGTTCCTAAATGAAGCTTAGAGTGTAAGTGGTGGTTCTGAGTGGGCCTTTATTCTGTTGTGAATGGGGAAAAAATAAAAATAAATAAATGGAAACTGCTTCTGATGTGCCTGAAGAATACAGGGATGCCTGGAGGGGCAGTGGGATGGGGTACCAACTCCTGGAGAGGCCAGTGGGATGGGGTACTGATTCTTAGAGGGCCAGGGGTATTGGGTGTTGCTGGAGTAGAGGGTCAAGAAAGTCCATCGAGATTTTAATACATAAAGATTAAGGAAGCTTAAAAAAATATGGTCTCGGGAGATGGCCCAATGAGTAAAGTGTTATCACCCTTCTTCCTAGCATCCTCCATGCCTGGAAAATCCTGCCTAGTTATTGGCCATTCAACTTTTGATTAATCCAATAAAAAAAGCACCTTGACAAATGCACATCATCTGCACAGCATCCACAAAAGTGTCTGTGGGTTTTGCAGTCAGTGATGTCTGCTACTCTTGGAGAAACCTCCATTCTTCTTGAATCCCTCTTCCCTACTCACTTCCTTTTCCTCTCTTCCTCTTCATTAATCTCTTTATCTCTCCTCACCAGTCCTCTCTTATTCTTCCCTCCCCTGCCTCAAGTTTTTACCTACCCTCTGCTCTTCTCCTCTCCTTCCTTCTCCTTTCCTCCTTTCTCCCCTCCTCTCCTTTACTCTCCCCCATCTTTCCTCTCTTTGGCTTCCAGATGCCCTCTTCTACTGCAGCCAATTCTCACCCATTTCCTCCTCTCTCAAGCCCTGTTCTCTCCTCTCCCCTTCCCCCCTCTCCATTCCACTGTCTTCCACTCTTGCTTTCCCACACATCCCCTCCCCCTCTTCTATCATCTCTTCTCTCCCCTCTCATCAGCTCCACAATTTAAGTGTTTTGTCTCTGTTTGGTGTTTGTCAACTCAACCTGCCAAAGCATATCTTTGTGTGTCTGTGTGATGTTTGTGGGTGCGTGTGCATGTTTGAGTGTGTGTCTAAGTGCATATTTACATGTGTGGGTGCTTGGAGAGGTTAACATCAGTATTTTCAGGAAGTGTCTTTTTGTTTATTTGTTGTTGTTATTGTTGTTTTGAGACTTCTCAAGGTCCAAATCAGGAGCAGAAGGAGAGAGAGCACAAACAAGGAACTCAGGACCGTGAGGGGTGCACCCACACACTAAGACAATGGGGATGTTCTATCGGGAACTCAGCAAGGCCAGCTGGCCTGGGTCTGAAAAAGCCTGGGTTAAAAGCGGTCTTGCTGAACATAGCGGACAATTAGGACTTCTGAGACCTCAAGAACAGTGGCAATAGGTTTTTGATCCTACTGCACCTATTGGTTTTGTGGGAGCCTAGGCAGTTTGGATGCTCACCTTACTAGACCTGGATGGAGGTGGGTGGTCCTTGGACTTCCCACAGGGCAGGGAACCCTGATTGCTCTTTGGGCTGACGAGGGAGGGGGACTTGATCGGGGGAGGGGGAGGGAAATGGGAGGCGGTGGCGGGGAGGAGGGAGAAATCTT